>NC_031967.2:61067914-61416617 GCF_001858045.2 Oreochromis niloticus
GAGTTTCTCAATAACTTTATCCCTGACCTGTCTGGTGTGTTCTTTGGACGTCATGGTGCTGTTGCTCCCAATAATCTCTTAGACAACCTCTGAGGCCGTCACAGAGCAGCTGTATTTGTACTGACATTAGATTACACACAGGTGCACTCGATTTAGTCATTAGCACTCATCAGGCAATGTCTATGGGCAACTGACTGCACTCCGACCAAAGGGGGCTGAATAATTACACACACCCCACTTTGCAGTTATTTATTTATAAAAGATGTTTGGAATCATGTATGATTTTCGTTCCACTTCTCACGTGTACACCACTTTGTATTGGTCTTTCACCTGGAATTCCAATAAATTTGATTCATGTTTGTGGCTGTAATGTGACAAAATGTGAAAAAATTCAAGCGGGCCTAATACTTTTGCAAGCCACTGTACCTGTGTTTAAAATGAAACGTACTCAAAGATGCACGTGACAGCAGTTCTGCTGTAATTTTTTTTTCGTATTTAACAAAATAAAAATGCAGACATAAGTTTTTGACTCTCTCAATAAACTAACACAGTCAGTCCCTCAACACGTTCCCTTCATAAATCATTTTTGCTTTTTAAAGAACTTATTTTAACATTGCACTCAACAACAAACAAATCCTCCCTAATGAAAAAAAGTAACTTCAAGGGCCAAATTGCACTATATTTTTCCCATCAATATATGGGCCACAAGTAGGGGTGACATGGTCTGCAAGTGGAGCCTGGGCCACGAGTTTGAGACCCCTGAGTTAGACTTTCCTTTCTGTGATATTTTGTTACTTCCATTTAGACTCAAATGAGTTTGATGTTTGAAGGCACACAGTGATGTGAAACACAAACGTCACCCAAATGTGTTAAATCAAGAAATGTGTTAAAAATGTCAAACCTTTGTTTTATTTTTCTCAGGAGGACTTTCCACTCTTCCTCCCCACTCCAGAGAATACCACTTTGAGAACCAGAAAATGACCTGGACCGAAGCTCAGAGTTACTGCAGAGAACACTTCACTGACTTGGTCACCATCTACAACAGCAACATCAACCAACTGCTTCTTTCAATTTCACCAAGGATCAATACTTGGGTTTGGATAGGACTCTATGATGATCCTTACAGCTGGAAGTGGTCCATGGAGGGAAAACATTTTTATGTTGGCAGTACACATGAATTTTTGATCTGGGCTAACGGCCAACCAGACTGTATAAATGCAAAGGAACACTGTGTGGCTCTTCAGGGACAAACACAGATGAATGATAGACCCTGTGGAGATTCTTACCCTTTCCTGTGTTACAATGGTAGGAAAAAAGTTTTGTTGTCCTAGTTATCCCTACAATTTTATGAAATTGATAGCATTTGTTTAGAATTCATCCTTTTTTAATCTTTCACAGCCAGCAGTACAAGTTACATATTAGTGATGGAGAGCCGCTCCTGGTCAGCGGCTCAGTCGTACTGCAGGACATACCACACAGACCTGACCAGTATAAGAAGCAAAGAGGAGAAATCCAACATCACGCTCACTTTAAATGGATCAGGGGTTCAGTATGTGTGGATTGGCCTCTACAGGGATCACTGGACCTTCTGGTCTGACAACACCACCTCCACATTCACTAACTGGTTGTCTTCTGAGCCTGGAAACCTCTATTCAATTGAATACTGTGGAGCATTTAATTTAATGTCAGGGATATGGGCTGATGACTTCTGTAAAAACTCTTTCTATTTTTTCTGTTTCACAGGTGAGGTCCAGAATACAAACACTGTAAGATCCTGTCATCATGTAAAACACTAATGTTTGTGTTTTTATATGTGGTTCATTTTTAGCAGTGACAAAGCAAACAGTGGTGAAAATGAAGCTTCAGTCAGAGGCAGACATGCACAGCACAGAGATCCAGCAGCAGGTTTCACAGCAGGTCAGCAGTTCAGTCACCAACACAAACTTGACACAAGTTCAAACTATGCTTCATGTTTTTCATCATCTGCACATTTTGTCCAGCTGTCAGGCCTCATGCTGTCAGAAGGACTGACAGACTTCAGGATTCGTTGGAGGAAAGTCCAGAGTTACCATGACGACCAGTCAAAGAAGCAGGATGGGGACGGTGACTGCAAAACTGAAGTCTGACTGGACTGAACCACTTCATGTGTGAAGTTAATAACATGCTATGCTGAGCTGTCTCATCCTTTAAATCTTTTATTTCAGAGTATATCGATTGCAGAAGTGCCACCAATAACTTGTTTGTTCAGCTACGGTTGTAGTTTTTCAGAAAATCTTTTAATTAGAGGTCCATGCACTAATTTTGTGATTCATCTCGAAGTTTTCCTAGTCTGTAGTTCCTTGAATTCATCTCTTTCAGCACTATAGACACTGTTCTGGCTTTTTGTGCAAGCAGTTTATTAGGATCCATATTTTTGTCTGATTGTGACAGCAACCTCTGCTGCTTAAAGAAATGGTAAACAAGAAAGTGAGGAGATGCAAAGCAAAAACAAACAAAAAAAACCTCCCCTAAACAAAACGTTGTACTGTTTATTTCCTGTTTTTGCTCAGGAAATAACCGTTCTGATAACCGTTTGATAACCACAAAAATGTAACCATAAGAGTCTCAGACCTTACCCAATTTAAATTTGGACTGTCACTTTCAACAATGTGCATTTTTAATGCAGGCTGGACGTCATCTTGACAGACACTTTAATTGAATTAGATTTTTCTCTGCTTATCAAAGTGGCCGTGATGGATTATTTCAGAAGGGATTTATTGTTTTCTTAATGGATTATTTTAGTTAGACCACTGACATAGACAGATCTTCAGTGTGATGTGCCCGTCTCCTCTCCAACCTCTTACCTCTTAAAGATAAGAACAGAGTCAGCATTAGATCAGAATAGATTAATTAGACAATTATAATTGATGTGATTTGATTATTATTTGATTTTTATTATCATTTCATTCTTCTTTTGCTTTTGTCCTGCTACATTGCTTTAAAAAATTGCTGCAATTAAAATTTCATTTGTGACAATGAAAATCTGAACATTAATTTGTCACAATCCAGAGGGGATATTTCGAAGGTTTTCCCTGTGGAAAAGCAAAAGTACAAGTTTGAGAAGATGTGGATCTATCAAGGAATCCTACTTTCCAGATTACTTCCACAGAGCACTGAGGAGGAAAACATTTTCTTCCATATCACCACCAATTTCTCTCTTTCAAAAGAATGGAGATTAAATAGTGGATTAAATAAATAAGTAGAATTTTTGCTTTTGCTTTGCTCTAAATTGTTTTAATACAATTTTCTAGAAAAAAAGTCAAAATAATAAACACTCATTTTTTAACTTTTTATGAAACAATATATATACACTGTATACTACAGAAATGTATAGTAGGTGAGGGGTCTGACAAAATGCTTTTGCCATTATGTAATCTGTAACTTCCACATAGCATGCTGATCAGTGTAATTTTCAATGATTAAACTGTAGTAGAGACGAGCAAACATATTGGTAGATCTGAGAAGAGAGAACTTTTGTTATGAAAATTATTTTAATCTTTTATACATGATTGCATTTGAGCTTATTAAAGAGCTGTGGCTCCTGGTCAACTGAGGGTCAGAAACTCTTGGCAGGCGTTAAGGATCAGCCAATACACGGTGAGGAGGACAGGAGCTCTGAAAGGAATTGCAACACACCTGCTTACATGACAAACGCCTGGAGTGATTTTTATCTTTTATTACTTATATCCTTTAGAGCTAAGATTTAAGTTTGTATCATTTATCACTTTTATCCTTTGAAGTAAGTTTTAAGTTTCATTTATGTTCAGTTTAAGTAAGTTTCCTTCATGGTTTGAGTATCATCATTTGAGTGTGACATTTAGTTTAGAAGTCACACATAGTTCAGCAGTGTATGAGCTCAGGCCTTATGTCTGGCTAGGACGAGAGGTGTGAGGTGAGACGGGGTGCAGGAGAGGTCATGACACATACATAGCATACACAGCAGGCACCCACACACACACACGCACACACACACATACACACCATAGTAGATTCATTTTAGTAGGTAAGAAGTGAAGATGTATTTTTGCTGCAATTGCAAACTGCACCGGCATATTGTCAGATGGTTACAGGAAGTGCACCTGATGTTCGGGGAGATAAGGAGGCGCTCATGGTGCGACACCGGGATGGAGATGAGACGTAATGTTCTTTAAAACTATGTTAAAGTTAACGGAACATTTTGTGGTGTCTGTGTGTCTGTTTTTGCAAAAGAGGGGGCTTTGTTGTCTTACCCATATAAAACCTTTGTCTAATTATTGTAAGTTTAGTTCGATAGCTGACTTTGCCCAGCGTCGGACTCCACGCGTGTAATCAATAAATCTTTGCTTTGATCACATCTTCTGGACCAGAGTTGTTATTTGTTTGTGAGCCCTCCGTACTCCTTTCTCCAATTTTTGAACCTTGTATTTATACCTAAATACACCATGTGTTATTATGCACCGTAAAATTTGGCCGGGTTTCTCAGAGGTGCTTATTCGTTTTTTTTAAGCCTCATGTAAAAAACACGAGAATACTCAAACGTCAATATCACCAGTTATGTATTGCCTAAATTAAAACAGCTTTAACTTCAAAACATCCAGCTTTGCATCACAACAACAATATTCCAAACCCAGCTCATCAATTACCTCATCACAGCAATAAAACAAAGCCCCATGAATATCCCCATAACAAACAAAACAACGTAATATTTACAGTCAGTTAACAATATGTGTAAATCATGCTTATGACCTCAAAAACACTTTAAACCAAAACAGGCATCCTTGTGCGTTTCACAGCAGCCAGCTCATTTGCATATACTCGTAATTTCACCGTCCGTTACCCGGTCCACTGGTACTCTATGTCAAAGGGACTAAAGGCACGTTCGCAGAACAAGAAAAACGCACTGGCAGCTTCACGTGGGTCCCTTTCATGTCTCTCAATGTATTTTTCCAAGCACTGGAATATCAGGAAACTACGAAACAGAAAGCTAAATAACTCTGACCGTCTTATTTCTGCAGACACTGTAAAACCATACTGGTTCTCCAGCGTTTCAGCCCAACAAATGCATCTCATATAAATAACACTCCCTGTACGTGAATATTCAATCTGACAAGATCCAGAAACAAACATCCTTCCTATCTTAAGAAAAATCAAATCACAGTTCATATATTCTATCTCAAAACTCAGCAAAACAATCTTACACTCATGTCAAAAATTAAAACTTTACTCACAAAATTGTAATAAACAAAACCAGCATCTTAAATACAGGCATTCAGGAATACGTAACAGTCTCTATAAACTCCCCAAAACTCTAGGGATTTCGCAGCCACGTTCTTTATTAAACAGCTGTTAAAACCCCTTTGTGCACTCACGGTAGCAGCCGCTTCATTTACATAAACACAGGTTATCTGAAAATAACTCACAGACCTGCAGCATTCTCTCCCTCAGTCAAACTCATCATGCAGTCACACACTTAAACCGTGACCCTTAAGCTCGGTCACTGATCACACATTCACCGCAATTAATTCAAACTCTATTTATCCTCTCGTAATAAGCAAAACCAACCTCTTAGTTACAGGCATTTAGCAAAATTTTCAAACAATAGTTACAAAGCTCGAAACTGAAAGCAACAGTCACTATGAGCGTCACCGCTCCTCATTTACATGAACACACCATCTAAAAATAGAAGTCAGGCACTGCACTGCTGATGCAGAAACCCTCTTCACCCCAGGATTTGTTATTATATTTTATACAGACGTCTTATAATTACAACTGCACAGATTTTTTTTTTAGGCCTCTTAGCTCCTACAAATTTCGATAACTTTTTTGCGACCAATTCACCAGACCAGACTCGAACTGGCCTGTTCAAATATCTAGCCCTAACTTAATTTACAGGTAGCCAAATAAGCGCAAAAATAGGAGACTCTAACTCCTAGCAATTTTGGAGATTCCCCAGTCCTCCCTGGCTTGTCGTACCGTACTATCCCTACTCTTCAGGGTAGGTCAAGGATAAACGTCTTTACCCAGGAGGGAGCGTTGCCTCCGAGAAAATGCGCTTCTTAACAGACGCCGCTGTCGTTCTAGAAGAATTTACAATAATTTGAACCCACAATCTACACTCCCAAACAGGAGTAAGATCTAGGCAGACCTATCCTTGTGGACATAGGGGACTCTAACCCACAAAATGACCATCACAGAATAGAATCAATGACCAATAGGGGTCCAACCCACAAAATGACCAAATTCCCTACTTTCTACGTGAGACTTTAACTCACTTTAACTCTTTTTCCTTTTCCTTTGGGACTTTAACCCGGTACCTTTAGTGAGACTCTAACTCACTTTTACTTATAACTTATCATTACTTCCACCAGCATGCTCATGAGATTACCATCAAAATCAAAACAGACATTCACCAGTAATTTTCAGTGAGTAGACTTTCTAATTTTGTCATATTCAATTTGACACCTTTTGGAAATTCATTTCAACAGGTAGTGTCTTACCTTTTTAATTCGCCGGCGAATGTCCCCTCACTTCCACCACTGATTACCATCTGTCCGCCTGACCACCTCGAACCCCAAAACACATTTTTTCTGTTTCAATCACAGTGATTTTTTGTAAACTATTAAACAGAATGTTTTTGTTATATTTACAACATCTGTGATTACAATCAAATTTATTTGTTAAACCTACAAAAACAGTGAAATACTTTAATACTCATAACAAAACCATTATGTTAATTTTACATACAAATATTGTAAAAACTGTAGTTTTAGTCAGTTGTTTGTAACAATACATGAATCATATGTATTTCACTTTACAAGTTTATACAGTAGGCCTCTAACGGACCTACTTTTAGCATGATTACATGATGAAGTTATGCAAATTCAGGTATAGTGCTAATAAAAATGTTTTCACAGAAAATGTCATTGTGAACCAGAGAGGTTACTTCTCTATTTTTATGCTGTATAAAGATATACAACTATAATGACATTGTCGATTTTTTAATCATTCAGGCTATTTGCAGCCTATTGTAGAGTAACCTATAAGAAATTATTATTATCAATAGCCTAAGTAACACTTCTGTTCAGTCATAATCCTTGTATTCTTTATTTTTCTTTTAATTGTAATGTGATACTGAGACTAGACTACTGTTTTTGGGTTAGGTTAGCAATGTATCATATCACAGGCTAAACAACCTAACAGTGCCTCCCATAGGATGACTATGGTGCCTCCTCTCCACAGAGCTGTAGGCTACTGTAGCCTACACTGAGTGCGCCTAATTTTGAATGTGCATCTGTAGCTCGTCTCTGATTGGATAATGACGTGAGGGCGGGAGGAGCGGGAGAAGAGCTGCTAGTTCACGGCTACAGCGAATGAACCAGAAGCACGCACCATCTGCAGAGTGGGGAGAGAACATGGGAGCAGAAAACGCTGAGCTTTTACCAGTGACCTTTTTAGGACAAATCACAAATATACGAATTGAATTGTTTTTTTTTAAGGATCTGTGTTTGTTCATCTGAAAGTTTGCAAGGTAAGCTTAACATCTAGGCTACTTTTTTTCTAGACCAAAACATCACTAGCACCAGTTGATATTTAGACTAATACTTGATAACTTAGCGCTAGCATGCTAGTTCAGCTGAAAAGCACGGGCAAACTTTTTAAATACTAAAAATGGTCACCTGCGTCTTTTGTAAAAAGATATTGGTCACATTAAGAGGCTGTGTACAGTGGTCCCTCGTTTATTGCGGGAGTTACGTTCTAAAAATAACCCGCCATAGCTGAAATCTGAAGTAGCCAGCTTTATTTTTTACAATTATTATAGATGTTTTAAGGTTGCAAAACCCCTCACTACACACTTTATACACTTTTCTCAGACAAGCATGAACATTTTCACACTTTTCTCTCTTGTTTAAACTCTCTCAAATTTCAAACCTTAATGGAAAAATAAGTCCAGTATTATAGAATGGTTGTATCCATTTGTTTACAAAAAAGTAGGGGAAATGTGTAGGAAGCATAAAGCATGTTCCCCGGATGGTACTGATGTACAATCTTACCCTCAGCCCCCAAATGATAGTAAAGATTATTAAGAAAACACACATAAAACCATGTCATTTGCTAGTTCAGCCAGTGATACGCCAGAGAATGATAGTCAGTCTTATCTCAGAAACATGTGTCTCTTTTACCTTAAACTGCAAGGAGAGCTGCTAATTCTTGCCTCTAATATACAGACTACTTGGATTTGAAGGAGAAAAGGTCTTCTTGACTACATAACCACAGTTGGTGTCAGCAAAATCAAGACGTTCCCTTCCTATGCTGAATCGTAGGGTAAGCAAATCACTCACTCACTCACTCACCCCCTCCCTCCTGGCTCACAGCTTCTTCTTCTTCTTGGTTGGCAACCAATGTTAAGGCGCATTACCGCCCACTGGCTCACAGCTCAGTGGACATTTAGATGAGAAAATATATATTTTACACATTTGAGGAAAATACTAATAAAATAAAACTAAATAAAATAAATGTTCCCTTTAGAAATGTTTTTTTGCTCTTTAAAAATAGTTGATTTTCTTTTTCAATCACTCATCTTAGCAGTAGGATATAGTAGTAGTAGAAGTAGGATATACATGAAAACAGAGTGAAAATGTACATTTTCTGCACTCTCTGGTCAACTGACTCAGTGACTCAAATGACTCAAAAAACCTGATTCACTTTGGTGAGTGACTTATTCAAACTCGATTCAGTAAAAAGAACCAAGTTTACCATCACTATTGGCAGTGATTACTGCAGCCAGCCTCCCTCAATCGGCCACACCAAGAGGGGGCGCTGTTTCCCAATTACACTGAGATTTGTGGCAAGTGGAATAATACCACATGAACACTGTTACATCCGGCACAAATATCTCTGTAGCTCAGCATGTTAGTCCCAATAATTCAATCCAATCATATCACTGTAACAATGTTTTTGAACCTTATTAAACGGAGTGTTTAATGAGCACAATTGCAATGTGTGTATAAAAATAAAATAAAAAAGCTTTACCTAATTATTTTATTCCTAACACTCTCAAAATCTGGAACAACATGAAGGACATGGTCTCCTACACTCCTCTCATTCTGGACCCAAACACTGCTCATCCAAAACTCATCCTGTCTGAAGATCTGACCTGTGTGAGAGGAGGAGGAGAGAGGCAGCAGCTTCCTGATAATCCCTGCTCTGTCCTGGGCTCTGAGGGCTTTAACTCAGGGACTCATAGCTGGGATGTCAAGGTTGGAGAGAGTACAGGGAGGGAACTGGGTGTGTTAGCAGAGACTGTGCAGATGAAGGGATACATACAGTCTGGATTATGGAGTGTATGGTTTGATGAAGGTAAATATTTACCATTGTCACCATCAGCTGTCACTGCTCTGTCATTAGAGAAGAACAGAGGAAAGCGGTCATTTTCTGATCATGATACTAACACACACGTGCACACTGTCACACACACTTTCACTCACAGTATATTTTCATTCATTGGCATTGTGAGTAAACTGTACGTGTTTCTGTTGAAGATGTCAGTGTCAGCGGAACTGATGAGCTCAGGATTGTTAGTTGTGTGAATGTTGATTAAGTATTCACAGTATTGTTATCCAAATCTCTAATATTATTCTAGTTTATTCTGTATACTTTTTCTCCATTAACACCATTCAACTCAAACCATCCAACCACCATTTGATTCGTCTTCAAATATTTCGGTGAATATTCACTGAGATATTTGATTTGCTGATCAATAAATCAATATTCAATTAGATTCTTCTTCTTTTGGACTTGTGTGCTTGTCTCTTTCTAACTTTTTAATATTCACTATATTCAATTCAATTCATTTCAATTTTATTTATATAGCACCAAATCACAACAACAGTCACCTCAAGTATTGTAAGGTAGACCCTACAATAATACATATAGAGAAAAAACAACAACAATCATATTCACTATGTTACTCTGTTTGTGTCGGGGGACCCGATCATTGGGGTGACCAATTTTTGGCGCAGCGTGTTTTGGGGTTTGAAATCCACATAGATACAGTGTTTAGAGAAAATGTGTCTCAACTGTTCTGATACTCGTGGCACATACGGGATAACTACAGGGTTTCACTTAGGCAGCGGTTGTCGTTCTCTCTTGGATCGGCTGGAGCTTTCTATAGGTGTCTTTGCATCTTTTACAAATGTCCAGCAGGGATAACCACATTTACTCAGGGCCTTCTTAATATGATGTTCTTCGGCATTCCTGGCAGCTCTGTCTGCGGGGATGGCGTTAATGCTGTGTTGTAGCTTGATGGATCCATGCCAGCACTTGCTGTTTCCAATAAACCGGAGCTTGACCCATGATCGGAAGGTTGGGGGTTCAAAGTCACTGAACGTCTACTCTGCTTCACTGATTGAATGGGTTAAATGCAGAAGACTAAGCAATTTCCTACAGGATAAATAAAGCCCATTATCATTATGATGAAAACATGAATGAGGAGGATTATGTTGAGCCTGATTTAATGGAAAGTGACAGCTGTGAGAAAATGCACTGTGTAAACCACGAAATAAAAAGAACAGGATATTGGCGTGTTATCCTGTGTTGGTGAACAACCACATAATTTTCAGAACACCTAAACAGGAGGCCACGGCCCTTGTGCAGTTTCTTACAGGCCAAAACACACTAGATTAAAAAAGGCAGATCAAATTATCCCCCAGTAGCTATTTCAACTCAAAACTCTTTTGCATCAATGATCGTTTTGCCAAAGACACAAACAATTTTTTCTTTGCACAATTTGAGACCCAAATACACTTGCTTACTTTCAGCATGACAGTACACTCAAGGAAGGCAAGTCCCGGGGAATTCTCAGGACATTTTCAGCTGCAAAAATGCAGTGGCCTGAAGTGATTGAAGCAACAACAAGGCAGCAAGGGAAACAAGTCACATTTGAAGGACTCGACTGGTCGAGAAAGTGCAACAATGCACATGTTTAACAAGAGAACTGAATCAGAGATTTACTCTTATCTCCTGCACAGCCAAGTTAATGACCACTTTTACAGTGAACAGTATGCTGTGGGTAGAAGGTGCTCCTGTGTCTGAGGAGAATGCGTCTACACGCTTTTTTCTTCCAAGCTCAGAATACAGACACACAAATGAGCTGCTTCCTGGAAGGAGGCGGGACTACACCTGAAGACTGTGAGAGGGCCGGTTTCAGAATATGTCGTCTGACTGCTCAGGCTTAGTCTAACTCAGACTAAAGTTCACAAGTTGAAGTGTAAAGATACAAAATCTCGTTTTAGCTGCCAGTGTGAGCACATTGCTGACAAATCAGCTCTGACACACTGTTTGGTGTATTTGCAATATGAACATTTCTACTGCAAAGCTTCAAATGTTCAACATGTTTCTCTGTTTCTAGTCTACAGATCCAGTCACACTTTCTACCTTCACCTGTGCAGTAAAGACTGAGAGCAGAGCTGAAACCAACCATTCAATTAACAAGCAGCATCAACAACTGACCTTCATTCAGACTCTGTTATTGAGGATGTTGTTGCGTGAAATAAATACAAACATGGAAAGATGATTTTCTACCACGACAAATGTTTTTCCATTTAAATGGAGGCTCGAGGCGGCAAGCAGCAGACTGGAAACGAGCCGGCTGAAGCTCAGAGGTTTCTCCACCTTAAAGAGAAGCAGATGTTCCTGTGAGATGCAGGACAAGAACGTCTAAACGCCCTCGCCATGGTGTCATGGAGAGGAGCCACCTCCTTCCTTACTCCTTACACCTCTTTACTTTAGTCCTTCAATATCTTCTCTTTCCTTCCTATTATCTCCATCAAGCTTCTATCTCTTTATCCCTCTTTCTCACCTCCTCTTTTTTCCTTTGTTGTCTCCTTCCTTTACTTATTTCCTTGTGTCCTTGCTTTATCTTCCACTCACCTCCTCCTTCAATTCTGCTTCCTTTCATCAGTACCTTGTCTCCTCCTCCTTACGCTTTCCTCTTTCCTCTGAGTCTTCCTCAATGAGATGAGCCCATTTTAAAATTTTATAGTGAACATAAAGGAATCCATTTACAACGAGTTAGTTCATTGATCTAACTGGACAAACTGATGATGTTTAAATACGGAGCTCTAATATAACTAACATGTAGTGAACGTTAACTGTGAAGGAGTTTGGTGCTCTGTTGAAGCTGATTTGTCCCCATCTGGTGGTGAGAAGATAAACTGTGACTGTCTGTCTGCATGGAGATGCTGCCCTGCATTGTCGTTTCCATGGTTTCTTTGTGTCACGCTGACAGCACGTGAACAACAGGACATGTTTGATCTCAGGCTCAAAGAATGAGCAGCATCCTGTCTCCAACCTGTTTCTCCATCTTCTACAACAGCTGATTCATCTTCTCAGTCATGTGACCTGCCTCCATCATTAGGCCTGGGTCCTGCAGGTTCACGGATGGACTGGAAGGAGACAGCATAGAGTGCCTGGGAGAAGCCCACACACAAGCAGCAGTGTAATGCTGTGATATTTACTATTGGTTCTTACAGCCGCTTTATTGAACATGGAGTTTCCTCTCAGTGCGTCATGTTTTTATTGGACTTGAAACTCATTCTGAATATTTGGCCTCATGATTGTCGTCTTGCTCTCTACGTAATTTGCACTGTTTGAAGCTTGAGCAGCTCATTAAATTGAAGTGTTTTTAATTTGATGAAGGGCGAGTCAGACGCTTGATTGAAGCCGGTGTTAATGATGATTCTTATTGCTCTCTGTTGGGATATATGTATTGGTTGGAAACTCTTCATTAAGGATGCAACCTGTCACTGCAGTTCCTCACTTTGACCACCTGAGGACAGTAAGTCGTCATCAGTCAGTATCTCTCTGCTGATGTCAGTGTTTCAGTTTAATATTGTCTGTGTTCACATATAAAGCGTCATTATCCAGTGTTGGGTGTAACGCGTTACTTAGTAACGTACTTAGTACTGTAATTAAATTACTTTTCCACTGAAAAAGTAGAGTAACTAATTACTGTTCATTTTTAGGTATTTTAATTTACAGTTAATTACATTGTACTTGCGTTATATTGTAAAATAATTAAACTCGCTGAATATCATTATTTAACTTCCATAATTTATCTTCTAAACGTAGAAGTAAACTCTGCCGCTTTAACATCCCTGTAGTGCAGCTGCACGTCATTTCGCGCCAGTTTGCTGCATAGTCGTATTCTACAGCGGAAGATGTCGGACTCGGCTGAAGCTTGTGGTTGTTTTATGACATGGACATATTCCCGTCTCGAAACAAGCAGACAAGAACATTACAGTAATATGTAAGCTATGTGCTGGAGAGAAAAAACCATCGGCTGCTGTCAATAGCACGAGTAATCTACTGAAGCGCCTGACACAGAGCATAGACGAACACTTCTGAGTGATTCTTGTTCATCATCCATGGATAACGCTGCGGCAACTCCTGCTAAGCAGCAAAACCTGATTTTACTTCAGCAGCACAGAAAGCGTCTGAAGGTGAGCTTAAAAAATGATTGCAGGCTACATAGCTGGACTGGCCATAGGGCATACCGGGCATAGAGTTTCCATCTTTAAAAAAATGTATTTATTATTTAAAGAGTTGAATTTCTATTGTTTGTCCACTCAAGGTTTATATGGATTTTAAGAAGTATTTAGTTAAATACTTATGTAGTAATTAAGTTACTTTTCTGACACAGTAATTAGATAAATACAATATTGACTAAGTAATTAGTAATTAATTACTTTTTTAAAGTAACTTACCCAACACTGTCATTATCACACTGACTAACAGCAGTGCTAAAATGCTCAGTATTATTGTATGTGGAGAGTTGTTGTTACTGACAGTGACCACTGGAGGGCAGTGATCCTGATAGTTTCTCTGGAACAGTCCAGAAGCCTGTCAGTGAAGCAGGATTAGTTGCTCAGCGATGTCACTTCAGGTATAACGGTGTTTTTTTTTGTTTTTTTGCTGTTATGAAGGTGCTTCGTCACCATGGAAATGTTATATTCACATTTACTAAATACTCCTTATACAAGTTAGACACTCGTTATAGTTATACACACTTATTTTAATACTGGACACATTGAGACATTTTCCACAATACAATCAAATGTATTTACAGTTTTTGTTTCTTTTATTGTGAAACATCAGCAGCAGGAAGTTTGTTATACTCTGTGAAGACAAACCAAGTGTAAATGTGTGTGTTGGTGAGCTCACACTCAGAAATGCTCACTCTGTTTGTACGTCACTTATTTTCAAATGATAATGCTGTTAAACAGCTTTCATTAAAAATATTAATTCAACTGTAAATTGTAAATTTAGAACTGTTATAGATCCTTTTTACCTTAAATGTATATTTATTTCCTTTACCTTACCCTTGTCTTAAAGTGTATATTTATTTCTTACTCTTCTTTTATTGCTGTTTTTTGCACTAAATCTAGCTCAAGCCTCGTCGTCTCATCTCTCTATATACTGTAATTATACAGCAGAGATGACAATAAAGTTTACTTTGACTTTGAAATGGAAATAAAATGACATCAGTAGGGAATTTTTACCACTCTGTCCATCAAAAAGACGATAAGGAGAAAGTGTGAGGCAACTTCTGGGTTGAGGTGAGTGCAGAATTGAAAAAAAGAAAAGATGAAGTGAAAGCAGCTGAAACATTACAGACTGCTCTCATCAGCTTCACATGTAGGATCACACAGAGAAGATCACCTGGGACACCAAGTTCAGAAGAAAGGAACTATGAGAAGGAAACAGGAGAAAGTGATGGGACGCTCCACACTGTTTCATGCTGTGTGGAATTTCTGAAACGCACATGTAACCGTGGTTACAACTGTTACAATAACAAAACAGGAAATAATAAAATACAAAATATAAGAATAAATATGATTAAATAGAAAGTCATCATGAGTCACATTCATGCTGTAAAC
This sequence comes from Oreochromis niloticus, assembly GCF_001858045.2. Lineage (NCBI taxonomy): Eukaryota > Metazoa > Chordata > Actinopteri > Cichliformes > Cichlidae > Oreochromis > Oreochromis niloticus. The sequence goes on from NC_031967.2 coordinate 61,082,869, forward strand.
AATTGAACAAACCTGTGTAAAAACTCTTGTTAAAACTAGACTCCACTAGACACACAACACAGACTGTGATGTGTGTTTTCAGTTCATGCAAATATTTAAACACAGAGTTTGCTCGATGAACTGAACTTGCATTATTGTCACATTGAAGCTAGCGATAATAGGAAAAACTGTTGCCATTTTCTTTTTTTCCCCTCACAGTCTTTATTGTGATTTTTGTGTTGTAAATATAAAGTCGGGCACATTTTTTTTCCTTCGCTTTCCAGCCGTTGGACGGGGCTCAGACTTCCCTCTCTCCCCATATGCATGTGTGCTGAAACAGACACTCGCACACACGAAACAGAGGGCGAGCCTGACGCATCAACTGCACCCACCGGATCAGCAGCACATGCTCTGATTGGCTCATAAAGAGACAGTTTGGTGTTTACCATAATACTGCTTTATCAGCAGGGTTGTGTTTCTGATCACACTGACACAGAACTGAACTAAAAGGGTGATTGTTTGGACTGTTGACTAATGTTATATGCTAATGATATTTTCTTGTTTTGAGCCAAATTAGATTTTTCTATAGGAACTCTGTGTTTAAGCATTAATGCAACAAATTGGATTTGAGAAGAATTTAGAGCTCATGCAAGCAAAGACAGAACCTCCTCATCGTGATCAGTAGTGGGCATAAATTCAATGAACTCATAGCACTAAGTTGGCTTTATTAGCCCTGCAGGACATTGTGAAGCTGAAGGTTTTAGTTTAAATCTTATTTGTAAATCAAGAAGTAAAGCTTAAAGAATAACCTCGGTGTGTCATTTAGAACAAAGCTGGGATAACTAAAATGATCTCTATCTATGGAAGGTAAAGCGTGACCTACTCAACTGTCCCCGATTTGGTTTTGTTTCTCTGTTTGTGTTTTATTAAAGATGCCAGCTTTTCATTTAAAGGTTTCCAGTTCTGGTCTTTTCACGGTGCTTTGTTCCTCCACTCCTGCCCACCTAGAACTGGTCCAGTAGCTTTCAGATTTGTCTTACAGTACTGCAGGTAGTTCCAGGACACACACAGACAAGCGCGCACACACACACACACACTACAGTGTTACTTCAGTTCAATTTTATTCATATAGCACAGCAGTCAGCTAAAGGTGCTTTATATTTACATCTTCTATTGTAAGGTAAAGACAATAATACAGTAGCTCATAATTAAAGGCAGAGAGTTGTATATATAAACATGGTGAATGAAGAAGAAACACTCAGTACCCAGCAGCCTACGTCTATTGCAGCATAACTAAGGGAGGATTCAGGGTCACCTGGTCCAGCCCTAACTATATGCTTTAGCAAAAAGTAAAGTTTTAAGCCTAATCTTGAAAGTAGAGATAGTGTCTGTCTCCTGAATCCAAACTGGAAGCTGGTTCCACAGAAGAGGGGCCTGAAAACTGAAGGCTCTGCCTCCCATTCTACTTTTAAATACTTTAGGAACAACAAGTAGGCCTGCAGAGCGAGAGCGAAGTGCTCTAATAGGGTGATATGGTACTACAAGGTCATTAAGATAAGATGGGGCCTGATTATTTAAGACCTTGTATGTGAGGAGCAGGATTTTGATTTTTGGATTTAAGATTAACATTAAAGATAGAGCTTCATGTATTCCACTCAGTTTTCCTGAAGTGCACATCTTATGGTACACGTTTTACAGACTGGAACAAACATTTCAAGAATTTGATTTTATATCTGACATTTCAAATATATTTGATTGATTTGAAATATTCTAATATTGTAAGATAATGAGGAAAAATGTTCATTTCCTAAATATCAAAGTTCACATTCACTGCATTCAGATGGAATGATTCATCTTAGTCAAATATCTACATGTTAACATTTGTTTGCTAAAGGACTGAAGAGGAAGAAGTTTACAAGGAATCATTTAGAACAGTTTAAAACATCAACTGATTGAATCCATGAATCTGAAAACGTGTTTGTGAGTGAAACAGACAGAAATGTACAGACTGAACTGTTCAACAGTCAGAGTGTTTCTCTAACAGAAGGAAACTCTTTACACTCAACTCAGCACAGACACACTGAGCAACCAGGATTGAACCCAAACCCAGGATAAAGAGTTTCAGTGAATGTGGTGTTGAAGGTGTGGAGGTGGATCAGAGTGTCAGAGTAGACTCTGTAGAAGGACAGAGTGCCAGCAGGACAGTCCACATACACTGCTACTCTGTTAGAGACAGAGGAGGAGGAGGAGGAGGAGATTGGTGTCACTTTGTTATTGTGCATGACATAATGAGGATCATCTTCAGAGCAGACAAGAGCCCAGGAATGATCGTTCCATCCAAACACGCAGTCATAACTGTCTCCTTTTCTTCTGATTCTTCTGTAACTCACTGATATCTCAACCGTTTCTTTCCACTCGACCTCCCAGTAACAGCGACCAGTCAGACCAGTACTACACATCAGCTGATAAAAATAATCAAATCTGTCTGGATGATCAGGATATGACTGAACCTCCTCCACATGTGTCATCTTCCTGTTGTTGTCAGACAGTTTAATGTGTCTGTTTACTGTGTTTGTGTCGATTGTGAGTTGACAGGAATCTGATGGAGAGAACAAACACAATCCAGCTGCAGTTATTGATCCATCATCTGTTCATTGATTGACACTTTGATGATGACTCCTGACATCAGAGATGTGAATGAGTGATGTGACAGTTTGAAGATGGTTGAATGTTTGCTGCTTTTTTTTTCATGAATCCCATTAAAAACACACTTACACTTCCTCAGACCTGGTCTCAACCATTGTTCTCCAGCAGGCTCCACCCTGAAAGGAGGAGGGGGTCAGACCAACACAGTCAGCATGCACACATGGACATTACATGGCTCTCATACACACACTATTAGACACTGATGAAGGAACACTCCAACATTTTTACAAATTCACTTCAATTCATATGTGGATCAAACTGATGATGATTTCGACTGATCCTGGATCTGTCAGTACACCACTGTATTGAATGAAATATGACTGATTCAAACTGTGACCTTCATTATCTTTATATTCCTCTTCTGTTTAGCTGGAAAGGACACCTCCCTGCCTTTGCTGCCACCTGTTTTTCTCCACTCTGTGTCAGTCTGCCCTCTGAGTGATTGTTTTCATTTGTTTTAATGCCACCTGAAAATTTTTCATTTTCTGATTCCACATTTCTACGCATGCACACAGAAAAATGTCTGCCTGTGTCGCACAAACATTGAACCATGTATTTGTTTTTGAATAGTTCATGTCCTGCCATATTCTATTGTAGAAGAGCAGCAGAATATTCAGTCCTTCACTCTCAAAATGCTTCATCATGATGTAGCATCATGATCCTTCCCACAGGAAGTAATGTTCATGGATTTAAGAGCTGCTTTAAACCATCTTCTTCTCCAGGATATTTCAGATTTAACATTTCAATGTGATGATCTTTGTTATATTGTGCTTCTTTTTAGATCTCTGAATACTGTTTCTGTCCTTTACTGCTGTGTTACATTTTTGATCCCACCATGCTTCACTTTTTTCACTTCCTTCCTGCCTCTACAGCTTTCACTGGGCTCTTCTCCACATTAACTTTTCTACTGGGTTGTAAGGAGGATGAGGATGTACACATCCTGGACATGCAGGAACGCTGGTTTGAGCGCGGAGTCAAGGAGGCCATTTACGTGAAAAGGGAAGGACCATCTATGAATCAAGGAGGGGGCCTAATCTGTCACTATCTTACAATGCTGTGATTGCAGCCATTCCCCAACTGTCTGTGAGTGATACTCATGGTCATTGATCAGTGGAATCATATTTTGGAGATTTACTTACCTGGATGATTCACTTTGTGTCAAGACATTGGACTGTTTCCAGTTCCATTATTGTATATTATGTATTGGCTTTTAAAATCTTTTTTTTTTTAAATTTATGACCTCTATGAAAAGCAGTAGAAACACATACATCCCTTACTGCAGGGCTGCTTTTCTTTTAGTCTACAGAGAACATCTCCCTGTAGTTCTCAGTTTCTAAAATAGAATAATGATTTTATTCTTTTGATAAAGCTAGGCCAACAGTTCCACCTGGTTCCAGTGTTTGTTGTGTTCTGGGATAAATAATCTGAACTGTTAATAATACTGAGATATGTTGGTCTCCCTGGAGACCACCTATCCTTTATGGATTGTTTCATGTGACGTGTGTATGAAACAAACAGGAAGTGAGTGAAGGACACAGGAAATGTTTCCAGCTCTTCCTCCTCTATCAGACATTCCCTCCATACCTGAGAGTGTCCAGTGTCCAGCCTGGATCCTTCAATCCAGCCGAGAGCAGCTTCATTCCTGAGTCACCTGAATGATTGTAGCTCAGGTCCAGCTCTCTCAGATGGGAGGGGTTGTCGCTCAGAGCTGAGGCCAGAGAAGTAAAGCCTTCCTCTGTGATCAGACAGCCTGACAGACCGCAGACACACAAAACAACAATCCGTCTGTGAGCAATGATTTTCTGTATTTCAGGTACAATAACATTATTAAATATCTTTGTGTATAAATAAAGCTAAATTAAATTGAATGGATAGAAAATCAATTTGATTTTGCTTTATCTATACATAATTTATTTAGACAAAAAAATAACAATAAACAAAATACAAACTAAGGAGAGAGATAAGCACATGCACCAGTGGCACTTAAAAGCATCAGAGGTGAAAATAGGGGAATGGAGAAGAAAGCAGAGCATCATGGGAACTCTACTAAAAGCCTGACCCTAAAGCAGCATAACTAAGGGATGATACAGTGTCGACTAATTCAGCTTGAACTGAGCTTCATCACAAAGTAAAGTTTGATGCTGATCTTAGAGGGTGTCGATCTCCTGAACTTAAACTGGGAGCTGGTTCCACAGCAAGTTAAACATAGCCAGGCTTTCTTTGTGTTAGCTGGTTTAACAAATCCGAAAATCCCAGTCAGAGATGACTAATTTCTCTGTTAACTCAGACTTTCTGATTCAGCATCTGTGCACGCTCACACTGGGCAGAGATAGCTCAGTAGGTAGAGTGGTGGCCCCACGGTCAGGGGTGGAGGTCGGGGGATTGAATCCACTGAACGGCAACCCTGAGGTACCCCTGAGCAAGGTACCATCTCTACACACTGCTCCCCACTGAGTGAATGGGTTAAATGCAGAGAGGAAATTCTCCATGAGGCTCAATAAAGTATACACTATTATTATAACAAAGATGCTTTATGCATCATTTCATGCTTCTGAACGAACTAGACGGATTGAGTGTGGCCTACAAATGAAATGGTGCTGAAGAATATCCTTCCATTGCCTTCCACTTATCCAATTCAGGGTAGAATGGAATTCTGAAGCCTATCCCAGCAGTCATATGGTGAGAGGTGGGGAATGAGATCAGCACTAATTTAAGCAATTTTAATTTGACCTCAAGTTGTGTCGGGGTTAAGTCTTGCTTTCCAGAACAGTTTCTTTTCAGTTCATCCATTTGTCTATCTATGCCGTACTGCTTCCCTGACTAGTTCTTCACTACCTCATGCAGTAGTCCAACCCACAATTAGTAAATACATGAAATAGGCTTTCAGCATAACTCTAAGACAGGATGTTTTTAATTTTAGAAATGGTGCACAAATGAAAGCAAGCAGTTCTACATATTTATTTTCAATCCACGTTCAAGGACATTCTAAATGAAAACAAACTCATAACCAACATTATCCAGTGTGCTTTTAAAGCTATATTTAATTGATTATGCCGCTCATCAGATTTCTGTTAGAATTCTATTATAATCCTCCTTTATGAGAGCTTTATTGGGGAATAGAGCGTTAAAATGTATAGTTTCTTAAGGTTTCATCTGGAGATGTGGCATTAATAGATAGATTATTCTGCATTAAGAAAAATAATAAACCCCTACAAATCTGATTTTGGTTATTTCCTTAATAAAAATATAATATGGACAAATGATCCTAAATCTTTAACTTTACCAGCGCCGTGTAATTTTCTTTGAATACATCACTAAAGAAAGGTGACTCTGAAAAATCTCAAACAATAATTTAAAGTCTAATAAAATTCGTTAAAGGTTCACTTTTTTATAGGACAATTGAATATAGATTTTAAATGATAATCAGTGCAAAAGGTTGAAACCTGACCTGAGAGTTTCCAGTTTAAAGTTTGCACTCTTTAATCCATCAGACAGAAGCTTCACTCCTGAATCCTTCAGGTCAGAGTTACTCAGGTCCAGCTCTTTCAGACTGCAGGACTGGGAGCTGAGAACTGAGGACAGAGCTTCACAATGTCTCTCTGAGAGTTTACAGTGACTCAGTCTGAAAAATAACAGATTAACAAACATGAAAAAAATAACCTTTTTGTTAAAGTGAAATGCTGTATTATTATTTTAGCAAGATCTAATCCTGTATTTTTCTGGACCCAGTCATTCCTTTGGCTTAAAAAAAATAATTATTAATTCTGTCAGATGATGAAAACAAATATATAGTTTGGTCTGACCTAAGAGTATTTAGTTTACAGTTTGGATTTTTTAGTCCATCACAAAGAAGCTTCACTCCCGTGAGATCGGAGTTACTCAGGTCCAGCTCTCCCAAACTAGAGGACTGAGAACTAAGAACTGAGGACAAAGCTTCACAGCTTCTGTCTGAGAGTTTACAGCCCATCACTCTGAAAAACAACAACAACAACAAACAAAAATACTGGTAAAAAGTAATCAGGAGTAAAGAACTATGACATTTAACAACTGATTGTGCTATTTTGTCCTCTTGATTTTTTATTGTGACAGTTAGATATATAATGAGATATATATCTCTTTTGATCTGACCTGAGAGTTTTACACTGTGGACTCTTCAGTCCATCAGACAGAGTCTCCACTCCTGAATCCTGCAGGTTGCTGTTACTCATGCCCAGCTCTCTGAGATTGGAGGTCTGGGAGCTGAGGACTGAGGACAGAGCTTCACAGTTTGTCTCTGACAGGTTACAGAGACTCAGTCTGAAAAAGTAATGCAGTTTGTCATTAAACTAAACCAATTTATAAAAACAGTGTCCTGATTAAAATGTGTACATGAAGAAAATTATCCAAAATGTCAACTTAAGAGGAAAATTATTGTTCTCAGGAAAAACCAAAAGTAAAGCAGCAAGTAAAATATATTTGTATGTGAATTAGTTTTATTTATTTATTTTAGCTTTAGAGTAAAGCATCCTTTGAGGTGGCTCTGCCACAGTTTCTGACACCTGCTGGCCGAGTTGTTGACAACCCATATAGAAAAGAAATGTGTTATTTTCAAGATGGCGCCAGTGTGTACGGCTTGCCGTCTGATTCTGTTTGTACTAGTGTTTTATTTTTACTTTGTTTTACAACATGCTAACTCTCTGCTTGTATATGATCGCCAAATGCTGCTGGCTTTAAGATCCCCTCAATTAAAAACTCTTTATTGCAATCGTCGATATCAGGGAACCTTCTCCCCACCACTCCTGTCAGGAGTTCCAGCTTGTCTGCGTTGCGTTCCGGCACTACCTCAACTGAGAGGGCGCCGTAGACGCCGTGGGAAATGCAGTGGCTTATTGGTGAGAATGAAGGCTACCTGGACACAACTTCGAAAAATACCTCACCCTATCCCGACTGGATTTGACCGCGTCAACTACTGGCACTCTCTGGACATGGCTTACACTTGCCTGACACCTGTTATCGGACTTACGACAATAACCCCGCGCCAGCGTCCCCCCGGTCTTCGCTCAGGTGGAGCAAACCCTCAGAATCTACGGCCGATAGGTCGGGCACCCACATCGGCCGCTCAGCCACCTGTACCTCTGAGATTAAGTCTTGTTAATGCACAATCGCTAGCAAATAAAACTTTTATTCTTAAGGACTTTTTTACCGATCGGGAACTGGATCTAATGCTTTTAACGGAAACTTGGCAGAGAGTCGGTGAGTCCAGCTGTTTTATTGAACTTTTACCGCATGACTGTGAGTATCTTAATGTGCCGAGGATGACTGGGCGTGGTGGTGGAGTGGCAGCTGCTTTTAGGAAGAAGCTCTCTTGCAAACAACTCTTAACTGACTCGTATTCTAGTTTTGAACTTCTGGCGTTTGAATTGGGGCATCCCCGCTCGACACTCGTTGCAGCTGTATACAGACCTCCAAAATATCACAAGGATTTTATCCAAGACTTTTCAAACTTCTTAGCTGGAACTGTGCCAAACTACGATCGACTCTTAATTGTTGGAGATTTTAATATTCATGTGTGTTGTCCCTCCAATTCGCTGGCCAGAGACTTTTTAAGTTTGATAGACTCCTTCAGTCTTGCTCAACTTGTGTCTGGGCCAACCCAGAAACAGGGTCATACATTGGATCTTGTGCTGTCTTTAGGGTTACCGGTCCTAAACATGGAAATATGTGATGCTGTTTTTTCTGATCACTGCCCTGTTGTGTTTGACATACTTTTATCTCTCCGCCATTTTACACCTCTTATTTCAACACGTCGTTGTCGTGTTTTTAACCAATCTACAACAGAACAATTTTCTATTGCTTTTAAAAAAAAATTTAAGATCTCCCCTTGGCTCTGGTACCGAGGAAATGACAGTTAATTTTTATGATAAATGCAAAACTGTCCTTGATGAGGTCGCTCCTTTTAAAACTATAAACTCGAAACCACGACCAGACCCATGGATAAATAAGGCCACTCGTTCAGCCAGACGAGAGTGCAGGAAGGCTGAACGTAAGTGGAAAAAAGATGGGCTCCAGGTGTCCTTTCTCATGTTGAGAGACAGTCTGTACAGGTATCAGGACATCGTAAAAGCAGAGAAGTCTAGGTTTTTTTCTAATGTTATTGAGAATAGCTCCAATAATTCTCGGGTTCTTTTTTCAATTATTGACTCTGCCCTGAATATTTCCCCAGCTTCTTGTATTAATAATTCCCCAGACACCTGTTAAAGGTTCTTGCAGTTTTTTATCAATAAGATAACACAGCTTCGATCTATGATCACCCTGCCTTCACATGACGCTTCTAAAATATTCACTTGCTCTGCTGTTTTTGATCAGTTTGAGCCTGTGTGTCTTGATCAGGTGGAGGAAGTATGTGGTGGCACAAAGACATCATCGTGTCCAAATGACATTATTCCAACACGTCTTCTAAAAAAGACTTTTAAGGTTGTCAGTTCTGACATTTTAGCTATTTGTAATAGCAGCCTTAGCTCAGGTGTTGTGCCAGCCTGTTTTAAACATGCTGTTGTACAGCCTGTACTTAAAAAACCTAATCTTGACTCCTCCGTCCTCACTAACTTCAGGCCTATTTTAAAGCTCCCCTTCCTGTCGAAAATTTTGGAAAAGATTGTGTTTGTTCAGCTGCAATCTTTTGTAAATGGACACAATGTTCTTGAGAGGTTTCAGTCTGGTTTTAAAGCTCTTCATAGCACAGAAACTGCACTTTTAAAAGTTCTTAATGATCTTTTATTAGCCACTGACTCAGGTGACTCAGCTGTGCTTCTGCTTTTAGATCTGACCGCTGCCTTCGATACTGTTGACCACAGCATCTTAATCACACGGTTGGAGTATTGTGGCGTAAAGGGCACCTCATTAGAGTGGTTCAGGTCATACCTGTCTGACAGGACCTTCTCTGTGAGTTTTGGCGGTTTTATTTCTTCCTCAGCTCCCCTTACTTGTGGTGTTCCCCAGGGATCTATACTGGGGCCAATATTGTTTTCCATTTATATGCTGCCTTTAGGTCTAATTTTTAGAAAATATAACATTTGTTTTCATTCATATGCCGATGATACTCAGATCTATCTTCAACTGAAGGGAAACAGTCCTGGCTCACTAGAACCCTTACTTCAGTGTCTCGGTGAAGTTAAATACTGGATGGCCTCTAATTTCCTTAACTTCAATGAGAACAAAACCGAAGTGATAATTTTTGGACCAAGCGGCAATCTCAACACTTCTAATTTTAACCTACACAGTCTTGAGCCTTTTGTCAAATCGCATGCCAAAAATTTGGGGGTTATATTTGACAGCAATTTCCCCTTTGAAAAACAAATTAGCTCAGTCGTACAGCGGTCTTTCTTCAAACTGAGGCTTTTATCTAAGGTGAGATCATTTTTATCTTTTAAAAACTTTGAACGGGCGATTCATGCTTTCATTATATCCCAGCTGGACTACTGTAACTCCTTATATGCTGGAGTTAGCCAGACCTGCCTGGCAAGGCTGCAGTTGGTCCAGAATGCTGCAGCTCGTCTTCTGACACGTACTAAAAGATGTGAACACATTTCCCCGGTGCTTGCCTCCCTTCATTGGCTCCCTGTCCGCTTCAGAATTAATTTTAAAATTTTATTGTTGACTTACAAAGCCCTGAATGGACAGGCTCCCGGGTATTTGTCTGACCTCTTGCAGACTTATACCCCCCTTAGATCTCTTAGATCAAGTGATCTTTTGCTTTTAGCTGTACCAAGGTCGAGGCTGGTTCTTAGAGGTGATCGAGCATTTGCAGTCGTAGCGCCTAAGCTGTGGAATAATTTACCCCTACACATCAGACAGGCTCCCACTGTCAATCTTTTTAAATCTTATCTTAAAACGCATTTTTATGTACTGGCTTTTAATACAGCATGAGAGTTATTTGTTAATTCATATTTGGTGTTTGTTTTTAATACTCTAAGTTGTTTTATTAGGTATGTTGTATTCTTGTACAGCACTTTGGTCAACGTTCCTGTTGTAATTAAATGTGCTATATAAATAATTAAACTATTAAACTATTAAAAGAAATAGGAAAAAATGATAAAAGACTTGCATCAGCTTTAGCTTGCTGCATATACTGAATCATATAAGGCTTATATGATTTACTCATGAAAGTGGCCACTTTCTCATTACTTTCATATATTGTTGTCCAAAACATACAAGGTTCATTTATATAATTTTTCAATGGATCTTTTTATACATGCTTTTTACACAAGTTTCCCACAAACTTTAAAAAAATCAAGAAATGGTTACTGACATCAGAGGATGATGTAGTTACATTCTGCTGATTAAAGTTTATGCATTAGAAATGAAGATCAGATTTTTTGGAATGAGAAGATTGTAAGTGAACCAAATTAGTCTAATAAACCAAAATATATAACATGATAGTGGAACCTCTATGTATGACATTCTGAAGCCAAATCAGGCCATAGATCCTCTGAACACTGAGAAAAAGGTGCATGAGGTAGAACCAATGCACACAAACAATAAGGAGGCTCAGTGATGGTCTGGCAGCATGGCTTCTCAGCACAACATCACAGCACACAGCCAACCATGATGAAGTTGCTGGTCTAAAGATAGACCATTGTCAAGTCATCTGAAGGATGATTAAAAGTTTACTTATGGGCTTATGTGGCAACTAGCTAAGGCCCAGGAAGAGCAGCCTCGGGATTAGCTAGTTTATGAATATGAAGCTAAATTTCTGGGGTTGTTAGCTCCAACACATGGAGCAATACCACTCCTTCACATGACTTTGGTAATGTGTTGGCTTAAGCAGAACAACCCAGGTCCAGAGGAAACAGGAAGAGAGAGAGTCCTAGCACCAACTAGGGTTTGAGGAGTGCAGATAGAGAGTATGATCTCCACACAAGGCTCCAAAGTTAGGTAATTGGGACAAGGCTGGGAGGTTGGAGCAGTAAAGACTTCTTGGCAATTATTCCTGCAGAAGCAGATCAATTACCAAAATCCTTACATGAGGGTCATCCACAGAGGAGCAGGATAAATTCAGCAGTCTAGTGCCTTATTTTCCACAGTGTTAATTGTACTTTTTCACAGGTCCATACTGGTCATGGCATTCTGTCACAATCTGTCACGAATCGCACCATTTGTGGAACAGGACTGACCCAAAGTGCAGGGTGCAGAGGACATACACACTAAAAGAGCAAGCAATTCACTGACTGATAGACGTCAGTAAGAAATGAAATATGAAACTGAATAAAAAACCACAACAAAGACTGAAAGGGAGGACAGGACTAAGCAGTGTAGAGGAATCAAGGGCGAGGGAAATGAGACAAAGTTGTAGAAAATAAAGACAGCGAGATATTATACTTAGAACTGGCAACCCTAACCCACAAGCAACATGAGGAAAATGATTAAGTTCACCAGCAGCTGGTGAAATTCGGGTGATTGTACAAGCAAGGCCGACTGTAGAAGAGCAGCATTTTGGAAATGAGGTAGAAGTGAAGAGAGAACAGTGCAGTAACAGAACACTGGTTTATTCTATGTGGTGTTGGTATAAACAAAATGTGTGATTATTTTTTTCTGTTTTTGTATTTGTTTTTGAAGAGTTGATGTTTAGCACTTATGTATTCACTACAGGGTGGGTCTGGACATTACTTTAACAACAACTGCACCTACGTTTTTGTTTTTTTTTGTCAGAAATGCTGACAAAATCGTTGCTGCTTCATATGCATTAACAGTTGGATTGAGTACTGATGACAATGTAAATGTTTTATATATTTTTTGAACCCCTGCACCATTACAGTTTTTTCAAACTGTGCACACCTGAATTATGTTAACTAGAATAAACATTTACCAAATAAAGGCATCAGCACATATTTACTTACAGAGATTTATTAGAGGCATTGACCTCTGGCAGCAGCTTCAGAAGAGCGTCCTCTGAAGAAAATGTCTTTGGGACTGCATCTTTTTTTGATGAGACTAAGATTAAAAGCAGAGCTGACCACTGATCAGGGGAATGATTACGTATGGAGAAACTTCCTGAGCTCATGTACTGCTGGACCTCCTCCACTAGAGAACGATCATTCAGTTCATTCAGACAGTGGAACAGATTGATGCTTTTCTCTCCAGACTGATTCTCACTGAGCTTCTTCTTGATGTACTGGACGGTTTCCTGATTGGTCTTTGAACTATCTTCTGTACATGTCTGTGTCTGCAGACCTTGTAGGAGAGTCTGACTGGTGTGCAGTGAAAATCCCAGGAGGAAGCGGAGGAACAGGTCCAGGTGTCCATTTGGACTCTGTAAGGCCTTGTCCACAGCACTCTGGTAGAACTGAGTCGCTGAAGATTCTGTTGTTTCAGACTTCTGCGAGGTGTTTTGTTCTTCCAGCAGATTGACTCCAGAGTTGATGAAGGTCAGATGGACATGAAGAGCAGCCAGAAACTCCTGAACACTCAGATGGATGAAGCAGAACACCTTGTCCTGGTACAGTCCTCTCTCCTCTTTAAAGGTCTGTGTGAACACTCCTGCGAACACTGTGGCTGCACTGATATCGATGCCACACTCTGTCAGGTCTGATTCATAGAAGATCAGGTTTCCTTTCTGCAGATGATCAAAAGCCAATTTTCCCAGATACTCAATCATAATCCTGCTCTCTGGACTCCAGTGTGGATCTATCTGAGTCCCTCCATCAAATTTGAGCTTCTTCACTTTGGCCTGAACCACCAGGAAGTGGATGTACATCTCAGTCAGGTTCTTGGGTGGCCGTCCTCCCTCTCTGGTTTTTAGCACATTCTCCAAAACTGTAGCAGTGATCCAGCAGAAGACTGGGATGTTGCACATGATGTGGAGGCTTCGTGATGTCGTGACGTGAGAAAGGATCCTGCTGGCCTGCTCCTCATCTCTGAATCTCTTCCTGAAATACTCTTCTTTCTGTGGGTCAGTGAACCCTCTCACCTCTGTCACCCTGTGAACACAGTCAGGAGGGATCTGATTGGCTGCTGCAGGTCGTGTGGTTATCCAGAGGTGAGCAGAGGGAAGCAGTTTCCCCCTGATGAGGTTTATCAGCAGCACATCCACTGAGGTGGGCTCTCTGGGGTCAGTTATGATTGTAGTTCTGTGGAAGTCCAGAGGAAGTCGACACTCATCCAGACCATCAAAGATGAACACGACCTGGAAGTCTTCAAACCTGCAGATTCCTGCTTCTTTGGTTTCAGTAAAGAAGTGATGAACAAGTTCCACCAGGCTGAACTTTTCCTCTTTCAGCACATTCAGCTCTCTGAAAGTGAATGGAAATATGAACTGGATGTCCTGGTTGGCTTTGTCTTCAGCCCAGTCCAGGGTGTATTTCTGTGTTAAGACTGTTTTCCCAATACCAGCCACTCCCTTTGTCAGCACTGTTCTGATTGATTCAAGTTTTCCAGGTGAGGCTTTAAAGATGTCTTCTTCTCTGATTGATGTTTCTGGTTTGTCTTGTTTCTTGGATACTGTTTCAATCTGTCCGACCTCGTGTTCTTCATTGACCTCTGCAGTCCCTCCCTCTGTGATGTAGAGCTCTGTGTAGATCTGATTCAGAAGGGTTGGGTTTCCTGCTTTAGCGATCCCCTCAAACACACACTGGAACCTCTCCTTTAGTGTAGATTTAAGTTTGTGAGGACAAATGGCAGCTTGAAGTTTTCAAAGAAAAAACAAAACAAAAAAAGAGTACAACATAAGGTACTGTTTACTGTTTTAACAAAACGAATAGACAATTTAAATTCCATATATCATCATTGTTATGTGTTGGTCTATGTATTTTGAAATTAGTAAATTCTCTATTGAACACCAGCAACTTAGATCTTTAGTGAAATCCACTTACTGCTCTGCAGACGGTCAGCAAGCTCATCAAGCTTCATTCTTCTCATGAAGTCCAGGGTGATCTTCACAAACGCCTCTCTGCTGCTCCTCCTCTGCTCCTCCTCATCCTCCCTCTGACTCTCTAAGCATTCTGGGTAACCTGGACTCAGAACCTTCTGTATTTTCTTAAGCTCGTTCTTCACAAAATTGATGATGTTGTCCTCCAGCAACTGGAACAAAATACTTTATGAATGACCCAATCAGACTGAAATCATGGAGCCAAACATCCGATTCATTTTGGACGTACTGACATTCCTATGGTGTACAAAGAGCAGCATGGTGATGACTGAACTCCATACATGTAAAAGTAGTTGTTGTACATGTACAGACCATAAATATGGAGTCCAGGTGTGTTTGATGCTGCTGGGCAGATTGACCACTGGGAACCTCTGAGCTCTCCTGATCCACACTGTGGAGGAATCATGAAGAGTTAGTCCACATGAAATCTGTCCCCAGAGAGACAAAAACCAGAAAAGACACATAGATGCTTCTCGTGAATAGAAATTAATTCTTAAACTATATTTAGGTGTTCAGCCAATCTGCTGGCTATTCTGACATCAAAAGCAAATTGGAGCTTGTAGTGTGTCCAGCTGATATTTTGAATACAAGTTCCTTTATGATTTCTTTGTGCCTGTTGAATTAGTTTTGCCTGTGATTAAGCGTATTTTTATATGTGGTGTTTAATTCTTCAGAGCTCTTGACTTCTTTTGTCAGAGCTCTGCTCTAAATACTGTCCTAGATTTAACACTGTCCGAGATGTTAGAGTTAAACTTGTGTTTAGTGCCATCCTTTGGTTGTACAGAACATTTCACCAGATTGGTGCTGCAACATATTTACAGTGGGATGCAAAAGTTTGGGCAACCTGGTTAATAGTCATTATTTCCCTGTATAAATCTTTGGTTGTCACAATAAAAAAATAAAAATGTCAGTTAAATATATTGAAGTTGATGAATGAAGTTTATTGGATGTACAGAAAGTGTGCAATAATTGTTTAAACAAAATCAGGCAGGTGCATAAATTTGGGCACCACAAAAAAAGGAAATGAAATTAATATTTAGTAGATCCGCCTTTTGCAGAAATTACAGCCTCTTAACGCTTCCTGTAGGTTCCAATGAGAGTCTGGATCATAGCTGAAGGTATTTTGGACCATTCCTCTTTACAAAACATCTGTAGTTCATTCAGGTTTGATGGCTTCCGAGCATGGACAGCTCTCTTTAACTCACACCACAGGTTTTCAATAATATTCAGGCCTGGGGACTGAGATGGCCATCTCAGTACTTGTTCCTCTGCATGAATGCCTCAGTGGATTTTGAGCAGTGTTTCAGGTCGTTGTCTTGTTGAAAGATCCAGCCCCGGCGCAGCTTCAGCTTTGTCACTGATTCCTGGACATTGGTCTCCAGAATCTGCTGATACTGAGTGGAATCCATGTGTCCCTCAACTTTGACAAGATTCCCAAAACCTTGAGCCGCATGAGATATGCTAAAGCACATTTGGACAAGCCAGCTTCGTTCTGGAATAAGGTGCTGTGGACTGATGAAACTAAAGTTCAGTTATTTGGGCATAACAAGGGGTGTTATGCATGGAGGAAAAACAACACAGCATTCCAAGAAAAACAACTGCTACCTACATTAAAATATGGTGGTGGTTCCATCATGCTGTGGGGCCAGTGCAGGGACTGGAATCAATAAAATGACAACATTGCCCAAATTTATGCACCTGCCTGATTTTGTTTAAACAATTCAATAGCTTTGTCTTGTTCTAACTGCTTCAGTCTTTCTGGTTTAGCAACATACCCTTGTCTGCCGCAAGGATGATAATGTTGTTGTTGTCAATACTAATTGTTGTGAGTGCATTCCTATCCTTCGTGTTGATGTTGGATTATGTGGGCTGTTTCTGTTTTGCTGTTTCTATGGCTGTGATCAGTTCCATTAGCGGGATTAGTATCAGCGTCACAGGAAAGTTCAAGCCTCTGTTGTTTGTCTCTGTTTGAGTCAGTTGGCTGTCAGACACATTTCTCATCCACTTGTCCCTATCATCCATTCAGCATCCTTTCTCCCACTGAAAACTCTATGTCAAGATGAACAGAATCAACTTTGGGGATTTATTTACCTGGATGATTGAGCATGCATTAAGACACCTCTCAAATTCTTCACGTTACTAACAGCTCACCTGTATGCAGCAGAGGTCTGCCCCTTTTTAAATTCAATGGCTTCATCTTTAGACGCGTCACTCTTTAAGGACACAGAGCTGGGTTCAGGTTCATGTTTACATTTAGTTCCTTGTTTTTTCTTGTATGTCCTTTGAGCCAGTGGTCTCCTACAGAGATGCAATTTAGAAACCATGAAAGATTAAATAAATAAAAAAAATCATCAACATTTCAATCAGACACTGAACTGACATCATAGAATTCATGGTGCTAACAGCTCACCTGTATGCAGCAGAGGTCTGCCCCTTTTTAAATTCAATGGCTTCATCTTTAGACCGGTCACTCTTTAAGGACACAGAGCTGGGTGGAGGTCCAGGTTGATTCCTGTGAATAATGATGGAGCAGTGATGTGAGTGCTGAGCTGTGACATGGAGAAGAGTCATGGACAGTTAGAGATGGTCATCTCACCTCTGCCTCTCATGTTCCCCACACAGAGTGGTTTTAGTGGGAGGGGCTCCCTCCTCTCTGTCCTCACACTGATCCATGCTGCTGAATTCACATCAGCTCACACACACTTTCTACCTTCACCTGCAGAGGAAACACAAATCATTCATGTGCACATGAACTGAAATCCTCCTTTCCATCACATGTGCTGTCCAAACATCAACTGCCTCTTTTCGGCTTTGTCTCGCTTCCTCTCACTGCCAGCTGAATGCAGTCAGACAGAAGTGTGAGGCAGAGGAAGCTGCCATCTGTCAGGGATCCTGGGTCGTTGACCCAGTGGCTTCAGTTTTGTACCCTTTATTTGTGTTCTCTTCTTAGTTTATTTTTGTGAAGGTTTTGGTTTCCATACTCCCTCTTTTCTGTGTCTGCCCTGGTCCCACGTCTCTCTTCCCTCTGTTGCTGTGGCTGCTTGTGAGTCTGTGTCTGTAAGTTCAGTCTGTGTTTTCTGTTTTACTTCGAAAGTCCATGTCTCATCTTAATGCGTCTGGTTTTGCTTCTGTTTTGCTTTGTCTGGTCAGGCCTGATTTGCCTCAACTGTGTTTCCCTCCTGTTTCCCATTCCCTGATTGCTCCCTCTGTGCATTTAAGCCCTGTGTTTCTCTGTATCCGTGTTGCGATCTACCCTCATTCATGCTGTGTGTTCTGCCAGCTTTTAGTCTTTTTATTGTGGAAGTTTGTTACTTTGAGTTCAGCATTAAAGCTGTTTTTTGAGTTCACGTCTGTCTCTGGAGTCTGCACTCTGGGTCCTCCTTACCACCACTCCTGCCTGTACACAGCCACAGAAAGGAGGAGTCAGGTTCACAGTAAGACCACTGGTCTTAAATTCAGTTCATGCCATACTGGTGTTTTCTGACTGTGTATTTTTAATTTAGACTGAAGGAAACATTTAGTAGTTACAGCTCAGTGTACTAATCGTTTGAGTTTTGGACGAAATGGATTCTGGGATATTGCATTTTGTCATTTCAAGCTGATTGGAGACCAAAACAGCCAATCAGATTTTTTTTTTTGCATCCAAGTCTGTCATTGGTTGGTTTGTGGCAAAAATATAACGGTGTGCAGAAAGAGTTGAGCGCACACGGGCAGAAATGTTGAGAGCGCAACCAACACATTGTGAGCAAGCGCAAATACAAAAACTTAGCGAGAGGGGCTGCTATTGTTTGTTTGTGTGCATAGGTAATGGCAAACACTGAAATACATTTTTGCATGCAGCAATGAATTTTATTCAATCAAATTTAGCTTTTCTTCGCTCTAAATAAATTTCTCCTTAAAATTCAACACTTGCACCTTCAAATTTTTTGACGTGCGCTCATAATAGTGGCAGAATAATAACGCCATTGCTGGAGTTCTCACTGGCCTCTGGCCAAGACCTTGGCTGCTACCTGACCCCTGCAGCTGTGTTTGAATGGGTGGGAAAGTTACCCAGCAGCAGAGGGTGGGGATACTGGTCCCTATATATTAGGGGACCACAGGACACCCCCAGCACTTTTTCCCTTCTGCTGTTTCTCTCTGTCCATCTGTGTTGCTCTGCTGTCTGTGCTTAAGGCTGTACTCCCCGGGGTTTTGCTTTGCTTGCTATCTGCTTTGTAATTTTCTTGCTAAAAGTCTGTATGTATTTTCCCTGCTGTTCATATGATTCAGTGTATTAAACTCTGTTCCAAGAATTCTATTCTTTTACAGAGCATATTTTTGTGTGTCTTGATTTAACTGGATCTAAAGAGGTTGGATCTCCATATCGTTAGTGGGAGAAAGTTAACAAGATGGCTTCAAAATTTGCAACCACATGATCCAACTCCCAAAAAAAGTCATCCAGTCGATCTGGTGTTGTCATATGGTCTAGATGTTTGTATTACAGAAATCACTTCATAAGACTGAAGTTATGGTTTTTGGAACTCATGTCCCTTTAAACAAGTTAACTGATATCCTTGGTCTTCTTGCTTCTCATCTTTCTCACACTGTGAGGAATCTGAGTGTTTTTAGATGGCTCCTTTAAATTAGAGAAGCAAGTGTCCACAGTTGTGTTTTTATCAGTTGCTAAAGCTAAGCCTCATCTTCCTCCGAGAGACCTAGAAACACTTATTAATGGCTCATCACCTCTAGACTGGACTACTGCAATTCTCTCTATTTGAGTCTTCAGCACCATCTCTCCATCACTTGCAGTTATTCCAAAATAATGCTGCACATCTTTTAACAGGTGTTAGAATGTATGAAAACATCACTCCAGTTTTAGCAAATTTACACTGGCTCCCTATAAAATATCTTATCGATTTTAAGATTCTTTTGCTTACTTTTAAAGATTTAAATAAAATGGTGCCTAGTTATTTAAACAAACTCCTCAATGTGTATGACCCCAAAAGAGTGCTGAGATCTTCTAACCAGATGCACAACCAAGGTTTCGATTGAAGCATAGAGATCGGGCCTTCGCAGTAGCAGCACCCAGACTCTGGAATAAGGAGATTCGTATTTCAGAGTCTATTCAATCTATTAAATTGCATCTTAAAACACACTCTTTTTTTTTTAACTTTGTCTTTTAATTCGAGTTCAGTGTGACAACCATCAGGGGCCTGTTCTTCGTACCTCGCTAAGTAAGTTAGCCGGATTTGAATGTTGACGATTTCGCGTGATCTTGGATCGTTCGGTTCTCCGAAGCTCATCTGGGGCTTGCTGTCATAGCAACAGATCCGTAAGAGTAAGCCTGCTCGGGAGCAGGTTTACTTTATGTAAACAGGATTAGATCGCGGCCTCTCAGGTATGTCCGCTTCATTTATACGAAAGCAAGAGCGATATTTCGCCACTGTTTTACCATAAATAAATATTATCAATGTAACTAAAGATAATGCAGCATTTGATTCTTTTATTGATTTCATACAGATACATACAGGTCATTTCCGAAAAAAAGGGAAATGTACTATTAATCATTCTATTACATGTAGTAGATCATGTCAGATGTAATTCATATTTTAGAGTAGTAATAGTAAATTACTACGTGCAATCAAGATGAGAGACCACGGCTAAAAAAGCGAAGGTGGATTTGGGAAGTCTGTCGCAGCCATGTCCTGTCCGTTTGTACGCGAGCAAGGAAGGTGCAAGATTGATAAGGAGAGTTTACAGAATTTAGCGGATATTGCGGGATAGACGGGATCCTTTAGCTCGGCGCGACGGTGTGCTCATAGAGAGATATCGATTCTCCCGTGAGGGTATTATTTACTTTCTCTCTCTCTCTCTCTCTCTATATATATATACTTACTGTACTGTATATGCTTACTCCCGACTTACTGTGCATGCTTCAGTCACCCCTTGCATGGGAACAGGTAAAAGTGATGGAGTGTTATGTCAAACTACACACAAAAAAACCCACAATGTCAATAAATGTCACAGTACAAAAAGGGGTGTGACGAGGGGGTGCAGGACCACCACCTGTCTTTATTTGCTCTGCCCTTTTCTTGGTTGCTGTTATAAACAAACAAACAGATTATTCCAGGGTCTCTTGTCATAGATTAAAAGCAATATAAGTGATAAATATTACCATTCTGTGGAATATTTTTATATTTCACTTTTACTTTTTCCCATGTTCTAGTGGGTCCTGTTGTGGCTCTAATGTGAAAGAGGATATGATGTAATATAATATACTGTGGTATAATATAATATCACATGATATAATGTAATATCATGGATCACTTACGAGTTTAATTTGTCAGCAACTTTCTGCCAGCCCTCTCTCCTTGCTTTTGCAGCCTTTGCAGTGTTCCCCTGCGTTTTAATTAAACTCTGAAACTCCTGATATCCCTCAATCAAGAGTTCTTGGTCTGCTGCCGTGAAATACTGCGCGCGCTCCTTCGACATCTTCGCCGACCAATCACAGGGTTGCCGATCAATGTTTCTACTATCGATGCGTAGCCCCTTTTAAGCCACCCAGTGATCTCAGATTACTTCATCCAGCTATACTAATCGTCAACAACAGGTGCGTTCGGAGAACCGGATTAGCGAGCTCAAAGTTAGCGCGATGATTTGATCTTGGATGTGTCATTTGATCTTGGATGTAGTAAGCGAGGTACGAAGAACAGGCCCCAGGTCTGTTTTATGCTTTTATTGTTAATTCACTGTCTTCTTATTTATCTGTATTTGTTTCTAATTTATTTATATTTGGTTCTCTATTGTTTTCTCTTGTTTTTAAAACACTTTGCACTTAGCACTTTGGTCAACTCTGTTGTTTTTAAATGTGCTATACAAATAAATTTTCTTCTTTTTTTCTTTTTAAAGTAGAATATGGAAAAGATCTCTCTTTTGTCTCACATCATGAGAAACAAAGCTGATATTCGATGTTTTCCGCTAAAGAAGCATTCTTCACATGTTTAAATTAGAAAAACTAGAAACTGCATGCAGCATAGTTTCAGTTTGTATCACACCTGATCTTTGTGAAGAATCAACAGCAACAACAAGTTATTAACAGAGCTCTAAAATGCTCGAGAGAGGTCAGCAGTACTAAAGACAAGCGGTTTAAAGCAGAAACAAAGCAAACTTACAGTTTCTCCACACAGAGAAACAAACAACAAGCTCCCACTCCACACCTGGACACTAAACACAGAGACACATGTGAGGTATTTGCTGGAAGGAGGCGGGACTCCACCTGAAGTAGGACAGAAAGGAGAAGGCAGGTTTTTAGGAGTTTCTGAATGTTAACCTTGAATGAATTCAGCCTCATTTCATTCCATTTTTCATTTCATTCAGTTTTGGTTCTTATTAAAATAACATAATGGGATTGATAGTTATCAAGTTCCCATAACATTACAGAATCAAATGAATTGATGGACACAGACATGTTTCAAAAACCTTTAAGGTATAAAATATTAGAACAATCCCTACAATATTTACATATAATCCCAATAAAATTGTTTACAATAGAAGATAAGAGTAGAAGTGGATTATGAGCATTCATTTAAAAAAAGAATAAAATAAAATATATATGTGTGTGTGTGTGTATGTATATATATATATATATATAATATTTTTTTTTTTTTTTTTTTGTCTGTCCCATTTGGTTCTTTAGCCGTCAGAATTGTTGTCTGAAGACCAACAAGGATACCCAATGGATTTACTTTGCCAAATGGATCATCACGGCCTTGCCGTATTGGTCCATTTGATCGACCTTTGTAGTTATTTTTTATTTTTTTTTATTTTCAGTTGTTACAGACGGGACAGACATGACTGAGGGATAGGAAAGGGAGAAAGAAAGATAAAGGAAAAGAAAAACAGAAGGGAAGAGGGACAGTGAGAAAGGGCACTTAAAAAGAGAAAGAGGAGGAAAAAATCTCCTGGATCACCTGTTGAGAGAAAAAGAAGAGAAAACAAGCAAAAAAAAACAGAGCAACATACTAAACACAACACCATCATGTTAATCTAGCTAAGTTAAAACAGCAGTAAATACTAAATATTAAATGTTGCTGTGCAGCAAGCAGGACAGACAACGCACAATGTGCTTGGAAATAGCAGCCAATAAAGGTGTAGTTTATGTCTATGAACAGTGAACACCTGTGTGCACACCTGTGTGGATCAGCGCGCTTGTATACAAAAGGTTTCCCCATGCAACGGTCTGCTAGAGGATGTAGAGAGCCATAGCCCTGTCCCCCAGGGCATGAAGCAGGCATGGAGGAGATCCAGGCTCCAGACATCCAGAGGCCCCAGAGTACGAGAGCCCAAGGAGGACCACTGGAGGGGCATCTGTGCCACCCTCTTGGGAAGAGCTGAGGAGAGCCCCAGATGAGGGGTCACCCAGTAGCCACGGAGCAGAAGCCAGAGGGAGCTGCACTGGTGTGCCCGCCGGCTCTGCCGGCAGCCAGCTGTGCCAGAGTGAACCGAGCTGCAGGCCCAGAGGCCGGAGGCCTGAGGGCCCACTTTGCCCCGGAAGAGGCCTGACCGAGCGACAGGCGCCAGTGAGCTGGTACATACCTCAGCGCCCAGCCCCGGACACCAAGAACCACCAATGCACCGACCCCTGAGGGCATCAGATCAAACAAAAGCATGAACAGGTGTGATTGGAAGAACCTGATCATCATAAATTGTTCAATGTTTGTAAACTTCTAGGTTTCATTTTCATCAGCTTTGTTTGCAGTAAAACTGATCTGAGCTAGAGATGATTGACTTTCTGTTTTTTCAGTGTCACTTCAGTAAAACCTGAAAGTCGACTTCTAAGAACAGACTGATTATATCTGATTGTTTCCAGTTAAAGGAAGAACAACGTCCCATCAGTGATGATCAGTGTCTAAAGTTTCAAACAGATTCATTTAAACTGTTTATCACAGTAACAAATGTTTCAGTGCAGATTTTCTTATAACCAGTGTGGATTCCAGTCAATTAATAATCTATAATCATGTGGATTTGTCCTTAAACACAAGAGTGATCAAAAGTTTGTCCTGAAACAAGAGCTGAAAATCACGTCCAAATATTACACAGCAGAAACCAACAGTAAAGCTACCAAAGATAAACTGTTAAAGGAGAAAATAAAGCAAACTTACAGTTTCTTTAAAGAGATACACGAACAACAAGCTCCACTCCACACTTGGACACTAAACACAGACGCACAGGTGAGCTGCTTCCTGGAAGGAGGCAGGACTAAACCTGAAGAGTGTGAGAGGGCCACACCTTCATGTGCTGATTTACAAATATGTTGCCTGACTGCTCAGACTGAGTCTAAGTCAGAGTAAAGTTCACAAGCTGATGTGTGAAAACATCAATCTCTGTTGTAGCTAAACACACTGATCACAGCTCCAACACAACCACACTATTCACTTTATTTGGAACATAAATGTTTATACTGCAAATATTCACAGTGATTTTCTCAGTTTCCGGTCTATAGATCCATTCACACTTTCTACCTTCACCTGTTGAGTAAAGACTGAGAGCAGAGCTGAAACCAACTGTCCAATCAATGAGTAGCATTGACATCTGAACTTCATTCAGACTCTGTTATTGAAGATGTTGTTGTGTGAATGAAATTATGTCAATATCCAAACATGGATCTGGTTGTGTCGGGTTACATTAAAGGTTCCTGGGCAGGTCGGCCAATGAGGATGCAGCCTTTTGTTTGCCATGAGCAAAATATTTTAAACAAAAATAACTTTTTCAAATGAGCCAGTGAGGAAGAGAGGAGGTTCTTACATGTGGGAGCATTTTGAGTTGATTTTGGTCAGCAAGAACAGAAAGCTTTCAGTTCAGAAGCATTCTCCATAATGTATTTTCATCTATTGTATTTACCAATATCAAGAAGTCAGAAGCAAAGAAAGAGCACATAATGGCACGTGTTTAAATAAGGAATGTTTATTCATCAAATGTATTTATTTAACAAATAGACATAATTTTTTCACCCAAAAGAAATTCATGTTCAAAGCAACACCAAGGTGACCCAGTATCAGACAGAATTGTGAACTCTACTCTGTAGAGTGGGCAGGCATAATGAAGCAGTACACTTTTATTTGAAGATTCAAGCTGTTATTCATTTGTTGGCCACCAGATATCACCAGAGAGGGCTGTATTAAAAAGCCTCGGGTAATGAACCATTTTTTAACACAAGTTTCAATGCTTCAGAAAGCTACATTTGGCCATCACTACCACAGGGTGTTTAGATTTTCTGTACATGCAGGAGGAGGAGCAGGGAACAGGTGTGCTGATGGAGGAGGGGTCAGGTGACTGGAAAGAGTGGGAACATAATGAGGCCACCTACAGGGCAGGTGGGGAACAGAAGGGATCTGAAGTCATATGAGATGTTAGTGATGCGTGACTTTAAGAAGATGTCAGAGATGGAACAACTCTTTGGCTGTGTCCCAATTCAGAGTCTGCACGCTTGAAGTACGCATTTTAAGTGCGATTACGCCACCGCCACGTGACGACGGCTGTCCCAATTCAAAGTGCACTTCAAATGCATACCCCAAATGCGCCATTGATTTCCTCAAATATCAAGCGTGGTCCGGTGCTCACTTCATGGTCCCATATATCCCACAATCCATAGCGCGGGGGTGGGTGTGGATAATTTTGCAGCAAAATACGTCAGAAGGGAGCGGCCGAAGAGTGAACTGTCAAAAGTAAGTATTGAATATTATGTCACTTATTTATGTGCGGATGTTTAATAACAAAGAACATTAAAACATTACTGTTGGCCACATGTCGGCAAAGTTGTGTGACATTAGTGATGTTTGTACTAACTTGGTTTTAAAGCCTCTACTTCTAAATATATATATAGCTGACCTTAATCTTACAGAGACTGTGATGATTTTATGGATAATTAAAGTCAGTCATATATCCACAAACACAACAAGCTGAAAGTCAGTGATGCTGCTCGGTTTGCAGTCCTGAATATGACGGCACAAGCAGGATTCACTGCACTGTTAATGTTAGCTATGTTATATTGCTGCCTCTGTTCGGTGGTGTCGCCAAACGGACTTTAACGTGTGTTTGAACGAGCTGATGGTTCACTCGTTAAGCTGAAAGAAAGATGCTTTAATCACAGGAGTCACACATGTGTCCACTGGACCATCTGGGAACTCTTCTTGTTTAGCACTCGTAATAACACAAACACTAAATCCTCCTTCTCTTGTGCTGTTTTGTAGCAGTGTGTACACCTGAGACTGTCACCTGTCTGTCTGTCCTGCACTCTCTCTCTGTTTCTTTCTCTCTGATTGTGGAATAAAAGTATGAACATGTATTTATAAGTTACACTTGTGTTTGAATCCTGCAGCTTATCACACATTTGATTTCCATGTGTGACAACTGCAAGTGTCCAGAGTGAGGACAGACTGAGGGACCCACTGCTGCACATCATCTGTGAGGCTTTGCACCCCTGATGATCCACCAGGACAAACTCAGCAGTGTGTGAGGAAGAGGAGGAGGAAGAGCCAGCAGCAGCTGACAGATGGAGAGAATAGACAGACTGTTCCCTGTTTGTGAAGGACTGCTAGGAAAGTTTAACATCACTAATTGTCTGTCCTGAATCAGTCTTATTAGGTAATGTTCAAATAATGTTATCATCCCAGTGTTTTCAGTGTGGGAGAAAGTACTCAGGGCCTTCAAGTTACACACTATGAAAGGCAGCAACAAGTTTAATATTCAGAAACCTAAAGTATGTATCAGCAGCAGAATGGAGCTAAAAATAAATGTTTGTTTCAGTTCTATGAAGCTTTGAGTATTTTGGATTAGTAGCACTGCTGTGTTTGTTGCATCACATTGCTGTAATTGTTTATATGCTTTATATATTCTGAGGTAAGTTGATCTATAGTGTTACATCATATTCTATAAGGATGTTATGTGTTTGTATACTTTCTGCCCAGTTTGACCCATTTAGCAGAAGTCAGCCTGTTTAAGGCTCTGATATCTATTCTGTATGACTTAAAGCAGTTATGACATGGTCTGATTTTCTCACCCAATAAAGGAATATTTAATATATCAGTCTGATCTTCATTCTATCAGAAACAGTTTTCACAGCTCGTACATTTTCTTTTTACACATATATGTAAGCATTGAGCCAAATTTAGTAATGCCAACATATTAAAAGAACAACATTTGTCTCTTATATATAATACATCTATAGATACACTGTCAGAGATACTTGTCTTTGACTGAAGATTTAAGGTGATAGAACATAAATAACTGCAACTTGAATCTTTACTGAAGCTCAGTATTTGAGACAGAGTTCATGTTCACTGCTGTAATAACTAATAATGGTTAATATAATAACTATATTATTGGCCATATTATATTTACATTACCAAAGTGAGATGACTTTAGTCTCATGAACAACATTAGCTAATTGTTATTTACTAGCTAATCTTAAATGACTGTTCAGTACAGAAATGAAGCCCAACTATCATGTTTTACAGTCCTGTGGTCTCAGCCTCAGATACTTATCAAATCACACAAAGCTCATGTAGAAACAAATGAACAAAAGATTTTCTTCATTTCTGTCAAACAAAGCTGTATGAAACGATTCCAGATGTTAGTATCATGGTTGCTAGGCAACCTGGGCAGCGCGACAGAGGCTAGACCGTCCCATTTCACAAGCCTACAAGCCTCGCACTTCCGGCCTTAGCGGTCTTTAAGTACGCGGCCCTTGAGGACCGTTGAGGCTGCGTACTTTAAGGCTGCAGAACCTGAATTGGGATACAGCCTGGGTGTATTTAAGTCGTGTCTTCTGTCTTAGTGGTTGCTGGTTCGTCTGTGTTATTCCCCTCGTCTTCCTGCGTACCTCCCTCCGTTGTCTCTCCGTGTCTCCCTGCATCTCTGGGTTTGGTTTTAGTTGTTCCAGTTTAAGTTTACTCTCGCCTCGCCGTTTCTGTTTGGTTTTCATCCTCCTTTCTAAATAAAGTTCACTCTTACCTCAAGCTGCAACTTGGGTCCTAATCTACAACTCCACACGTCTGCCACGCCAGACGTGACAAGAATTCTGCAAGTCTGCATGTTTTTGTTTTTTTTCATGAGGGGAGGCTTATAAAGGGATCTCCATGCTGGTTTCATGTCAGGTGCTAAGGAGAGATGGGTCCTCCACAGTGTCATTGTGTCCATTCAGCTTGCTTTGACTGAGAGTTTTTACAAGCAGCCTATACAATGTTTTCCCAGAGGCCCCTTCTAGGGACATCCCTGCAACATCCACAGCATCCAGTAAAGGATGAGAGCAGTTCTTAAAACCAGGAAACAATCTGATGGAAGCATACGGGTCTAAATGATTTAGAAACACAGTGCCTTCACAATAACCTGCCAAATGTGAACAATCAGCTCCACATAACTTGTGCTTCCAAAGATCCAAAAGCTGACCAACAACTCAAGTAGACCTTATTCCAAGCTGGGCAGTGAGTCCATTAGGATTTTCCAGCCAAGGTCCAGCTAGCTCTACCACCCTCTTCAGAGAAATGACTCATGCAGCGTGGAGCTGTGTGGATAAAGTAGTCCTCCCCCAGACAGGGCAATCCAGCAAGCTGCCAAACAGTACAGGTTCTTCCAGCAGCCAGTACAGAGAATCAGCCTGCTGTTGCCTCCTTTTCCTCAGCAGAGCCCTTACAGAAAAAACACTCTTATAAAATGTATAAAAAGTTGGCAGAAGTGAAGAGTTTGAGTCCATCAGAAACAGAGATAAATCCAAACCCATGCCACCAAGCTGCTGAAGAATACTGCATGATACCCTCCTCCACACTAGATCTGGGGGTCCTGTAAGCAGCCTCTGAATAAACTGAAAGCGAAAAGCAGTACCTGTACTGGCCAAATGGACCAGACCTTGTCCACCTTCCCCCCCTAGGAAGAAAAAGGACACTTTGAGGAATCCAGTGCAGCTTATCCCCCAAAAAAGTCCACCAGGATCCTTTGAATGTCAGACAAAAGAGTAACTGGGGGATCAACACAAGTCAACCGGTGCCACAGAGCAGAAGAAACCAGATTATTGATAACAAGAGCCTGGCCTCTGTATGACATTTTAGGTAAAATCCACCTCCATTTTGAAAGGCGACCATTCACTTTATCCAACACATTTTCCCAATTTTTCTGCAAAAAATTTGCGTTGCCTGGAAACATCTCTAAATATTTAAGCCCACCCTTTTTCCATACTAAGCCTCCAGGCAGCCTGGGCTGATCCCCCAGCTGACCTGTCACAGTTACAGCCTCACTCTTTTCCCAATTTATTTTGGCAGAAGAAAAACAACCAAAAAGAGAAACTGCGTTCACTGAAACCTCAATATCTTTGTGTGAGTTGATCAGAACAATTAAATCATCTGCAAACGCTGACAACTTTAGAGATACATTGCGCCACACAAGTCCTGTCTTAATTTTTGAAGCAAAGGTTCAATTGCTAGGGAATACATCATCCCTGACAAAGAACAGCCCTGCCTCACCCCCCTTAGAACATTGAATGGGTGACTCAAGACTCCATTTATTTTCAGTACACTCATGATGTCACAGTACAGAAGCTGAATCATTGCTACAAAACCTGAGCTGAAGCTAAAAGCAGTTTGCCACAAATACTGGTGTTCAACGTGGTCAAAAGCTTTTTCTTGGTCTATAGAAATGAGACCAATATCTATGCCCAAAGAGTTCCATAAAGTCTCAAATTAAAGTGTTATTATCACTAATCACTTATCATTTAAAAAACCCATCCTGTCCACCCCTTTAGTTGGAGCATTTCGATTGAGAAAAACTAAATTTGGAGTCTTCCTACACCCCCGTTCTCTGCGGCCTGCCGGAGCGGGGGGGCTAGGAGGAGGAGTTGGCTGTCCGACTGGGGTCTGGTGTATGGGGCCTCCCTGCTGCTGCGGAGTCGGGGCGGTCTGCTTCTCCCCACCGCAGGGAAAAGGGTTACACCACCTGAGTCTGGGTGCAGTTTCCCCCTCCAGGGGCAAGGGTACCTAGACTCGGGGCTTAGAGTACGCTTGGGGAGTGTGATTGTGTGTACAGTGTCTCTCTATGTCTGTCTCCACGTTGGGTGAGTGTTGAGCAATTGTATATGAGAGCATGAGGGTGGGAATAGATGTTTGTATCTGTGTGTGCCTGTTTGTCTGTGTCTATATGTCAGGTTGGGTATCAGACGCCACCTCTCTGGGGACATCTCAGGCCCTCCAAGGTTTGGAGGCCCATCTCCCCCACCACTTCCCCTGCCGGTGGCGGACGCCCTCAGACATCGGTGCGTTGGTGGTTCTCTGTGTCCGGGGGTGGGCGCCCAGGTACCCACCGGCTCACTCCTTGGCGGCTGCTTATTGGGGCCTGGAGCCTGGGGCTCGCTCGGGCCACTTTGGGGATGGGGTGCCCTCGGCCTCACGGCCCGGGGCTCGGCCACTCAGGCACAGCTGGCTGCCGGCGGAGCTCACGGGCACGTCACTGCAACCCCCCCCTGGCTTCTGCTCCGCGGCTGCTGAGTGACCCTCATCTGGGACTCTCCTCAGCTCTTTCTGGGATAGTGGCGCGGCTGCCCTCTGTTGGTCTTCCTTGGTCTCTTGTGTTCTGGGGGCCTCTGGATGTCTGGAGTCTTGATCTCCTCCATACCTGCTTCATGCCCTGGAGGTCGGGGCAGTGGCCCCCCACACCCTCTAGCAGATCGTTACATGAAGGAACCTTTTAAAAACAAGCGCGTTCATGCTCACAGGTGTACACACGGGTGATCACACACACAAACTACACCCTTTTTGGCTCCTACCTCAAAGCACACTGTGCGCTGTCGATCTCACGTGCTGCACCATAATGTTTAATATTTAGTATTTACTGTCATATTCCCATATATCATTGTGATCTTGTTTATTACTCTCGTTTTCTTCTGCTTGCTTTCTTTTTTCTTTCTCAACAGGTGATCCAGGTGATCGATATATGTATTTTTTGTCTGCTTATTCTGTTGGTTTTTGTTTTTTGCCCTTTTTCCCCGTCCCTCTTCTCAGGTTTTTTTCTTTCCCTCTTTCTTTCTCCACGTTCTCTCCTCCAGTCAAGTCTGTCCCGTATTCAGCAAGTGAAAATAAAATAAACAATAAAAAGTTGAATCAAATGGACCATTACGGCAAGGCTGGGATGGTCCATTTGGTAAAGTAAATCCGTTGGGCATCTTTCTTCGCCTTTAGACAATAATTCTGATGGCAAAAGAACCAAACGGGACAGGTAAAAAAAAAAAAAAAAAGAGAAAAACTAAATTTACATTTTCATATTTGACTTTAACTTTCAGTAAACACCCCTTGACTATTTCCTCTGCTTCACAAGTAACAGGCAAAAAATTCTTAGAGGACAATCCCCACACCTCCACTACAGCTGGACTTATGACAAAAAAAAAAATCAGTTTCTTTAAACGATAAATCTCTTGATCTGTCAACACATCATCAACAAAACGTCCAGATTTTTTTTTGTCAAGACGATTCAATAAAAAGCTTCAGGTCTGGAAAGTAGTCCTCCACTCTCACCATCCCGAGGGCTTTTGTTTTCTGTAAGGACCTCCTGATGTCAGCAGGAGAGTACAGATTCTGGTGTCCCTGGCTCAGGGACAAATCACTTTCAAACTCCATACTGCTCTCTCCTGTTTTGTTTCCTCTCTTAGCTTTTAACCTTTCGGTACTACAGTAGGCAGGTTCAGAGCTCTTCCTCTTCTGAGACAATTTCAATAAATCCTTATCAAACATACTGTCATCCTCACAACAATCCTCACACACAGACTCAAGAGTTGTTTAATCTTTCTGACTTATGTCAAAAACACCTTCATATTGGTCATTAGTCAGATCAGTTTCTATGCTGTCAGCGCTCTTCACAATGTCATTTTCATCAGATCTATTACTGCTCGTAAAAAGATGGTTTTTCTACCAGTGCCTCGGCAGTAGGGTCCCCCACAGCAACGGCAGGGCCACTCGCAGCCTCAGCGGGCTTTGCAGGGGCAATCGCCACTTCCCCACCAGGAGCCCTGGCCAGCACATGCTCTCCAACTGCATCATCGGCTGGCTGCATGTTTCTTAGCCTTTCTGGACAGGATCGAATTAAATGCCCTTTTCCACCACAACAAAAACATTTCATGCTCTCAGATGAAGCAAACACCATGTAATTGAAACCCTTTTTTTAAAAACTGAGAGACAGGTTTAGCTCGCTAGCTGTGTCTTTGTTGGATCATAAAAACCTGCCTTCTGTGACACACACACTCACATATTTAAGGAGCACAGATTTGCACCTCAAAGGGAACATCTTTGTGGGTGAAGCTAGTTGGGCATACCGTGACAGCTCCTTGGCTAGAGTTTCTTTTTTAACTAAAGGAGGTGCATTTGAGATGGTAACTTTTTTAACAGGGTTAACCAATGGGAGAACGGGCATGAAAGTGTTGTGAATAATGACACCTTTTTCACCAAATCATTAACTTTAGATACATTATCAAGAAAGATAATAATTGCACCATTCATACAAGAGGCACACTTCACGCTGTCATAACCCACCACCTCTCCTACAGCTAAAGTGTGTCAGCTTCTCAAACTGCACCACCCTCAATAGCAGGCATAGTGCCAAGCCAAGCCAGTAGCAAGAGCTACCAAACGAGCTGGCAGCAAGACAACAAACCAACAACCGTGTGTTGACAAAACAATTACCCTTGATAGTAAAGATGAAAAAAAGCACTTGAAAACAGAGAACCACTCACTCCGACACTCCCTATGTGTGTGTGTGTGTGTGTGAGCACGCTTGTATTCTTAAGGTTTCTGCTTTAAACTGCCTACTAGTATGTGTGGGGTGCCATAGCCCTGCCCCCCGGACATGAAGCAGACATGAAGGAGATCCAGGCCCCAGATATCTAGAGGCTTCCCAGAGCCCAAGAGCCCAAGGAGGACCACCGGAGGGGCGGTCATGCCACCAACCTTAAAAAGGGCTGAGGAGTGCTCCAGATGGGGGGTTCACCAAGCATCCACCATGGAAAAGCCACAGGGGGCCCCAGTGACAAGCCCACAGGCTAAAGCAGAGCAGAACATTTTAGACACTTTGATAAGTCTTAACATATCCATATTGTTTTAGATGTAGACTGGGTTCTTATGTGAGTACAAGAAAATAATGATTAGAATAAAATGTGCTCAAGTTCGTTTAGATGATAGGATCCAGCTGTAGATCAGAGGAATAGGAAAGGATTTGGGTGTGTATGTGCGCAGAGGTTCAGTTTAAATAAATGCATTACAAGTGTTTGTGATTTCAGAGTGTTTCTTTTCAGCATTGCAGGAGAGGACAGCAAAGGAAACACTGATCTAAGAAAAGGGTGAGCAGAGCCTGTTATACGAAATCTGCATATTGAACATTTCTAATTTACCTGAGCTGTCCTCAAGTGCACTGATCCAGTCTATTTCTTCTGGTTGTTGTTTAAAGTACGAAGTTGAGATTCACTTGTGAATGCTTTTGTAGGTAAAAGGAAATAGAGACTTGTGTGAAAGATTTAAGTGCTTGCCTAGAGGGCTGGAAGCCTGGGAAACATTATGTTTCCTACAACACCACTGTCCTTGACGTGGTTGTACTTCCTGTACATCTGATGAGGGTACAGGCGTCTCGGAAGAAAACTGGGTTCGGAGGCCTGGGGAGCTGAGGACCCCCAAAGTCCCACTAAAACAGTTGGAGTCCGCGAAGAGGGAATTTAAGGTGATTAGCACCCTCTCTGAAGTACCCTGAGAAATTTAAAGCAAGCTCAAGGGTTGGAGGCCCGGAAAGGAAAATATGGCTCAGTGACCTTTCCAAAGTACCCATAGAAATTATATAAGGGGTTGAAGGCCCGGAGAGGAAATTGGAATTACTTATAAGCCTCTCTAAAGTACGAGAGCTCTTGCCAGTGCACTGTGATTCTGTTGTTTAGATAGAAGCATTTTTGAAGTAAACTGGTGTGAATTGGGAGAGACACAGCGAGAGAGTGGGTGTGTAGAAACTGAGGAATGCAGTGAAGAGAGTGTGTGTGTGTGTGTGTAGGTGTGTGTGTGTGTGTGTGTAGGAGTCAGAGTATTGCACGCAGCTGGATGGAAATCAGCTGATGTGTGTTGAAAGAAGAATGATGAAAGAGATGTGTTTAAATGTCGATAGAAGAATCAAAGAATGACAGTGTTAATAAGTAGTGATGAAAATGATAACAAATACATGTCTTAGTGTATAAGCTGCAGGTGACCACGCACCTGGATCAACCTCCTCCATCACGAGTACAGCGGTCAGAGCAAAGTGATAGAGTAACATAATTGGAACACCCAGCCTGTGTTTTGGTTGAATATTTCACAGCTTCACCTTCATGTACACCTTATCCTGAAAAACAAGCTCTGAGGACAATCAACCTCTCCCTGAAAACAAAAGGCAAGACTTTAAGAATCAACCCCAGTTGAACAGACATCAGTACTGCCCTAAAACTTTGAAGGGGTCAGCAGCATGTACAAATACCATCGCAGACGGAAGCATGCGCTCCCAACTACAAGATAGGAGGTTCAACAGCGACATCATTGTTGACTCGAGAAGACTGTCTAAGTTTCAATGGCAAAGATAGAGACTGAAAAGAGGGGAAAATAAGGCAGAGAAGAATGGCCCACTGGGCATCTGACACACGTCAATAACTGAACTGCTGCAGATGTGGGAGAGAGACAGCGGTGGGAGAAGTGAACATGGAGAAAAAATGAAGGCTGTTGTTCTTAATGTGAGAGCACATGAAAATTGGTTTGGCAAATTGGGGCTGACTGACGTGTGGAGGTTGAGAAAGTGTCCGGGGACATTGCAACAAAACGTAAAAATATATATATATATATATATACACACACAAGCAGAGAGATGTGAGAGAAAGGCAGCTTTAAGGAAATGCTTTTTTGGGGAGAAAAAAGGAGCTGGGGGGGAGACGAGACCTGTTGAATTTGCAGCTCCACTGCACTAACATGCATTAACTTGCCTACTAACACACATGCAATGACACTCATGAAGATGCCCATATCCCTGATCAATATTAAAGTAGGGAAAACTTAACATACACTTGTTATCAAGTGCTGAGTTTATCAATTGCTGACAAATAACTCTCCAGGTTGCATGACAACAGGTTGACTTTTGTAAAAGTGACTGGTATGACCAACCAGTTATTAGACAATAAATTTAGTTGTTAAGATAGTCAAATTGTGAGATGTGGTGCTGATTGAGTAACACAAGTGATTTACTGTATGAAAGAAATTCTTGTTTGTGATAAGATTTTAAACATGCACCTCTGTTGTCCTGTCAACTTAGTGGGTTAAGAGTTGACATGTAAATTAGTGGATTGTTATTATTTTAGGGACAGATGAGTTGATAGAATCCAGCAGATGGTAAATGAGTGGAGACTAACAGACTGAGTTTCCTGTTTCTGATGCATGGGTGAAGTTTGCAGATTGTCATACATACCTCTGTTTATATGAGAACAAACTTGCTTTGCAAAATACGTGACAGCATGTCACATGTTTTATCTTGGGAAAAAACGGGGAAAAAGAGAAAAAGAAAAGCTAAATAAAATGGTTGGGTCTGCGACAAAATGTGTGTAACAGTATAGGCCTGGGGAAGAAATGCATATTCTAGAGAGGAAACATTGCAATGAAGTTCTTAGGAAGCGTTTGATGGTGAACATATGATCTGTGCAGCTGCTAATAAAAAAAACAGAAAAAAAACAGAAAAAGAAAAATCTCTCTGTGTATTGGAACAGGTGGAAAAGG
This sequence comes from Oreochromis niloticus, assembly GCF_001858045.2. Classification (NCBI taxonomy): domain Eukaryota; kingdom Metazoa; phylum Chordata; class Actinopteri; order Cichliformes; family Cichlidae; genus Oreochromis; species Oreochromis niloticus. The sequence goes on from NC_031967.2 coordinate 61,118,233, forward strand.
CTAGTTGACCCCAGACTCTTCAGGACTGTGTGATATTCTGGAGCGCTTGTGGGCAACCAGTAAATATGATGTGGGGAAAATGAACAGAAGTAGTGACTGTTAAGTCTTATTCCAGACCATGTAAGCATCAGTTATTAATTGAAGCCAGAAGCAGTGACTGCAGCACTGCATGGCAGGTTCTAACCCCTACAGCATCTAACAGGTAGCAAAACTTTTCCTGTGATTTTTCTGGCAGATTTTGGGGTTTTGTTTTAGTACCAGGCTGATTCTGTCAGTTAGGTTTGGGTTGTTTTCTTTTTCTAAGAGAAAGACATTTTTTTCCCATACTTAGACATGTCCAGAACTGGGACTAATATTTTCTGTAACAGTGCACTTAGAAAAAAAACTGTCAGGTTTTGTCCCTGCAGGGGTGATATTTTGTGATTTATTAATCAGCTCTCTTTAAGCAGGCCTGCAAGATTGGAATCAAAAGCGCTATAAAATATTTAATTTCAGAGCAAATACAAGGTGAGCTTCTCCAGATTAAAATGGGCTTTGGAGGAAATTCACCTACCTAGGACGCTGACCATATTAGATGGTAAGTCCTCTGTTTAAAAGGATTGTAGCGATCCATTCCAATCGCAATAAGTATTAGGTTTTTTTTGAAATGGCGTCATATTGCTGGCAGTGAGAAACTTAATGCGATGAGTGAATCCACTATCAGCAATGAATAAATAATAATGAAAAAATGGGGAACTGACTGGACTGACAGGAGTTGACTGACTTGACTGACTTAACACCAACATGCAAGACTGCACCTCCACCCAGATGTGACAAAGGGGTGGATGTATGGATGTGCGTTTCTCTGTTTTTCCAGGAGCAGGAGGATGACAAAGACCAGAGGAGGGGGAGACCTGTGGGTTCACATGAGTGTGTGTGGGACCTGCAGACTTCACCCTTTAGCTGCCACTTTTCTGTGTTACGAATTTTTGTGTGAAGGGAAAATGTGGGTTTACTGGCTAATGTTTTTGGTTTTTTTTCCTCTAACGATTTTGGCATTATGCAGGCAGACATGAGTGAAATGAAGCAGGTTGTGCAGTGATTAGAACATCTTAGTTTTGGGCTCATTATCATATCATTATTCATTTTAAGGTGTTGAGCCCATAGTGTTTAAAATAAGTGAGTGACATTAATTAAGGAAAGTCACTGATTACAGTAATTTGGAATAAATACGTGGGATGATCCATGATTTGGGGAAATTACGGCAATAGTAGTGTTTTTAGTGATTTGGCAAAATAAACTGCACATGGCACACTTGTCTTTGTAGTGCTGAGGGTTAGGGTGGATGAGGGTTTTTTCCAGAAACAGTTACTAAATTGGGAAACATGGGTTGATGGATTTAATGATAAAGTGAAGAAAGAAACTGAATCCATAACCCTTGCCCACGTCTTGCTACTAACACCTATATTGTCTGTTCCTAGAACCACATCTGAGCTTTTTTGCGTTTTTTTTTCTTTTCCTATTTTAACAGCTTTATTTTCCTAATGATTTGCATGTTGGTGAAGTTGAATCACCTTTGTGTAACCTTGCTTATGTTTCTTTAAGCCCCAAGGCATGTCATTTACAGATTGATTTGTTTTTAAAGAAGCATAGATATGGTCACATGATCAAAAATACCACTGTATTGAGTTTTGGGAGCAGCACCACTTTCAGAACCACGTTGTTTTGTTGTGAATAAAAGTCTTTGAAACATGATCATTATAAAATGGTTGTTGGTCAGTGTATCATAGAAACACATTAAATTAATGTTTAAAGTTTAACAACAAAACATTTGATGACTGTATAGTCTCACAAAACCTGTTGGCCCATAGGTTTTATGGACCTTAGCTGCAAGTCCACTTGTTACCTTTTTGAAAATTACAGATAGGTCAACTTGAAGATATATTAAACATTTACATATACATTATTCAGTATGAAGCATTAAATTGAAACGTTTTCATGTTCAGCAACTTTTTGTAACATCTCCAATTAAAGAAGGTAAAGTGATGATCAGTAAACTGCTCAGAGCTCAGAACATACAATAATAGTTCTGATAAAAGTCTGTTTACAGCATTTGCATCATTGCAGTCATGTATTCATTAAGATAGGTTTATTCCTGTAACTCCACACGTCTCCACTTTCTAGAGAAAGTTCACTCCCTTCAGGTTTCCTCATTTGACAGTAAAATATATGAAAAAATCAAATAAAGACGCTGTTAAAAGTCAGCTTCAGTCAGCAGGCAAAACGACAGGCTGTCAGGTAAGTTACACATTATTAATTTATTAATGACAAAACTTAAAAACATATCATTCATGATTTAAACCACTTTTAAAGACACAATTGATTTTTAGATATTCAAGAAGTATTGAATATATATATACATTTTGGATATGCAGACTAAACTATATATTAAGCAACTTTTTAGACTGGAGATAAGAAACTTTAAATGATAAAAATCTTTGATAATAACTATGGTATAGTAATAATCATGATTCCTATATCTGTTATACAGAAGGAAAGAATGGAAGAAATCTGTTTACTACTCATCCTGCTGCTCTCAGGTAAGTAATATTAATATCTTAAACATTTGAAATATAGCTTATAAACATACTGGGACAGACTAATGTCATTTGAGAGATGATCTGCACCTGACATCAAATCACTGCTAAATATGTAAGTATAAGAATGAGATTGGATACTGGGTTGTTGGTGGCCCGGGTTAACAATTAGCACCAGCAGTGCTGTTGACTAACTGTGTGCTGGTGCAAACTATTGGGCTTAGATAAAGGAGGAGGATAGGGGAAAGTGTCTAAATAGTAACCTGGTCTCATGGCAGCATGGCGTGTAAGAGTAAGGATTTTAAATGTAGAAACTATGACTGTAAAGGTAAAGGACGGGCTGATTTGTTTGAGAGAATGGAAATAGAGACATCATCACTGCTGTTTAACAAATTAGGTGATGTAAGCTTAATATTTTTTTTTTTAAAACAACACGCCAACTTAAATAACATATGATCTATCATTTTCTTCTATTTGACTTAGTTCAACTTATTATTTTTTGATCAACTCCATCTGTTTTGCATATTAAGTACAAACCGGATTCCAAAAAAGTTGGGACACTAAACAAATTATGAATAAAAACTGAATGCAATGATATGGATATGGCAAATGTCAATATTCCATTCAGAATAGAACGTAGGTGACAGATCAAAAGTTTAATCTGAGAAAATGTATCATTTTAAAGGAAAAATATATTGATTCAAAATTTCACGGTGTCAACAAATCCCAAAAAAGTTGGGACAAGTAGCAATAAGAGGCTGGAAGAAGTAAATTTGAGCATAACGAAGAGCTGGAAGACCAATTAACACTAATTAACTGTAAGATGGCGCCTGTGTGTTTGGCATGCCGTCTGTCGCTCTCTTCTATTTGTTTTATTTTATTGTTTTTAGTCAATTTTGTGCAACATGTTAGCCCTACATTGTTTTATGATCGCCAGACATTATTGGAAAAGGCTTATCTACCCAAGCTTTAGCTCGGTTTGGAAATGACAGCCAAGGCTTTCTGCCTCCCGATTTGGAAGTAACACCACCTCACTAGCGTTCCTTACCTTTGCCACTGGATGTGCGGAAGCGACGCAGGAGACGGGGTAACCGTGGAGGTCGCCTTGTCAAACTGAGACTCAGGATTTCTTGTTTTCCTCATGAGCTTCGCTCAATTTGTCGATCCTGCCCGCGACTCTTGGTGCCGTTGCGTGCTTTGGACCCGGTGGACTCCTGCTTGGTTCCTGTTGTGGGATCTCTTGGGAAGGGTTCTGCAAAACCCTCTCCTCTCCGACATCTGCGTTGGCGTGGAGTGGACCGAAAAAACCTCCGACCTGTGGATCTGGTTGTTACCGCCTCAGAAGCTCCCGAGCCTATTCCTCTCAGGTTGGGTTTAATTAACGCCAGATCGGTGGCAAATAAGACATTTATTTTGAAGGGATTTTTCTCTTCCCGTGCACTGGATTTTCTCTGCTTGACTGAAACTTGGATTCCACCCGGTGAGTTAAGTGCCTTCTCTGAATTACTGCCGGCTGGCTGTGCCTTCTTTAGTGTTCCGAGAGTTTCTGGTCGCGGAGGAGGGCTAGCTGTTGTTTTTAAGGCACATCTTGACTTTAAGCAGCTATCCCCATCGACACGCCACACCAGTTTTGAACTCCGTTTGTGCGAACTGGGCCACTCGTCTTCGCTGTTGTGTGCGATTGTTTATCGGCCCCCAAAATATAATAAGGACTTTTTATCCGAGTTCGCAGAGTTTCTTGCTGACTGTGCATCGCGGTATGACCAGATCCTTTTACTTGGTGATTTTAATATACACGTCTGCTGCCCGGGGAAGCCCCTGGCTAAGGACTTTCTGGACTTAGTGAACTCTTTTAATTTTGTTCAGTCTGTTAAAGGTGCCACTCAAGAACGTGGTCACACACTGGACTTGGTTTTATCACATGGTTTATCTGTCCATAACATACTCATCGAGGATGCGGTGTTCTCTGACCATATGCCTATTTTATGTGATATTGTTCCTTTTAATCCTGTTGTTAAACAGGCTGTACCTGTTCGATGTTATCGTGCTTTTGGCTCAGATACCGCCGAGCGGTTTTCCATATTGTTTGACCAATTTATTTCTTATCCTCCTGAGTTGTCCACCTCAGATGGATTAGTTTCGTATTTGGATTCTGCTTGTAAATCTGTCCTCGACGTTGTCGCTACTTTTATATTCAGACAATGCAAGCCTAAGGCTAGTCCTTGGCTAACTGATTTTACCAGAGCCACTAGAAAAGAATGTAGAAGATGTGAAAGACGGTGGAAAAAAGATAGGCTGTGTGTCTCTATGGAAGCTCTTAAGACTAGCTGGAAAGTCTCTCAGAGAGCAGTAAAGGCTGCCAAGCACTCCTATTTTTCTCAACTTATTGCTGCCAGCTCGCATAACCCTCGTGTTCTATATAACACTATAAATTCTGTAATTAATCCGGAAGGCAATATTCTTTTGCAGTCTTCTGCGGTTATGTGCAATAAGTTTCTTAATTATTTTGTGGAAAAGGTTGCTAGTTTGAGACCTCCGACTCTACCTACTGCTGACCCAGCCATGCATGGTTCTTGCTCAAGTTTGTTCTCTGCTTTTCTACCAATTGTTTTATCTGACTTAGAGAAACTTGTGTTGAAAGCTAAACCATGTGGCTCTCCTAATGACGTTGTTCCTCCCCGTTTTCTTAAAAAGGTATTTCCTATCATTGGACCACACATTCTGAACATTATTAATACTAGTCTTTTGTCTGGTCAAGTACCTAGGGAATTTAAGCATGCAGTCATACATCCTTTACTTAAGAAACCGGGCTTAGACAGTTCAGTCATATCCAATTTTAGACCCATCTCTAAGCTTCCCTTTCTTAGTAAGATTCTGGAAAGGATTGTTTATACTCAGTTGATGGACTACTTGAATGACTCTAATTTGTCAGAAATCTTTCAGTCCGGCTTTAAGCCATTTCACAGTACGGAGACAGCCCTCGTAAAAGTTATGAATGACATCCTGATAGCCAGAGACCATGGTAAATATGCAGTGCTGGTCTTGTTGGACATGACCGCTGCATTTGACACAGTGGATCATGATTTGTTGATCTCCCGCTTACAGCACTGTGTGGGAATTTCTGGTTTGGCACTTTTGTGGTTAAAGTCCTATCTCTTAAATAGGACCTTTTGTGTTAAGTTGGGGTCGGCTTCATCCTCTGTGGCCCCTCTGCTTTGGGGTGTGCCACAGGGATCTATTCTTGGGCCGTTATTGTTTTCATTGTATCTTTTGCCTCTTGGTGCGATTTTCCGGAAACATGGAGTGCCATTCCATCTACACGCAGATGACTGCCAGCTCTACTTACCCTTTAGTCTTTCTGATAGTCTCCCAACTCGACCTCTGCTTGACTGCCTTACTGATGTCAAAGCATGGATGGCAAAAAACGTTTTAAATTTTAATGATCGGAAGACAGAAGCAATTTTATTTGGCCCAAATCGTTCTTCTCATACTCCGGATGTTGATCTTGCAGCTTTAACTTCCCAACTAAAGAGTTCGATCACAAATCTTGGAGTTAAAATTGATTCTGCACTTACCTTTGATGACCATGTAAACGGGGTGGTAAAATCAGCATTTTATCACCTCAGACGTTTATCAAAGGTTAAGCCCTTTCTTTCCAAGCGTGACTTGGAAAGTGTTATTCATGCCTTTATTACCTCACGTTTAGATTATTGTAATTGTCTTTTATTAGGGGTTGGGCAGGGCACTTTGTCACGCTTGCAATTAGTGCAAAATGCTGCGGCACGATTTTTAACTGGCAGAAGAAAATTTGATCACATCACTCCGATATTGGCCTCTCTACACTGGCTTCCAATTGAATTTAGGATCCGTTTTAAAGTCCTTTTATTGGTTTTTAAATCTCTAAATGGTCTGGCACCTGTTTATTTGGCTGACTTGTTGAAGCCCCACATCCCCACTCGTTCCCTTCAGTCAGCTGAGCAGTTGCTGCTTTCTGTCCCAAAGTCACGGCGGAAACTTAGAGGAGACAGAGCGTTCTCTGTTGCAGCGCCGATGCTTTGGAATAACCTTCCTCTCCATATTAGACAGGCTACATCAATGCCAGTTTTTAAGTCTTTATTAAAAACCTATTTTTATTCCTTGGCTTTTAACTCTGTGGGTAACTAATTTTTTTATTTTTATTTTTTATTCTTTTATTTTTTATTTATTTTTTTTATTACAATGTGCATATTAGTATTGTACAGCACTTTGGTCTACCAGGTGTGTTTTTAAAGTGCTATATAAATAAATAAATGATGATGATGATGATAATTAGGTTAATTGGCAACATGATTGGGTATAAAAAGAGCTTCTCAGAGTGGCAGTGTCTCTTAGAAGCCAAGATGGGTAGAGGATCACCAATTCCCACAATGTTGCGCAGAAAGATAGTGGAGCAATATCAGAAAGGTGTTACCCAGCGAAAAATTGCAAAGACTTTGCAGTTATCATCATCAACTGTACATAACATCATCTGAAGATTCAGAGAATCTGGAACAATCTCTGTGCGTAAGGGTCAAGGGCGTAAACCCATACTGGACGCCCGTGATCTCCGGGCCCTTAAACGACACTGCACCACAAACAGGAATGCTACTGCAAAGGAAATCACAGAATGGGCTCAGGAATACTTCCAGAAACCATTGTCAGTAAACACAATCCACCGTGCCATCCGCCGTTGCCAGCTGAAACTCTACAGTGCAAAGAAGAAGCCATTTCTAAGCAAGATCCACACGCTCAGGCGTTTTCACTGGGCCAGGGATCATGTAAAATGTGAGTGTGGCAAAATGGAAGACTGTTCTGTGGTCAGACGAGTCACGATTCGAAGTTCTTTTTGGAAACGTGGGACGCTATGTCATCCGGACCAAAGAGGACAAGGACAACCCAAGTTGTTATCAACGCTCAGTTCAGAAGCCTGCGTCTCTGATGGTATGGGGTTGCATGAGTGCGTGTGGCATGGGCAGCTTGCATGTCTGGAAAGGCACCATCAATGCAGAAAAATATATTCAGGTTCTAGAACAACATATGCTCCCATCCAGACGTCATCTCTTTCAGGGAAGACCCTGCATTTTTCAACAAGATAATGCCAGACCACATTCTGCATCAGTCACAACATCATGGCTGCGTAGGAGAAGGATCCGGGTACTGAAATGGCCAGTCTGCAGTCCAGATCTTTCACCTATAGAGAACATTTGGCGCATCATAAAGAGGAAGGTGTGACAAAGAAGGCCCAAGACGATTGAACAGTTAGAGGCCTGTATTAGACATTAATGGGAGAGCATTCCTATTGCTAAACTTGAGAAACTGGTCTCCTCGGTCCCCAGACGTCTGTTGAGTGTTGTAAGAAGAAGGGGAGATGCCACACAGTGGTGAAAACGGCCTTGTCCCAACTTTTTGGGGATTTGTTGACACCATGACAATTTGAATCACCACATTTTCCCCTTCACATGATAAATTTTCTCAGTTTCAACTTTTGTTCCGTGATTTATGTTCCATTCTGAATAAAATGTTGACATTTGCCATCTCCACATCATTGCATTCAGTTTTCATTCACAATTTGTTTAGTGTCCTAACTTTTTTGGAATCCGGTTTATACCTGCTACCTAAAACTATGATCTGTGAAAGGTTTTGATTTGTGGGGCAAATTTGACCATAAACAGACTTTTGTCTTTCTGAGAAAAAACAATCGAGTAAAAGTAAAATGTCCTTGTCTTTTATCAGTTGCTGGCAGGTTCTTACACTAACATTATGCAAAAATTTTAACAAATAGCTTTCACTGTTATTGTTTTTATTTCTTTTTTGAAACAATGTATGACAAAAAATGATTAATTTACTCTAACCCCCAAAAGTTGACTCTGTTCATGTGGATGTAGTGTTTTCAGTGGGAGAAACATCTCATCACTTATCCAAGTGACTTTGTCAGTCTCAGCTGACTGCAGGTTTCCCAAACCTTATAAACAGTACATTTCCGCAATGATGCTGTTAAGTGCCAGGAGGACTGCCATGATTTATACATTGGGGAAACCAAATAACCTCTGGCTAAGCACATGGGACAACACATAAGAGCTAACTCATCAGGCCAAGACTCCGGAGTCTATTTACACCTACAGGCCAGTGGACACTCTTTCAATGATGAGGATGTACACATCCTGGACAGGGAGGAACGCTGGTTTGAGCGCGGAGTCAAGGATGCCATTTACAGTGCTGTGATTGCAGCCATTCCCCAACTCTCTGTGAATGGTACTCATTGGACAGATTAAAATACTGTACAAAACAGAATAAAAATGCTTTGTTATAGTAGGAGAAATTGCACTTGGTAATATTGCACATAAGGGGGACGAAAGTTACAATTGTGTATGGGATGTGTGTGTGTGTCCGTCTGGACATGTGTGGTCATCTGCAGAGACCATGTTGTAGAGTCTGTCAGCAGTTGGAAGGAAAGACCTGTGGAATTTCTCCATCCCACATTGTGGGTGCCGCAGCCTGCCAATGAAGGAGCTGCTCTGGGCTGTCAGAGTCTCCTGCATGGGGTGGGAGATGTTGTCCAACAGGGATGACCAAGGACTGTAGAGTCAGCTCCCCAAAATTGAAGCCAAAACGTCTCTATCTCCCCCTGGTGTCTTGCTGCAGTATAGGTCATAAACCCCGCCTCCTCCATATTAGCGGATGAGACTGGGGTCAGACTAAAATAAATTAATTCTCAGATAATTTTTTTCCAAAGATTCTTTCTTTTATTATCAATAGTTCTCATCATGCTGATGTATGTCCAAAGGGTCTCCTTTCCCATAAGTTTGATTCTAATTCCTACCGCGGAGATGTTAAATTAGGGTGAACCGTCATCATAGCAGCTTTGACTGGCAGCTGCAGTCACGGAGAAACTTGCGTATCTCTGTTCGGGAATAGCAGATAGAGCGTAGGCTCTGAGAGGAGGGCCAGCGTTTACGCTACGAAAACACGACCGAGTGTTTTAACCTGACAGCCTGAGGTGTTCTTCAGTAAACTGGACTACCTGACAGAAGGACCCGAGGCCCCACTGCACTTTTTTGGTAAGTTAAACGTTTTTGTAAGCTAATCCATAACTACCGTCCTTAGCTAGGTCCTGAGACCTAGCTAGCCAAGATGAGCGCTCGGCTGTCGGGAAACTTGTTTTGTAAAGTTCGTTTAGCTAATCTGTGCAGGTGAATGAATTTATCCTGAGTAAAGAAATCAAGGGCTGCTCAGTCACTAATTACCGTTACTGTACTTTTATTACAAGTATTATACTGTGTAAAAGCAACAGGCTGCACTCTGCTTAAGCTCCTGTGCAGAGCTGATTAGAATAGAATAATAGAATAATCCTTTAATTGTCCCACAAGGGGAAATTTGGTAAATATCTTCAAACAGCAGCATGTTTTCAGCCTCTTGCCACACATGTAAAGACAGTAACACCAAATTAAAAAACAAACAAACTTGTACTTCAGTAACTCCTCATTAATCAGTAACTATGGATTAAATTGTAGAACTGCAAAAAATGCAAGAGAAGAACTTGAGATCCTGGGTGTGTGACAACAGAGAAGGATCAGCTTTATTTCAGATTTGAGAGATAAACTTTAAATTTCAGTTTGTGATGATTCTGTTCTTGTTGTGATTACAGGAGCTGGCCTCAGATTCAGACCTCAGCACCACCCAGTGACAGCAGACAGATCATCCAACATGTTCACATGTTAACTGTAAAATTAACTAATGAAAACCGTGCAAAGGTTAAAGTACCACATGTGCTGTCAGTGAAAGCTGCAGCTGTTTTATTGATAAAAGACAAAAAGATAAGATAAGATAAGATAAGATAAGATAGAACTTTATTAATCCCTCGGGTGGTTTACAGAACTTGAGCAGAATATTATATATATATACACACATATAAATACAGAGACATATATAAATAAAATATACGAAAGGGATAAATAGAATAAATAGGAATAAGAATACAAGTGAATTGCACATTTCAAATATTGAAGTCTGTTGCACTGTTGACTATTAACAAAAAGTATTGCACAAAAAGTATTGCACAGTGAAATGAAAAGGCACTACAGTTTAGTTGTTCCCCCCCCTTGTCCTCCTGTCTCCCCTCCAGAGAGGAGTTAAACAGTTTGATGGCGTGTGGGACAAAGGAGTTTTTAAGTCTGTTGGTTCTTGACTTTGGGAGAAGCAACCTGTCACTGAACAGACTCTTCTGGTTGTTTATGGCCGTGTGCAGAGGATGCCCAGCATTGTCCATAATGTCCAGCAATTTTTTAGTGTCCTTCTCTCTGCCACTGACACCAGAGCGTCCAGCTTCATGCCGACCACAGAGCTAGCCTTCCTGATCAGTTTTTCCAGCCTGGATGAGTCCTTCTTTGCTGTGCTGCTCCCCCAGCACACCACAGCATAGAAAAGTACTCCAGCAACCACTGACTGGTAAAACATCCTCAGGAGCTTCCTGCAGATGTTAAAAGACCTCAGCCTCCTGAGGAAGTACAGTCGGCTTTGGGCTTTTTTATACAGGTGCTCTGTGTTGCATGACCAGTCCAGTTTGTTTTCCACCCACAGCCCGAGGTACTTGTATGTGGCGACCACCTCCACCTCCTTTCCCTATATCTGAACCGGCAGTGGACCTAGTCTGGACCTCCCGAAGTCCACAACCAGTTCCTTGGTCTTTGAGGTGTTGAGTTGCAGGTGGTTTGTGTGACTCCATGTGACGAAGTTCCTCACCAGACTTCTGTACTCCTCTTCCTGATCATCCCAGATACACCCCATGATGGCTGTGTCATCTGCAAACTTCTGAATATGGCATAATTCAGAGTTGTAGCAGAAGTCAGAGGTGTACAGGGTGAAGAGAAGAGGAGACAGCACAGTTCCCTGTGGTGCTCCTGTGCTGCTGACCACAGTGTCAGACATGATGTCCTTCAGCCTGACGTACTGTGGTCTGTCAGTGAGGTAGTTGGAGATCCAAGCGACCAGGCAGGGGTCCACCTGCATCCTGTTCAGTTTTTCCTGGAGCATACAGGGCCGGATGGTATTAAAGGCACTGGAAAAGTCAAGAAACAGGATCCTGACCGTGCCTTTTCCCCCGTCCAGGTGTGAGTGGGCTCTATGTAGGAGGTACAGGATGGCATCCTCCACTCCGACATCCGCCTTGTATGCGAACTGTAGTGGGTCCTGGGCATGTTGTACCTGTGGTCAGAGGAGGTTGAGCCGCTCTAGAGTCTTCATAAGATGTGACGTCAGTGCCACCGGTCGGAAGTCATTCAGCTGAGGCGAAGCTTTCTGGGGCGAAGCTTCCTCAGTTGTCTCCTGACCTGATCCACTGTGACACTGGGAGATGATTGGAAGGAGGGGGGGGAAGATGTCCTGCTGTTGAGAGAGGGGTTGGAGGAGGGGGGTGTCATACTGTCAGGAAGGGGGGGAAGCGAGTGAGGTAGGAGAGTGGGGAGAGGGCTCTGTAGTAAAGGTGAGGGTGGGGGGGTTGTGGGCTGGTCAAACCTGTTGAAGAAGTAGTTGAGTTCGTTTGCCTTCTCCACAGTCACACTGTGCTGTTCTTGGTATTGTGGCCTGTGATGGTTAAAAAGTCAAAAGGATTAATCACCCATTTAACTGTGTCACTATATATCACCATTGACAAGACCTCAGTTTGGTGTTTCAGAGAGCTGCTGATCTCAGACCTGCACAGCTTCCGTTTTAAACACTTGATGTACTCAGCTGCATGAAGAGAACTTGAACTGAACGTGAGCAAAACCAAAGACATGGTGGTGACCTTCTCCAGCAGGAAGAGGGATCTGGCAGCTTCAGTCACCACCATCCATGGGAAGCCAGTGGAGGTAGTTGAGGAATACAAATACCTGGCAACCATCTTTGACAACCTCCTGAAATTCTCTGCCAACACAGAGGAGATTCTCAGAAGGTGCCACCAACGGCTATACCTCCTTAGGAAACTCAACTCCTTTGGAGTCACCACAGCCATCATGATGACTTTTTACTATGCCTTCCTGGAAGCATCATGACCTTCTCCATCACCTGCTGGTTCCACTCCCTCAGCTTTCAGAACAGGAACAGACTGCAGCACACTGCATCAGTGTGCTCTAAAATCATTGGCCAACCTGTCAGAACTCTGGCACAGGTATTCAGCCAACAGGTCCTTAGACAGGCAGCCAAGATCATCAACGACCCCTCTCACATTCTTCACACCACATTTCAATGGCTCCCCTTTGTCCAACACCTCCACTGCATTTCCTGCAGGACTGAAAGGAGTAGAACCACCTTTTTATACTGCCGACACTTTATTCACTTTTAGTCACTTACAGTTATTTATTTACCTATTCAGTCACTTTATTTTTAAAACTGTGAATATACTGTTGTGGTGTGAATGAGACACGGCATGTCCAGAGATCATAGTTTTGAGCCATTTTATTGTGGTATTATCACACCACAACACAACCAACCCCTTCCCAACTAATCCGCGTGATTGCGGATGGCGTGCCAGTGCATCCGCACGCCACCACAGACCACGCCCACCACAACTGTATATTCTGTGTATTTATTATCTCATTGCCTGTTTATGCCCTGTCCTTATCTTCAACGTCATGCTGCTCTGTTGTATCTTAATTGCCCCTTGGGGATAAATAAAGTCTCTCCGATTCTGATTATTAATATTTTCAAGTTTTTTATGATATGCTTTTGATTTTTAATTTTCAGATCTTTGTATGTGTATTAAAAAAATTACATAAGTGACCAATGCATACTGATTTTTGCTGAAAAAAGTGAAAAAAAAAGTTTTTTCTGAAAAACTTAAAAAAAAAAAAACCCCAAAAACGGTTTACACCCTTTTAAGTTATGACAACTTATTCCCATGGGAAACATGAATGAAAGGCTTAAGTATTAATTAAGGAAAAATGTTTTAATTTTATGTCTCTTGGCGAAAAAAACTATTCTTGAGTCTGTCAGTCTTTATGCTGATGCACCTGTAGCGCCTCCCTGGACGAAGCAGGTTGAAGAGGTCAAACCCAGGGAAATGCAAACTGTATGTGTTTGCCTCTTTTATCTCTTTATATGGGAAAAGTGTGGGACTTAACCAGTAGGACTTTCTTTTATATGTTATTGTTCTCTCCATTTAGACTCAAATAAGTTTGATATTTGAAGGTATGCAGTGATGTAATATACAAACTTCCCTCCAATTGGTTAAACCAAAAGTTATAAGCCTGATTTGTACAGAAATCTATGTAAAAAGATACCTAAAATTCTAGTTAAGTACTATATCAATGTATTTATACTCTGTTATTTATTTATTATTATTTTACCCTCCATGTAAAATCATGACGTTCCCAAATCAGAAACCATGGGTGGACAGGTTGATCCGCACTGCAGTGAACGCCAGGATCGCCACCTACATCGCCACTGGCAATATGAGCGTCTACAAAGTGGCCTCATACGGCATGCGGTGAGGGATGCCAAACGCCAGTATTGGGAGCGCGTGGAGTCTCACTTCCAACAGGGCGAGCATGTGGCATGGACTACGCACCATCACTGATTACAAAGCCAGGGAAACTGCGACGATCAACGCCGACTCTGCATTCACCAACAAGCTGAACGTGTTCTTCGCCCATTTCGAGGTTAGCCAGGCGGCCAATGCTAACTACTGCCTGACAACTGAGGACAGTGACATTATCAGCGAGGGACCGGCATTCAGCATCGCAGAACACTAGGTCCGTGCAGCGGAACAGAACATAAGGAAAGTGGCAGGGCCAGATGGCGTCACTGACCATCTGCTGCGTTGCTGTGCTAACCAGGTAGCAGGTGTTTACTTCCATTCAACAAGTCCCTGGCTAAGTCTGTGGTCCCCACATGCTTCAAGAGATCCACAATCATCCTCAAGCCCAAATGCCTGAATGAGTACTGGCCTGTTGCACTCACTTCGATGGAAATGAAGGTGTTCGAGAGGCTGTTCCTCCTCCTTTCCAAAAACCCCAGATCCCCTGCAGGTCACCTACTGACCCAACAAATCCATAGAGGACACCATTGTCCATGTCTTGCACACCACTCTCAGCCACGTGGACAAGAAACGGGGTAACTATGTGAGATTGCTGTTTGCTGATTACAGTTCAGCATTCAACACAATAGTGCCCGGCAGACTGTTCACAAAGCTGAGGGATCTGGGACTCAACAGCTGTCTGTGTGCATGGGTGTTGAACTTTCTCATTGGCAGAACTCAGGTGGTGAGGGTGGGTAGGTGCATCTCTGACAGCATCACCATCAACACTGGAGCACCACAGGGGTGTGTACTCTCGCCTTTGCTCTACTCCCTCTATACTTCGGAATGTGTGGCAACCCATGGCTCCAATACCACTGTAAAGTTTGCTGACAACACAGTGGTTATGGGCGCCATCTCCAACAACGATGAGGCGGCCTACATTGATGAAGTGAAGAATCTGGCATCATGGTGCCAGGATAACCACCTCCAACTAAACATCGGCAAGACCAAAGAGCTTGTGGTGTACTTCAGAAGGAGTCAGCACAGAGACTGCAAACACATTATTATCAATGGAGCGCCAGTGGAGAGGGTGCAGTTCTCCAAGAATGTGGGTGTCCACATCTCCTCAGACCTGACATGGTCTGCCCACATTCAGGTCCAGTCCAAAAAGGCTAGGCAACTCAAGAGGAGCTTCTATCTCCAGGCGACCCAGGTCCTAAACTAGAATATGCCCCAGCCCCATAAGTGACTGAGACAAGACTTATTCTTAACACATCCCAGCCTGATTCTTCTCGGCTTCACTACAGCACTAGACTCTTTATTACCTACTTGCACAATGTACATTTTCAGATTTTCAGTTTAGAAAATTTTCAGATTGTTTATTTTTATTGTTAATTCACTTAATGTAAATAATGTTCTTTCTTTTTCACTGCGTGTTGTACTCATAAAATTATGCTTGTGACAAATAAAGGATCTTGAATCTTGAATTGAAATATTTTAAACTTTTTTTGTTGTTTTTTTTGTTGTTGTTGTAAATGTCTTTTTCAGTCATTGGTCTATGAGTACAGTTTCCTCAATAAAAATGTTTGTTTTATTTTTCTCAGGAGGACTTTCCACTCTTCCTCCCCACTCCAGAGAATACCACTTTGTGAACCAGAGAATGACCTGGGCTAAAGCACAGAGTTACTGCAGAGAACACTTCACTGACTTGGTCACCATCTACAACAGTGACATCAACCAACTGCTTGTTTCAATGGCACCAAACACTAATGATTGGGTTTGGATTGGGCTCTATAATGACCGTTACAGCTGGAAGTGGTCCATGGAGGGAAAACTTTTTTATGTTGGCAGCACACATGAATTTTTGATCTGGGCTAACAGCCAACCAGACTGTGTAAAAGCAAAGGAATTCTGTGTGGCTCTTCAGGGACAAACACAGATGAATGATAGACCCTGTGGAGATTCTTACCCTTTCCTGTGTTATGATGGTAGATTCGTTGGCCAATTTATCTGTACAATTGTATAAGACTGCATGTGTTTTGAAATTGATCCTTTTTTTGAATCTCTTACAGCGAAAAATACGAGTTACATCTTAGTGATGGAGAGCCGCTCCTGGTCAGAGGCTCAGTCGTACTGCAGGACATACCACACAGACCTGACCAGTATAAGAAGCAAAGAGGAGAAATCCAACATCACGCTCACTTTGAATGGATCAGGGGTTCAGTATGTGTGGATTGGTCTCTACAGGGATCCCTGGGCCTGGTCTGATAACACAACCTCCACATTCATTAACTGGAAGTCCTTTGAGCCTGATAACAGCCTTTCACTTGAGTACTGTGGATCGATAGATTTAATTTCAAGGAAATGGGCTGATGGCGTGTGTAATGGCAATGAGTTTTTTTTTTGTTTCAAAGGTGAGGTCCAGAATGCAAACACTGTAAGATCCTGTCATCATGTAAAACACTAATGTTTGTGTTTTTATATGTGGTTCATTTTTAGCAGTGACAAAGCAAACAGTGGTGAAAATGAAGCTTCAGTCTGATGCAGACATGCACAGCACAGAGATCCAGCAGCAGGTTTCACAGCAGGTCAGCAGTTCAGTCACCAACACAAACTTGACACAAGTTCAAACTATGCTTCATGTTTTTCATCATCTGCACATTTTGTCCAGCTGTCAGGCCTCATGCTGTCACAAGGACTGACAGACTTCAGGATTCGTTGGAGGAAAGTCCAGAGTTACCATGACGACCAGTCAAAGAAGCAGGATTTGGACGGTGGCTGCAAAACTGAAGACTGACTGGACTGAACCACTTCATGTGTGAAGTTAATAACATGCTGTGCTGAGCTGTCTCATCCTTTACATCTTTTATTTCAGAGTATATTGATTACAGAAGTGCCACCGATAACTTGTTTGTTCAGCTGCGGTTGTAGTTTTTCAGAAAATCTTTTAATTAGAGGTCCATGCACTAATTTTGTGGTTCATCTTTAAGTTTTTATAGGCTGTAGTTTCTTGAATTCATCTCTTTCAGGACTATAGAAACTGTTCTGACTTTTTGTGTAAGCAGTGTATTAGAATCCATATTTCTGCTTGATTGTGACAGTAACCTCTGCTGACTTAAAAAAAAAAAAATGGTAAACAAGAAAGTGAGGAGATGCAAAGCAAAAAAACAAAAAAAACCCCTAACAAAACGTTGTACTGTTTATTTCCTGTTTTTGCGCAGACCGTTTGATAACCACAAAAATGTGACCATAAGAGTGTGAGACCTTACCCGATTTAAATTTGGACGGTCACTTTCAACAATGTGCAGTTTTAATGCAGGCTGGACGTCATCTTGACAGACACTTTAATTGAATTAGATTTTTCTCTGCTTATCAAAGTGGCCGTGATGGATTATTTCAGAAGGAATCTAAAACACTGACATAAACAAATCTTCAGGGCTGATGTGCCCGTCTCCTCTCCAACCTCTTACCTCTTAAAGATAAGCGGAGAGTCAGCATTAGCTCAGAGTAGATTAATTAGACAATTATAATTGATGTGATTTGATTATTGTTTGATTTGTATTATCATTTCAATCTGCTTTTGCTTTTCTCCTGCTACATTGCTTTAAAAAAATTGCTGCAATTAAAATTTCATTTGTGAAAATTCTTATTTTCTCTCAACCATTTGTGAAACAGTAAAGGTAAAAATATGAACATTAATTTGTCACAATCCAGAGAGGATATTTCGAGGGTTTTCCCTGTGGAAAAGCAAAAGTATAAGTTTGAGAAGATGTGGGATCTATCAAGGAATCCTGCTTTCCAGATTACTTGCACAGAGCACTGAGGTGGAAAACATTTTCTTCCGGATCGGGTCCGGATGGGCCTGGGCCCCCTTTCCCTGGTGGGTTGCAGAGTATGGGGGTGCCTACTGGGGTCAGCGGGGGAGCTGGCCCTAGGTAGGGGTCACTTGCCCCTCCCTTCCTTCCCTCCCCATCTCCAGCTGCCTCCCTCTTCCCGCTCCACCACAATCACCCACACATGCAGGGCCTTGGGGTAAAGGTGTGTCACCAGGGTGCAGGAGAGGCATCCCCCCCTCTGTCCCCCTCTGGCTGCCTGTGCCTCAATTTTATCCCACAACTTAGACATTCGCATTACTCACACTCTCATAACACATACATATAGGATCTTGGGGGTGGGCACGCTACACGGACTCCAAATTACCATCAGGGTGTATACCTCACCCCTGGCGTCGTTGCCCACCTCTCAATTTTAAATACACGTAGACATTGAGGGCTATCAGGAGGGGCTATGCACTAACCTGCTGCTCTCTGGCAGGTAGCTCCATGCCCTCCTGGGTTTTAAATGCACCTTAGAACACACATGCATCAACACTACATATGAGCGGGTGGAGGGAGGTTTGGAGTCTTCACACGCCCCCGTTCTCTGTTGCCTGTTGGGGCGGGGGGCTGGGCGGAGGAGTTGGCCATCCGATTGGGGTCTGGAATGTGGGGACTCCCTGCTGCTGCAGAGTCGGGGCAGTCTGCTTCTCTCCACCCCAGGGAAAAGGGTAACACCACCTGGGTCTGGGCGCAGTTTCCCCCTCCAGGGGAAAGGGTACCTAGACTCGGGGCTTAGAGTACGCTTGGGGAGTGTGAGTGTGTGTACAGTGTCTCTTTATGTCTGTCTCCACGTTGGGTGAGTGTGGAGTAATTGCATATGAGAGCATGAGGGTGGGAATGGATGTTTGTATCTGTGTGTGCCTGTATGTCTGTGTCTATATGTCAGGTCGGGTATCAGACGCCACCTCTCTAGGGACATCTCAGGCCCTTGTTACGAAATAAATATATATTCTTAGTGCTTATTTTCTGATTATATTATTTTATGTATTTTAGTAATAAAGGCTTGTAAAGCAAGGCCATTTTTGACTCACAAACTAAGTGCTCCGCCAGACTGAAAAACAGGAAGTTAGTGTAGAGCTCTACAAGCATATAAAATACAGGAAACCAGACACAAAAAAGAGGAACTAGTAACATATAAGGTGTTGTTTGTATCGAAACTGTGTGACGTGTAAATGTAACCAGTTTCTGCTTCATCCTGCTGCAACAGTTCGGCCCAAACAGACTCCTCGACTCTGCGTTGTGTTGTGTTTTAAGAAAACAAGGAGTCTCTGATCGATGCCACTTTATTTCCTGAATGGAAACAATGGTGTTTTTTATCAGTGCACAGGCTCGCCACACACCACTCCGCACAGCACACTCTCGTATGGCTACGGCAGGCTGGCAGCGATTACTGCAGCAATATTACAATTTATAACGTACAATAAAGTAACAGCAACAACAAATGATGTACCTGAATGAAAACAATGGTGTTCTTTATCAGTGCACAGGCTCGCCACACACCACTCCGCACAGCACACTACGGCAGAACATCCCATTAGCATTCCGCTTTAGCATACACGTTTTACACAATAATATGTAAAACGTGTAT
The DNA here is from genome assembly GCF_001858045.2 of Oreochromis niloticus. Classification (NCBI taxonomy): domain Eukaryota; kingdom Metazoa; phylum Chordata; class Actinopteri; order Cichliformes; family Cichlidae; genus Oreochromis; species Oreochromis niloticus. The sequence goes on from NC_031967.2 coordinate 61,137,784, forward strand.
GTATGTAATAATAATGTGTCTGTACTACTTAGCTATATCGTGTGCGGAGCAATACAACTCACCTCTCGTATGGCTACGGCAGACTGGCAGCGATTACTGCAGCCAGCCTCCCCTAACCAGCCACACCGAGAGGGGGGGGCGCTGTTTCCCCATTACACTGACATTTGTGGCAAGTGGGATAATACCACATAAACACTGTTACATTCCCCCCTGCCGAATTCCACTTGCACACTCAAATAAACAAACACCACAAACAAAATAACACCCTTAAAAAAAACAGGTACACCACAAGCACCATAACACAACAGAGAACAAAAACCCAATAATCCTCAAAAAAAAACAAGATTTAAAAAAAAATCCAATAGCTAATCCACAGCTATCAACATGTGATAAATCTGTCCAGCAACACCAGGTCGTATAGTCACAAAGAAAATTCAGTCAGAGGACTATTCCCAAAAGAATCAATAGGAGAAGAAGTCGGCCAGACCCCTTCCAAAAAAAAAAAAGAACAAAATATGCCAGTTACATATTTCATCACATCATAACTGTACGCCACTCTGACACAGAAAAATCAACAACAAATAATCTGTCTCAATTCCAAAGATCAAAGTCCCACTCCAACAACAATAGGATCAACTTGCAGTTATCCAACAATATTCAAACTTTAACAGGTTTCTGGTGCATCATTTCAATCAACCTGGAGACAGGCTTAAGTAACCGTCCCACTCTCGATCTAGCACGAGCCCCCACCACCCTGCTAACATCAGTCGGATCTGCGTTGGGCAGAACAACTGTGGTTGAGACATGACCCTCAATAGCAGCTGTATTGTCTTGGTCACCATCAGTAGTGGCTGCCAACTCCAAAACAGAGGAGACTGTTACTGGGGCCACAGACATAAGCAGGTCAGAATGTTGACCACCAGAGGTGGCATTTACCTGCTCCTCAGTGTCAACAGGGGGAACACTGGTACAGGCAAGTTCTTGATCTACAATGCTTCCTTCTGGTTGAGCAACCTCTGTCATCAGCGAGTCGCTGGACACCGCAGACGGTAAGTCAGACACCCAAGCTCTTGTTCTGTATTCAGCCGTGCCCACCGATGAGTTGCAGACAGCTTCTCTGTCACATCCAACCATCAGCGAGCCAGACTCAGAAAGCTCATCTCCATCATCCTGAACTGAAGCACCACTGAGGGGAAGGAAGTTCACTGGCATTATCAGTTTGCGATGCACAACCTTCACTCGCCCTGTGGAATCATCCATCAGCTTAAAGGTGTGACTCTCATCATTTTTGTCAAAAACTGTATAGACAACACTCTCCCAGCGATCGGCAAGTTTTCTTTTGCCACGTCCCTTTTTGTTGGCCAAAAGGACACGATCACCAATCACTACTGGTGCTCCCCGCACCTTCCGGTTGTAGAGGTCCGTGTGACGCTTCAAATTTTTGCGTGCCACCTCCTGTGCCAAATCCATGGCTTCTTTGAGGTCCCTCCTCAATGTCTGGACATATCGATCATAGTCCATGATGTCTTGGTGCTCAATAACAGAGCCAAAAATCACATCAATCGGCAGTCTTGGCACTCTGCCAAACATCAGCAGAAATGGCGCATAGCCAGTTGTCTCATGCACCGTACAGTTGTAGGCGAATGTGAGAGCTTTCAGTGCATCAGGCCACCTTTGCTTGGCTCTGGGGGGTAATGCACGAATCATGTTGCCCAAGGTACGGTTCATCCTCTCGCAGGAGCCGTTTCCCATCGGATGGTATGGGGTTGTGTGAGACTTCTGGACACCTGCCACATTCAACAGCTCGGCAATGAGCACACTCTCAAAATCAGCTCCCTGATCCGAGTGAAGGCGTTTCGGAAAGCCGTAGATGCAGAAGTAGTTATGCCAGAGTTGGTGTGCTACTGCCTTAGCAGACTGATTGGGGCATAGAAAAGCCTGAGCCATCTTAGTAAAGTGGTCTGTGACCACAAGCACATCTACTGATTTGTTCGCCGAATCCTCCGCAGACCAAAAATCTATGCAGACCAATTCAAGGGGCTCTGATGTTCTGATGTTCTCCAAAGGTGCTCTCGCCTCTGGCTCAGGCGACTTGCTAACAACACACCTTCTGCAGCACCGTACATACTCTGACACATGTTTGGCCATACCAGGCCAGTAGAATCTATGCCTGGCCAGATAAAGTGTTCTTTGTTGTCCCTGATGACCGGCTTCATCATGGACACCTTTCAGTACAGCGAGACGCAAGGTTGGCGGAACAACATACAGGTAAGACTTCGTCTTTGTGACGGGGTTCTTGGAGACTCGATAGAGCACACCATCTCTCACAGTTAACTTGTCCCAAGCCCTTAGAAGTCTCTTCGTATCAACCGGTTCACTTGCTCGCTCCCTCCTCGAGGGTCTCTGTCCCCTTTCCACATAGGAGATCACTCTGCACAGCACATCATCACACCGCTGGTGTCCCACTAGGTCATCATGCGAGAAGGGTTCAGAGGCAGACTGGTTCGGCGGAAGCACAGTCTGAGAGCATTGGGGCAGAAGGAGAGCATGTGGCCACACCCTGGACTCATGTTCACTATGGGCCTGGAAGACAGCTCCCACCTCAGAAGACGTCAGCATTCCAGCCTGTTCAACAGCCATGCACTGAGAAACAACAGGCTAGTCAGTGCTTGAGGCCTTTTCAGCTGAGTGAACAGTCCATCTGAAGGCCTCCTGAACTCCACCAGTGGCGACTGCCTCTGCTTCTGCCAGAAGTTCATTATATGGAACCCTTATCAACCGGTGGGAGGCCCTGGGGTGCATGAAGGGCTCCCTGCTCAGCGCGTCAGCAACCACATTTTTAGGACCAGGAATGTACTTTATGTCAAACTGGAAGGGCGCTAGCTTTGCGATCCACCTCTGCTCACATGCATCCAGTCTTGGCTTAGAAAGTATGTAAGTAAGAGGGTTATTATCCGTCCATACGGTAAACTGATGACCCCTCAACCAGTGATGGAACTTGTCGCACACTGCCCACTTCAATGCAAAGAACTCCAGCCTATGCGCTGGGTACTTGGACTGTGCATGATTGAGTGTCTTACTGGCAAAGGCGATCGGTCTTGAAGTAGAAGCCCCAGCAGGGACTTGCGACAACACAGCACCAAGGCCACTGCTGGAGGCATCAACAGAGAGCAAAAAGGGCTCCTCAAAATTAGGATGGGCCAGGAGCACTCGATCCAACAAGGCCTGCTTCAGCTCATTGAAAGCTGCCCTGCATTCATCCATCCAGTCCTCCTCACACAGCTTTGTACGCACCAGCCGGTGCTTTCGCCGTGAACCACGAGGGCCTTTATCCCCAGATGTCAGCCGAAAGAGAGGTTTTGCGATGGATGAGCAGTTCTCAATAAATTGTTGGTAGAACATTACCATCCCCAAAAATGAGCGGACTTTCTGTTGGGATGGAACACTCGAACCCTCTTCCATAAGGTCTGCCTCTGTAAGGGATGTAATGGATGCTATTTTGTCAGGGTCCGACTGTATCCCATCAGCATTTACAATGTGCCCTAAGAATTTCACAGACTGTCTCAGAAAATGGCACTTCTTTGGAGCCAACTTGAGGTTGTGAACCTGGAGTCTCTGGAACACCATATGCAAGCGCTCCAGTGCCAATTCTTCTGTGGGGGCAAAAACCAGAACATCGTCAAGATAGCACAGCACACTGAGGAAGTTCTGATCCCCAAAAATGCCTAGCATCATCCTCATGAAGGTTGCTGGGCTGTTGCACAGTCCTTGTGGCAAACGATTATATTCGTACAAACCAAACGGAGATGTAAATGCCGTGTACTTATGGTCCTCCTCATGCACTTCCACATTATAATAACCCGAAGTCAAGTCCATTGTGGAGAACAAGCCGTTCCCCCCCAAAGCAGCCAGTGCGTCAGCCGGATGCGGGAGTGGGTGAGCATCTTTGACAGTTCTAGCATTAAGCCAACGAAAGTCATTACAGATTCTCAACTCACCGGACTTCTTCCAAACTAAGACCAGTGGTGATGCAAACTCACTGCAAGACTTCCGAATTATTTCCCGTTCCTCCATGTCATTCAGAGCCTGTCTTAGTTTTTCATAATGCGTCGGCGGCACACGTCGGCATGGCAACCGGAATGGCTTGTCGTCCACAACTCGAATTCGATGTAGGCAGCCGTTAGCCTTGCCACAATCCAGCTTGTCTCTCGAGAAGATAGACTCAAACTGGGCTATGAGGCCAACCAGTTTCTCTCTGCCAGCCGGCGAAACTGCACATGAATCAATGTCGATATCAGAAAGCCCCAGATTTTGCAGTACTGCATGTAAGGGGCTACAACACCCTGTCATCTCCTGTGAGGGTGAATCATCAGGCAGAGTGGAAACATCGGTGACTAGACTCTGCTCATCATGGCACCAAGCTGGGCTAGTAGACCGTTGCATGTTCTGTTGCAAGTAGGAGCCAGTGGGGGTGAAATTCTCCACCGCTGCACAGGGGGACACTTCAGCCAACTTCATGTTCCGTTTCAGGGTTATCGGCTTGTCAAAGGGGTTCAGCACTTTCACAGGGAGCCAACCATCGCTGTTTAGATGCACTACAGTTCTCCCAACCATAACTGACCTCGGACCAGACCTCGACCCGGTGGGCTCTACAACTACAGCACTGCCCACCTCCCCACTATTCACTAGCTGCAGCCTGCCCCAAACCAGGTGTTCTGTCAGGGGCTCTAATGTTACAGCTCTCTTCAGCTTGACAGTCCCGATCTTATCACCAACATGCCCTGGGGCCACCACTCCTGACATTGAGCTCAGCAGATTTTTATTAGGCTGTTCTTCAGCACTCAGGGTCTTGCTGCATTCCTCTCCTAAATCTCCCTCTTCCCTCAGGCGATTACCCAGATATCTCATTAGGTTACTGCCCAGAATGAGGTCCTCACTCTGCCCTGCAACCACCAACATTGGCACAACAACTTTGCAACCATACATCTCCACCGTAATGTCACACACACCTGATGGAACTGTCCTCGAACCACCACAGCCAATCAGGACAACATCAGTGGATTGCAAGGTGGGGGTCTGCAGCACTGCATGATGTAATAGTTGGGGCATCATATTGGTGCTGAGGGTGCAGGCCATAGAGCCACTGTCAAGCATGGCTTTAACAAACACTTTGCCACCCAGGGTCACATTTTCATAGAACAGCTCATCATGCTGTTTTAGTCTGTGTGTGTTCTGAAAAATCAGTCGCCGGCCTAACTGGCGCTCCTCACAAACAGTGTGGTATACAGATTCTAAATCATCAAAATCATCCTTTTTGGGGGCGATTTCAGGCCTAACACTTGCCCCCTCCACATGTAGGCCATCTAGTTTCCCAGCTGCTGGGTGGCTGATTCAGGCCCCCTCACTCTGACAGACACGGCCCTGGGGCATTGAGCCCGTGTGTGGTCGCCAGCATGGCAGATGAAACACAGCTGATGGACTCTACAGTGGTGATACGTAGAGTGTTCAGTGTCACCACAAATCACACAAGGCACAATTTTGTGTGTTTGGGTCCGGGGGACCCTTGCATCATCCTTAGCAGGCAGCTTTGCTTGTCGAGGCTGTCCCTCCAGGACTTTCTCTAACAGGGCTATCACATGATCAAGACGATCAGTAGGTGGTTGTGCATTAAGGTTGGTAGGTGATGCTGAGGTAGAGGTAGGTGATGGTGTAATACACTTACTGCTGCCTGTCGCCTGCTGCACATTGGGACTCACCTCCTGTCACCGAAAACTCAAGGCACTGACTGCACTAAACTGAGGGGTGCACTTCTGGTCCTTGCCATGCTCCAGCAATTTCTCGTGCACCTCAGCAACCGTCCACTGTTGCAGGGGCTTGCACTTGAAAATAAGAGACAGTTCTGAGTCTGGGCAGTGACGGATAAACATAGCAGTCAGCTCTTTTGTGAGATATGCAAAGGACTTATTTTGTCTCTTCAGACAGTCTTCTGTCACCTCCATGGCTCTGTTCAACCTGAGCCAGTAATCAAACGGTGTTTCACCTGAGTTGGGTAGTGTTGCATAAAAGTCAGCTAAAGGCATGCTCGAACAGGCAGTGTCACTGAAGTGCTGCTTTAAGATCTCAAAAATGGGCTCTGGGCCCCTCTCAAGACACACAGATGGCTTACTACGTATGCCCACCTTGACTATTTCTCGTGCCCTCCCCAGCAGTTTACTTAGCACATCATCAGCTTGTTCAGCAACTGGTACCCCTCTTCTCTTAAAAAAAGTCATCATCATTTCCTCCCATTCCTGAACACTGCATGTATCACAGCCATCCCCTCTAAAACACACAGGTTCTTTAACATCAGACTTTACAATCACATTCAATAGTGAGGGTTCTGATAACACATTATTGGCAGACCCAACAACACTGTTTCCCACTCCAAAGCCCAACCAAGATTCAAGACAAGAGGCAATGCTTTCCCCAATAGAAAACCCAATTTGCGTTGCCATCTCTGCATAAAGGTTCTCTTTTGTGGGACTGGTTTCTGATCTAGCATTTTGCAGATCATCACAGTTCACATCAATAGGGCTTTCATTTAACTCAGTAAGGACAGGCTTAGGTGTGGATGAAACTGGAGCTGTCAGCAACCTTGATCTGCCTCTGCCAAATGACTGCAGAGGGGTAAAACCAACTGCCCCCCTTCCCTTGCCAAAACTGGGAAAATCTGCCATGGCTCAGCAATGAGTCTCTCTCTTTTTTTTTTTCTTTTTTTTTTTTAAAAAAGACTCCAAAAAAAAAGAAAGCACAGAATCCCACCCCGATGTCTCTAAACAACGCAGAAAATGGCGGGACTAAGAAAAGCCAGTCTGGCAGCGATTACTGCAGCCAGCCTCCCCTAACCAGCCACACCGAGAGGGGGGGCGCTGTTTCCCCATTTCACTGACATTTGTGGCAAGTGGAATAATACCACATAAACACTGTTACATAAAGTACTAAAATAACACTTATATGAGACACATTTTTAGCTAATAATGTTAGAGATTCTGCAACTGGCTTTGGGCTGCGCAGGGCTCTCTCTTGTGGAAGATGATTGAATAAAGAATTATAAATGGTTTGACCACTCCTGAGTCGGGTTTTCTCTGTTCTGTCATTGGGATCAAAGAACTGGGTTTAATACCCTCCAAGGTATGGAGGCCTATCTCCCCCCACCACTTCCCCTGCCAGTGGCAGACGTCCTCAGACATCGGTGCGTTGGTGGTTCTTTGTGTCCGGGGATGGGCGTCCAGGTACCCACCGGCTCACTCCTGGTGGGTGCTTGTCGGGGCCTGGAGCCTGGGGCTCGCTTGGGCCACACCAGAGGTGGGGTGCCCTCGGCCTCTCGGCCTGGGGCTCGGTCACTCTGGCACAGCTGGCTGCCGGCGGAGCTCACTGGCACGTCACTGCAACCCCCCTGGCTTCTGCTCCGCAGCTGCTGAGTGACCCCTCATCTGGGACTCTCCTCAGCTCTTTCTGGGATAGTGGCACGGCTGCCCCTCTGTTGGTCTTCCTTGGTCTCTTGTGTTCTGAGGGCCTTGGGTTGTCTGGAGTCTTGATCTCCTCCATACCTGCTTCATGCCCTGGAGGTCGGGGCAGTGGCTCCCCACACCCTCTAGCAGATCATTACATGAAGGAACCTTTTAAATTCGAGCGCGCTCATGCTCACAGGTGTACACACGGGTGCTCACACACAAACTACAGCCTTTTTGGCTCCTACCTCAAAGCACACTGTGCGCTATCGATCTTACGTGCTGCACAATAATGTTTAATATTTAGTATTTACTGTTATATTCCCATAGATCATCGTGATGTTGTTTATTATGTTATATGTTTTTCTGCTTGTTTTCTGTTTTTTCGTTCTCAACAGGTGATCCAGGTGATTTATATATGTATTTTTTTTCAGCTTATTTTGTTGGTTTTTGTTTTTTGCCTTTTATCACCATTCCTCTTCCCACAGTCAAGTCTGTACCATATTTAGCAAGTGAAAATAAAATAAAATAAAATAAACAATAAAAGGTGAATCAAATAGACCATTACGGCAAGGCTGGGATGGTCAATTTGGTAAAGTAAATCCGTTGGGCATCTTTCTTCGCCTTTAGAGAATAATTCTGATGGCAAAAGACCCAAACACGACAGGCCAAAAAAAAAAAAAAAAGGAATACATTTTCTTCCATATCACCACCAATCTCTCTCCCTCCAAAGAACAAAATCAGCATTCGCTTAGAGTGGATTAAATAAATAAGTAGAATTGATGTGATGTTATTATCCTTTTCTAAAATAATTTTCTCTTTTGCTTTGCTTTAATACAATCTTGTAGAAAAAAAGGGGAGCTGCCGTAGCAGGTGTGACTGATAAGATTTGACCAGCAAGACCACTCAGGTTTCTTCGTATCTGTGTGAGCAGGGAAGACAGCTGGATGTCAAGGCAGTCAGGCTGTGGCTCCTCCCACCCACATCGACTCATAGGATCAGGGATTAGAACTTCTTCTACAAGGAGCTGAACCAGACTTCCTGTATAGCGGGTTCATGGGCCTACCAATTGACAGTAGCTTTAAAGGTGACTCCTAACATCACCTCAATGTTCAGCTATGCTAGCAACCTTACTCTCCTCTCAACATCACGGCAGGTGTTGAGAAAAGTGGAATAGAGAGAGATTCAGCTTTGATCATTCATATTTGTGTAAATAATAAACAGACTGGTTCTTATATAGCGCTTTTCTGATTACTCAGATAGAGTAGAGTGGGTGAATGAAGCAAGTTACACACCTTGCCTTATTCACCCATTCACACACGCACTTTTTCTAAGCTTTTATTTCTATATAAATGCTGGTTATCTAACATTCACTCACATTCATATTCCGATAGCTACAAGGCTGCCCCCCTGCTGGATGATCCACAGTCCCTCAGGGGCTCTGATAGACCAGGCCAAACACCTGGGCTGTTAATGTTCTTTGTTTTTTTTTCTTTCTTTCGGGAAGTACAGGACAATGACTACCTTTTAAAAGATTGAATTCATTTCAGCAGTTGAAATTAGAAGTTCCAGCATGCTGGACCTCAATGTGAATCACTGGTCTGCTTCACAAACAGGATGACCCTGTAAGTGGGCAATCAAGTATAATAACACAACAAAAACAAGTACTATTATGACTTTTTTCTGGGAAACATGCAACCGGTCCTGCCATCTCCCGACTGGATCTTCTTCTGCACTTCATCCACATCTGACCTCATCTGCATCTGCTCCTTCCCTTTGAAAGAGGTTGAGAAAGAAAAACACCTCCCTCTCTAACCTTGCTAAATTAATATTATCTAGCAATTCTCAGCCTGTTGTTTTCTGCTTATTATCCAAGTTTGAGTAACCATCTGCTTCACCCTGCTGTAACAGTTCGGCCCAAACAGACTCCTTGACTCTGTGTTGTGTTGTGTTTTTAAGAAGACAAGGAGACTCTGGTTGATTATTGCTAATTCATTTCCTGAATGTTGGATCAGTGCAAATGGCTCACCACACACCACTTCACACAGCACACTACAGCAACATATCCCATTAGCATTCCGCATTAGCATATAGTTTTACACAATATTAAACAAATGAAAAATACATAAAACTGGTGTTGGACATGTGCCTACTAAGCACTTATTACACTCTGTGCCCGTCAGTTGATCAAACAAGTTTTATGTATCTATAATACTTAACTACATTGTGTGCGGAACAACCCAACTAACTTCTTGTATGGCTACAGGAGACTGGCAGTGATTACTGCACAGTGTTGCCAACTCCTCAGTAAGGAAAATGTTAAATGAGTTACTTTTTTAACCTGGTATTTAACCATGGCATCCACAAAAAGTAACAGTAAAAGAAGAACATTTTAAACCATTAACAATCGAAATGGACATAGCAAGCCTTACCAGACAGCTTAAGTCGAAATCGGATGTACAAGATGGAGTTATGGCTCTGCGATTTCTAAGTTTGCAATGATTGGAATGATGTATTTTAGTAATGTACAGTTGTACAATCTACAGTTACTGTTGCTCATGCCCTGTGTTACAGTCCGAATTCTGTACTCAAGTTTCAAGTTACAAGTACAAATTTTGACCCTATTTTCTTCCTTTTCATCTGATTGGTGTCACGATCCTTGGTCATTTTGAACCAGCTTTTTGAGTTTTAGTTTGTTTTTATGTTTAAGTCCTTTAGGTTTTCTAAGTTCATTCTATCATACCTGGGTTGTCATTATACTTCTTTGTTTGTTAGTTTCCCTCTGTGTTTTCTACCCCTGTATTAAGTCTATGTGTTTCATGTCTGCATGTCATTTGTTGTCAAGTTCATGTTGTCATGTCTGTCTCATTATGTTTCCTGTTTTATTTTGAAGAGGTAATGTGTCCCTGTGTTCATTGTGTTTAGTTTTACTCTTCTGCTGTGATGTCACTATGTTCATTTGCGTCAGCTGTTTTCCCCATGTTTTTCCACTTCCCCTTAGTCTGTGGCTGTGTCCCAATTCAGGGTCTGCACGCTTGAAGTACGCACACTACGCGTACTACGTACGGTGCGTACTACAAGTACGGGAAGTGCGGAAGTGCGAGGCTTGTGAAATGGGATGGTCTAGCCTTCGTCGCGCTGTTCAGGTTGCCTAGCAACCATGATACTAACCGCGAGAAATGTTTCATACAGCTTTGTGTGACAGAAATGAAGGAGAAAAAATGTTTTGTTGGTCATTCATTTTTGTCATGACATCACTTTGATCAGTTGAGACCACAGGACTGTAAAACATGATAGTTGGGCTTCATTTCTGTACTGAACAGTCATTTCAAGATTAGTTAGTAAATGATAATTAGCTAATGTTATTCATGAGACTAAAGTCATCTCACTGTGGTAATGTTAATATAATATGGACAATATTATATGTATTGTCAGATTATATATATATATATGAGCTTGAACTCTGGGTCAAAGATGCAATAAGCAGGTAATTATATTTCCTATCACCTTAAATCTTCAGTCAAAGACAAGTATCTCTGACAGTGTATATATAGATGTATTATATATAAGAGACAAATGTTGTTCTTTTAATATGTTGGCATTACTAAATTTGGTTCAATGCTTATATATATGTGTAAAAAGAAAATGTACGAGCTGTGATAACTGTTTCTGATAGAATGAAGATCAGACTGATATATGAAATATTCCTTTATTGGGTGAGAAAATCAGACCATGTCATAACTGCTTTAAGTCATACAGAATAGATATCAGAGCCTTAAACAGGCTGACTTCTGCTAAATGGGTCAAACTGGGCAGAAAGTCTACAAACACATAACATCCTTATAGAATATGATGTAACACTATAGATCAACTTACCTCAGAATATATAAAGCATATAAACAATTACAGCAATATGATGCAACAAACACAGCAGTGCTACTAATCCAAAATACTCAAAGCTTCATAGAACTGAAACAAACATTTATTTTTAGCTCCATTCTGCTGCTGATACATACTTTAGGTTTCTGAATATTAAACTTGTTGCTGCCTTTCATAGTGTGTAACTTGAAGGCCCTGAGTACTTTCTCCCACACTGAAAACACTGGAATGATAACATTATTTGAACATTACCTAATAAGACTGATTCAGGACAGACAATTAGTGATGTTAAACTTTCCTAGCAGTCCTTCACAAACAGGGAACAGTCTGTCTATCCTCTCCATCTGTCAGCTGCTGCTGGCTCTTCCTCCTCCTCTTCCTCACACACCGCTGAGTTTGTCCTGGTGGATCATCAGGGGTGCAAAGCCTCACAGATGATGTGCAGCAGTGGGTCCCTCAGTCTGTCCTCACTCTGGACACTTGCAGTTGTCACACATGGAAATCAAATGTGTGATAAGCTGCAGGATTCAAACACAAGTGTAACTTTTAAATACATGTTCATACTTTTATTCCACAATCAGAGAGAAAGAAACAGAGAGAGAGTGCAGGACAGACAGACAGGTGACAGTCTCAGGTGTACACACTGCTACAAAACAGCACAAGAGAAGGAGGATTTAGTGTTTGTGTTATTACGAGTGCTAAACAAGAAGAGTTCCAGATGGTACAGTGGACACATGTGTGACTCCTGTGATTAAAGCATCTTTCTTTCAGCTTAACGAGTGAACCGTCAGCTCGTTCAAACACACGTTAAAGTCCGTTTGGCTCGACACCACCGAACAGAGGCAGCAATATAACATAGCTAACATTAACAGTGCAGTGAATCCTGCTTGTGCCGTCATATTCAGGACTGCAAACCGAGCAGCATCACTGACTTTCAGCTTGTTGTGTTTGTGGATATATGACTGACTTTAATTATCCATAAAATCATCACATTCTCTGTAAGACTAAAGTCAACATATACACACACATATATATATATATATATATATATATATATATATATATATATATATACATACATATACACACAATATATATATATATATAATGTGTGTGTATATATATATATATATATGTATATATATATACACACACATTATATATATATATATATATATATATATATATATATATATATATACATTATATATGTATATATATATATATATATCAGGTTATAACTCCATGAACACTTAAATTATGATTGACTTCTATTTATTGTGATTTTAAACACGTTTTTAATGCATTTGAACTCTTTTTTGTCTTTTAAACACATATGAAATATTTACAATAAAGTCTCTACATGACAATATTATGGTATATTATGGTAATATTACATATTATATTATATTATAATATAATATGCTTCAGCACCCCCAAAATGAATCAAAGCCCCCCCAAAGATTTCTTACTTTTTTTGACAATATTTGGTTTTTGTGGGACACACTACTAAAAATATAAAAAGCATACAGTACTTAATTGAGATGGAACATTTTAACAACAAAAGTATAGATAACCCCTCCCCCCTCCCAAAATGGTTTGTTCCAGCTCGGCTCTCCCCTACTCTGGCTCTAGCGCCGTTGCTGCCAGAGCGTAGTAGTGATGGTAAATTTGATTCTTTTTACTGAATCGAGTTTTAATGAGTCACTCACCAAAGTGAATCGGGTTTTTTGAGTCATTTGAGTCACTGAGTCAGTTGACCAGAGAGTGCAAAAAATTTACATTTTCACTCAAACTTAATTTGTTTCTCTTTTAATGTAAATCCTACTGCTAAGATGAGTGATTCTTAAAGAAAACAACTATTTTATATAGCAAAAAAGAGCAAAAGAATTTCTAAAGGGAACATTTATTTTGTTTATTTTTATTTTATTAGTATTGTCCTTACATGTGTCAAATATATATTTTCTCATCTAAATGTCCACTGAGCTGTGAGCCAGGGGGCGGTAGTGCGCCTTAACATTCGTTGCCAACCAAGAAGAAGAAGAAGTAGCTGCGATCCAGGAGGGAGGGGGTGAGTGAGTGAGTGATTCGTTTGCTCTATGATTCAGCACAGGAGGGAGGGGGTGAGCGAGTCATGAGTGATTCGCGCGCTTTATGATTCAGCACAGGAGGGAGGGGGTTAGTGAGTCCTGAGTGATTTGCTTACACTACGATTCAGCACAGGAGGGAGGGGGTTAGTGAGTCCTGAGTGATTTGCTTACGCTACGATTCAGCACAGGAGGGAGAGGGTTAGTGAGTCCTGAGTGATTTGCTTCCCCTACGATTCAGCGCAGGAAGGGAGGGGGTGAGTAGCTCAAATGTGCTGTTAGCATGTTAGCAGAGCGATGCTACTGTGAACCGAGGAGCTATTGTCTTGATGTGAGCTTCTACTCAGGGTTTTTTCTTCCAGTTCAGAGCAGAAATGTTTTTGTTAAGATACTGGATGTTGTGTTTTTCTTCACAATTTGAATTATAAGCTAGATATATTTCCACTAATGAAATTAGTTTGCTAACAGCAACAGGGATGAGTCAGTGAGTCAGTTGTGCTTGTGAATCATGATTCACGAGTCAGTAAAGTGATTCTCGAGTATTGAACGATTCGTTCATGATTCGCGCATCACTAGAGCGTAGTGGCTGAGACGCAGCGGAGCGGAGGTGTGAGTGCCTGGCTTAAAACAGGACCTATTAGCTGCATTTAACCTTCAATTATTCTTTATATAGTTCGGTAGGAGTCAGGGCATATTTCTTTTTAGCTGAAAAACATTACACCAGGTAACCTGCAGTGTTGAAAACGTGTTTCCTGACGATGTTTGCTACCCTATAATCCGTCCTGCTCTGTAGTAAAATCAGCGACATTTGACCGTCCTGTTGCTCCCATTGAAATGTATACAGCCTATTTAAAATCTAAAACTTAACATTGTCCGTAGCCTATTGTTGTTACCACTGTCCTGTTTGAAATGGAATGAGAGAAGCTGCTTATTTTGTCGTATGTACATGTGCTGATATTGAACCCAAGGTACTAACTAGCTAACTGACTGGATGCCCATTAACCTTATAACTCCTGTTGTGTGTGTGTGTGTGTGTGTGTGTGTGTGTGTACAGAGAGACAGCCAGGTTCATAATGGATATTTTTTTTGAAAAAAAGGAGCCACATTTACATAAAAGTGTAAGATCAAATGATCCATCAATAAAGGATAATGTTCGATCAGTGTTTCAATATTTATATCTTTTATTAGATGTTCATGTGGTTTGGTTATTTGCCTTTTGGTTGAAAGTACACTGAGAGAGGACTTTTTTATTAGTGCTTCTAATAGTATTTTTTTAATCAAATTGAATACAATCTATTTGTGTATGATTGTCAGTCCAAAGAGGGAGAGAGGAAAGAGGGGAACATGAGGAGAAAGTACAAGGTCAGGAAGAACCAGGTAAGAAAACAGACAGGGAGTACTAAAAGGCAAAACAGAAAATGTTAAACTGGCAAAGAAAAAAAACAACAACTAATTTTACTCATAAAATTAGTAAGTTGTGTTCTCCCTATATTAAAGCTGCTATACAGAATCTGCAAAACAAACTGGGTGGTCAGCCCTGGCACTGCATATTGAACTTCAGTCAGAGGAAGTCACGGTAGCAAAACCTTTTTGAGGCTCAAGAGTGAGGCTGGTGCCATTCCAGGTATGTTAACATTGTACAATCTTCTGGATAATCAGATCTTCCCCACACTGAAAACTGTTATTCAGGTTGCCCTACCAAACCCAGTTAGCAGCTGTAGCTGTGAAAGGTCTTTTAGTGTCTTGCGTCAGCTCCATACCTGGCTGAGAAGGACCATGGGTCAAAGCAGACTCCAGCACCTGGCTGTGATGTCAGTTGAGAAAGAGATGCTTGAGAGACTTGACCACCAAAATGTGATAGACAGATTTGCCAACCTCAAGGTGAGGCGACATAGGATAAAAGAAAAGAAAAGAAAAAATCTGCAGAACCATAGTAGTATCTGCAGTAAAGATCTTTTCATACATTGTATACATTGTACCTGAGGCCAAGGTGTCTCCATTTTTCTAATTTTTTTTATTAATATTTTGTACATTTCAAGGACTCTTCTATTTTTGGAGTGTATTTTTATGTATCTGTATTGTATTACACATACACATTAAAAGTGAATCTCTGTCCAAAAAATGCACTCAGTTTACTTTTTACTCACTATGAGCATCATTCATCATTTTCCCCCAGTAATTAAGGTTAGGATATGTATTTTTTTATTCCAATCCATTCTTCTTTTGCAGCATTTAAATAACCTTTATCAGATTAGATGTTTTTGTTGCAGACTTTTCAAAAAAGTGTTTTGCTTTTCTTTCACAAATGTGGGGATTAAATTGTGTTAAAATGTACAAAACACTGATGTCATGTTTTGTGACGAGGACCCAGGCACAGAGAGACTTGATGAATTTAAGAATCTTATGATTTAATAAAGAAATTTGCAGACTTGCACAGAGATGGTAAAATTATGATGACTGATAATGGAGACGAAGACAACAGACGATGAGGACAGGAAGGAACAGGGGTTTAAATGCACCAAGGAGACAGTCAGAGGGAACTCGGGACAACTGGAGACATTTAAGGATGCAGGGACTGACAGAGACAGGGAAGAAGTCTCATCGTGACGAGTAAAGTTTACCTTGCCTGGATGGGCAGCTCTCTGGGTGCTCAGCACCCCCAAAACTCTGATCATAGAATCGCCCCTGTTTCTCCATCTTCTACAAAAGCTGATTCATCTTCTCAGTCATGTGACCTGCCTCCATCATTAGGCCTGGGTCCTGCAGGTTCAGGGATGGACTGGAAGGAGACAGCATGGAGTGCCAGGGAGAAGTTCACACACAAGCAGCAGTGTAATGCTGTGATATTTACTATTGGTTCTTACAGCCGCTTTATTGAACATGGTGTTTTCTCTCAGTGCGTCATGTTTTTTGTCTTGAAACTCATTCTGAATATTTGGCCTCATGATTGTCGTCTTGCTCTCTACATAATTTGTACTGTTTGAAGCTCGAGCAGATCATTAAATTGAAGTGTTTTTAATTTGATGAAGGGTGAGTCAGATGCTTGATTGAAACCGGTGTTAATGATGATTCTTATTGCTCTCTGTTGGGATATATGCATTGGTTGGAAACACTCTTCATTAAGGATGCAACCTGTCACTGCAGTTCTTCACTGTGACCACCTGAGGGCAGTAAGCTGTCATCAGTCAGTATCTCTCTGCCGACAGTGTCAGTGTTTCTATCATTTTAATAATTTCTGTGTTCACATATAAAGCGTTATTATCACACTGACTAACAGTAGTGGTGAAACGCTGCAGTGACTGTGTCCTAATGTCAGTATTATCTTATGTGGAGAGTTGTAGTAACTGACAGTGACCACTCTCTTAGTTACTCAGCGACGTCACTTCAGGTATAACTGTGTGTTTTTTTTTTGGGGGGGGGGGCGGTTGTCACTGTTATGATGGTCCTTCGTCACCATGGAAATGTTATATTCACATTTACTAAATCCTCCTTATACAAGTTAGACACTCGTTGTAGTTATACACACTTATTTTAATACTAGACACATTCAGACATTTCCCCCAATAGAATCAAATGTTTTTACAGTCTTTCTGTTTCTTATCGGGGCTTTTATTGTGAAACATCAGCAGCAGAAAGTATGTTTTTCTTTGTGAATACAAACCAAGTGTAAATGTGTGTGTTGGTGAGCTCACAGTCAGTGTTTGTGCTCCTCTTTTCTCTCTGTGGTACAGAAATGCTCACTCTGTTTGTACATCACTTATTTTCAAATGATAATGCTTTTAAACAACTTTCGTTAAAAATATTAATTCAACTGTAAATTGTAAATTCAGAACTGTTATTGATCCTTTTTACCTTAAAGTGTAGATTTATTCCTTTTACCTTACCCTGATTTTAAAGTGTATATTTATTTCTTACTCTTCTTATATTAAATTGTCATTTTTTTTGCACTGAAACTGGTGCCTTGTTGTCTCATCTGTCTATATACTGTAACGTACATAGCAGAGATGACAATAAAGTTTACTTTGACTTTGAAATGGAGATAAAATTACATCATGAGGGAATTTGTACCACCCTGTCCATCAAAAAGACGATAAGAAGAAAGTGTGAGGCGACCTCTGGGTTGAAGTGAGTGCAGAAGTGAAAAAACGAAAAGATCAAGTGAAAGCAGTTGAAACATTACAGACTGCTCTCATCAGCTTCACATGTAGGATCACACAGAGATGATCATCTAGGACACCAAGTTCAGAAGAGAGGAACTATAAGAGGGAAAGAAACACGAGAAAGGGATGGGACGCTCCACGCTGTTTCACGCTGTGTGGAACTTCTGAAACTCACATGTAACCATGATAATACTATACAAAATATAAGAGTAAATATGATTAAATAGAAAGTCATCATGAGTCACATTCATGCTGTAAACAATTGAACAAACGTGTGTAAAAACTCTTGTTAAAACTAGACTCCAGGTTCAGATTGAACGAGTGTTTTATGTTTGCTGTGTTTGCTCCTTTAATGGAACCTTTCCCACTTCTTCCTGTAAGAGCGAGTTAGCTTTGTGAAAAACAGCTAGCATCACCAGAGAGAAGAATCAGGGATTTGGAAAACACAATGGTCTTCTTACTCAAAGAAAAACTGGTGACTGTTGAAGTTTGGGGAAAACAACCCGAAAGTTTTGGTGAATTTCATGATGCTTTGTTTGAGTTTAGAAAAAGTGTGCTTGTGACATGCACACTTGGTAATTGAAGCTTTGCTCTTTGATGGGTGAAAGTAGAAAGAGCAAACACAGACTGTGATGTGTGTTTTCAGTTCATGTAAATATTTAAACACAGAGTTTGCTCGATGAACTGAACTTGCATTTTTGTCACATTGAAGCCAGTGACAAGATGAAAAACTGCCACCATTTTCTTTTTTCCCTCACAGTCTTTATTGTGATTTTTGTGTTGTAAATATAAAGTCGGGCACATTTTTTTTCCTTCGCTTTCCAGCCATTGGACGTGGCTGAGACTTCCCTCTCTCCCTATATGCATGTGTGCTGAAACAGACACTCACACACACAAGACAGCAGAGGGCGAGCCTGACGCATCAACTGCACCCACCGGATCAGCAGCACATGCTTTGATTGGCTCATAAAGAGACAGTTTGGTGTTTACCATCAATGTTCCCTCTAATTTTTCACGTGTCTGAGCGAACACACAAACTCCCTGAGCGTCCCTTGGACCACTGTGAGCGACAGCAGACGTGTGCACTGTAGTCACGCCAGCATTGAATCCATCCAGGTTACATGGTTTATTAAAATAATCAAATTACAGCATTTACATTTATGTTAGACTACTTTTAATTAACTGCTTTAGCCCACTTACAATGAAAATTTAAAAAATCTTGTTCATGACCTGTGTAGTATGTTAACACTATTGGAAGTAAAAATAACTGTCATGGTCCTGGGCCATGTGGGCCCAGTATTCTTAGTTTTCATGTATTTTGTTCCTTATTTAGGCCATGCTTCCTGGGTTGCTCTGTTATGTTGTTCCTTATGTGTTTTCCCCTTGTGACTCTTACCCCCTGTGTGCCCTCAGTGTATCTGTGAGCCCTCGTCTCTCCTTGTGTTTTATTCCATGTTTTCCCCAGCCCGTTATGTCTGTGCTCTCTCTCCTCCTGTCTGCACCTCTGTGTACTTCCTGTCTTGCTTTGACAGTCTCCCGTCAGTGTCGTGTTTACTCCTGCCATGTCTCGTTATGATTATCTGTGTCAGCTGTGTTCCCCGTGTGCTCCCACTTCCCTCGTTAACCCTCTGTGTATTTATGTCCACGTCTCCCTTAGTTCAGCGTCGCGTTCTCCCTCATGCTGTGTGTGAGTCTCCCCGTGTCTCCTAGTGTACATTATAATTAGCTTTTCCCAGTTTAGTTTGTATGGTTTTTCTGTCCAGCAATAAAGCTGTGTTTTCAGTTCATTCCTGCCTCTGTGAGCTTGCGTTTGGGTCCTCATCCTGCCTGCACACAGCCTAAACATGACAATAATTTGAACTCCAATTTTGAAAACACAACTTTCTTTCTTTCTTTTGTTTTTCATAAAGCTCTGACTTGTATTATGAGTATGAGTCTGTGGTCTGGGAGAGAACTATGTAACTATGTACTGTAATGTAATGTAATGTAACTATGTAACTCTCTGTCTGCAAAATACAGTATATAATGACCAATGTTGGGCAATTAATTATATAGTTACTTCTTCAAGAAACTAACTCAGTTTGGCAAACAAAGTTTTTTGCAGCTATTTTTTTTTTTAATGCAGTCAAGGTGTTTTTAAATAAACATTTCAAACTATTTACAGAACAATCAGCTGTTCTGCATCAAATCTGATGCCACACAAATTATTTGTGCTAGTCCAAAAATAATTTCTGTCCACTGTGAAATAAAGGAGAACAACAGCCTGATACCTGCAGGCCTGACAGTAGGAGATGTATCACTGCTGTAACACCTGTAACATTCAGCAGTCACCTCATTGTTCTGTGTCGAGAATGAGGTTATTGACTACACTACACACTAACTACACAAGATTTACGCTAAACGTCTCAAATCTCTCACATCTCAAAACACCGGCGTCACTCCTAAAACTTCCCCCCATTTCTTAACGTTGCCATATCATTTTTTGATTGGTCGACATGGTACTTTTTTTGACCAATAGGAAAGGGTGGGGAGGGGGGTTTTGTCTTGTTTTTGCTCATAGGCGGAGAGTGCTTTCGAGCGTCTTCCTCATAAAACGCCGTTTTTACCGTAAATATAAATAACGATAGTATTCAGGAAGAAAACCAAACATTGCATATATTTTTTTATCATAACTCTGGTTTTACGTGGCCTATCAACACAGTTTAAAAACTGGTATAAAGTCCACACTTTTCCTGTCAATTGTTGTCTGTCCTGCTCACATCTCCAGTGGTTGTACACGTTGTCATTAATGTGGCTTCACTCCACATCAGCCACGCCGCTTTGCTCTAGCTAAAACACCAGTGTCGGCACATAAGGACGCTGTCATAGCCTGTCAACGACGTTGATTAGCTGCATATATACGAAGGTGAATCGCATCATTGGCTGGACTATGGGATAAAGTGGCATCGTTCTAATCTGTGAGGAATTGAGGTGTTATTTTTCTGCCATTTTTATTATTTCATTTTACTATTTCTAGTTTCATTATTTTGTTACTGCTATTGCATCATAATCATATAACAAGCATTTGCATTGACGCATTTATTAATAGTGATATTGCATTTAGATGTTTAAACACATTGGCACCCAATTAAGCTTTATTACAGGTGCAGTTATAACCACTTTAAACTGTTGAATTGGATTTATAATCTTAAATGTTTATATGCAGACTGCATTGTGAAAGAGTAACTCTGTGCCAAAATAAGATAGGAAGTTACATGTTTTTGAAGTTACATGCTTTGCAGGAAGTGAAACCAAAACCAGAGTCTGAGTGAAAGTTAGTCTGAGGAGCAGTTTCGATGATGCTATTATCTTTTATACTTTTATATCTTTTGATTAAGCTTTTAGTAGAGGTTCTTGATGAAAACATTTATTCAGTAGAGTACACATACATAGTTTCGGTTCGGTTATTACAGACACGAGAGCGGTTTCTGTCTCTCTGTCTGGGGAGAGGCCAGGAGCTAGTCGGCGAGGTGAAATGGGGTGCGATTGTGGTTAGCACATAGACATACACGTAACCACACACACACACACACACTTAGTTAGAGGTTCACTTGTAAGTGAAAGTTTAAGCAGGTGTTGCTAGGGTTGCAGTTTTATGTTGGTGTACGTGACTGTTTGATGAAGAAGCAGGTGCACGAGGCGACAGCGAAGGCGAGCTTGTGGGAAGACACCTGGATGGAGACGAGACGCGATGTTCTTTTAAACTATGTCAAAGTTAACTGAACATTTGTGGTTTTGGATTGACGTATGCTGTATTGTGTCTGCTTTGCAAAAGAGGGGGCTGTACTATCTTACCCCTATAAAACCTTTGTTCTGACTATTGTAAGACAGTTCAATACTGAATCTGCACAGTATTGGCTCCACGCTGCGTGTTTCATTAAAATCATCGTCCGACTTTACCTTTTGGACCAGTGTGGTTACTTGCATTCCACCTGCGTTTACTTCCCTATATTTTTGAACCTTAACAAATCCCATACGGGAGCAGCCAGTCACTTACTGACTAACACTGCAAAACAGAATTGTTAAAGTTCAGGTTAGGTGCAACGCAGATTTTCTGTGCGCAGAGACCGTGCCAGCAGTGCGCAATTGCGCACGAGCGCAGCTTAGAGGAAACATTGTTTACCATAATACTGCTTTATCAGCAGGGTTGTGGATCTGATCACACTGACACAGAACTGAACTGAAAGTGTGATTATTTGAACTGTTGACTAATGTTATTTTCTTGTTTTGAGCCAAATTAGATTTTTCTATAGGAACTCTGTGTTTAAGCATTAATGCAACAAATTGGATTTGAGAACAATTTAGAGCTCATGCAAGCAAAGACAGAACCTGCTCATCGTGATCAGTAGTCGGCATAAATTCAATGAGCTCATAGCACTAAGTAGGCTTTATTAGCCCTGCAGGACATTGTGAAGCTGAAGGTTTTAGTTTAAATCTTATTCGTAAATCAAGAACTAAAGCTTAACCCTCTGGGGTCGCTGGATGTTTTTTTCTGAACAAAACATTGGTGTTTACAGCAGGAAGAATGGTAAAAACAGCGTTTTCTACAAACAGCGCTAGCAAACACTCTCCCTTTGCGAGTGAAAAAAGAAAAAGAAAAAACAGCCCTTCCCTATTGGTGTTAGAGTTTACCATGTTAGCCAATCAAAAAAATGATATGGCAACATGTGACATTTGGTTGTTTCGGGAGAAGGGGAAGTTTTTAGGAGTGACACCCGCGAAGGAAAGCGGGCGAGCGAAAGAGAAAGAGAGAGAGAGCGAGTTTTCATGACGTTTAGCGTCTTTGGAGGCTATAGTTAGTGTGTTGTGTACTTATTGTTTTGTATTGTGTGTCAGTTATACTGCTGAATTTCATATTTTCTCCAAAAAAAGCCGTCAAAGGTGGATTCCAGTGTAAACGCTGTCTTCACATGGTAAACTGGACTGATACACCTCCTGCAGTCAGACCTGCAGGGTTTAGGCCTGTGCTGTTCTCCTCTGTCTTATACTGAACACAAACTACATTTTTTGGACTGGCACAAATAATTTGTGTGCCTTCTTATTTGATGCAGCACACCTGATTGTTCTGTAAATAGATTTAAATGGTTATATAAAAAACGCCTGAGGCCTTGGCTGCATTTTTAGGTAAATAGTACCATATAACTTTGTTGTTTGCAAAACTTGTGCATAATTTTTAGAAATGTACAATTTCTATTTGTATTTCAAGTTATGAAAATGATTCGTTAAACATGTTTGTGGGTTTTACAGTAAAAAATATAACTTTTTTCTACTCGGATTTTGAATTTTTTTTGTCTGAATTTAGATCAACTGTGCTAATATAGTATACCAAAATGAAAAAATAACTCAAATTTCAGATATCTGAGGTTGTGCTGAAAATAATGATACCAAACAAGGCAAGAAAAACATATTTTAAAGGTGAAATGTAGAGGTAAAATCAAAAGTAGTCAAAAACGGCCAATTATACCCTGGACCCCAGAGAGTTAAAGAATAACCTCAGTGTTTCATTTAGAACAAAGCTGGGCTAACTAAAATGACCTCTACCTATGGAAGGTAAAGCGTGACCTACTCAACTGTCCCCGATTTGGTTTTGTTTCTCTGTTTGTGTTTTAATAAAGATGCCGGCTTTTCATTTAAAGGTTTCCAGTTCTGGTCTTTTCACTGTGCTTTGCTCCTCCACTCCTGCCAACCTAGAACTGGTCCAGTAGCTTTCAGATTTGTCTTACAGTACAGCAGGTAGTTCCAGGACACACACAGACAAGCACACACACACACACACACACACACACACACTACAGTGTTACCTTCAGTTCAATTTTATTCATATAGCACAGCAGTCAGCTAAAGGTGCTTTATATTTACATCTTATATTGTAAGGTAAAGACAATAATACAATAACTCATAATTAAAGGCAGAGAGTTGTATATACAAACATGGTGAATGAAGAAGAAACACTCAGTGCCCGGCAGCCTACATCTATTGCAGCATAACTAAGGGAGGATTCAGGGTCACCTGGTCCAGCCCTAACTATATGCTTTAGCAAAAAGGAAAGTTTTAAACCTAATCTTGAAAGTAGAGATAGTGTCTGTCTCCCGAATCCAAACTGGAAGCTGGTTCCACAGAAGAGGGGCCTGAAAACTGAAGGCTCTGCCTCCCATTCTACTTTTAAATACTTTAGGAACAACAAGTAGGCCTGCAGAGCGAGAGCGAAGTGCTCTAATAGGGTGATATGGTACTACAAGGTCATTAAGATAAGATGGGGCCTGATTATTTAAGACCTTGTATGTGAGGAGCAGGATTTTGATTTTTGGATTTAACATTAACATTAAAGTTAGAGCTTTATGTATTCCACTCAGTTTTCCTGAAGTCTTACAGCCTGGAACAAACATTTCAAGAATTTGATTTTATATCTGACATTTCAAATATATTTGATTGATTTGAAATATTCTAATATTATAAGATGATGAGGAAAAATGTTCATTTCCTAAAAATCAAAGTTCACATTCACTGCATTCAGATGGAATGATTCATCTTAGTCCAATATCTACATGTTAACATTTGTTTGCTAAAGGACTGAAGAGGAAGAAGTTTACAAGGAATCATTTAGAACAGTTTAAAACATCAACTGATTGAATCCATGAATCTGAAAAAGTGTTTCTGAGTGAAACAGACAGACATGTACAGACTGAACTGTTCAACAGTCAGAGTGTTTCTCTAACTGAAGGACACTCTTCATTCAACTCAGCACAGGGACACCGAGCAACCAGGATTGAACCCAAACCCAGGATAAAGAGTTTCAGTGAATTTGGTGTTGAAGGTGTGGAGGTGGATCAGAGTGTCAGAGGAGACTCTGTAGAAGGACAGAGTGCCAGCAGGACAGTCCACATACACTGCTACTCTGTTAGAGACAGAGGAGGGGGAGGAGGAAGGGGAGGAGATGGGTGTCACTTTGTTATTGTGCATGACATAATGAGGATCATCTTCAGAGCAGATCAGACTCCAGGAATGATCGTTCCATCCAAACACACAGTCATAACTGTCTCCTTTTCTTCTGATTCTTCTGTAACTCACTGATATCTCAACTGTTTCTTTCCACTCGACCTCCCAGTAACAGCGACCAGTCAGACCAGTACTACACATCAGCTGATAAAAATAATCAAATCTGTCTGGATGATCAGGATAAAACTGAACCTCCTGCACATGTGTCATCTTCCTGTTGTTGTCAGACAGTTTAATGTGTCTGTTTACTGTGTTTGTGTCGACTGTGAGTTGACAGGAATCTGATGGAGAGAACAAACACAATCCAGCTGCAGTTATTGATCCATCATCTGTTCATTGATTGACACTTTGATGATGACTCCTGACATCAGAATGATGAAGATGGTTGAATGTGTGCTGCTTTGTTTTCATGAATCCCATTAAAAACATACTTACACTTCCTCAGACCAGGTGTCAACCATTGTTCTCCAGCAGGCTCCACCCTGAAAGGAGGAGGGGGGTCAGACCAGCACAGTCAGCATGCACACATGGACATTACATGGCTCTCATACACATATTGTTAGACACTGATAAAGGAAGAGTCCAACATTTTTACAATTACACTTCATACGTGGATCAAACTGCTGATGATTTCGACTGATCCTGGATCTGTCAGTACACCACTGTATTGAAAGAAATGTGACTGATTCAAACTGTGACCTTCATTATCTTTATATCCCTCTTCTGTTTAGCTGGAAAGGACACCTCCCTGCCTTTGCTGCCAGCTGTTTTTCTCCACTCTGTGTCAGTCTGCCCTCTGAGTGATTGTTTTCATTTGTTTTAATGCCACCTGAAAATTTTTCATGTTCTGATTCCACATTTCTATGCATGCACACAGAAAAATGTCTGCCTGCCATATTCTATTGTAGAAGAGCAGCAGAATATTCAGTCCTTCACTCTCAAAATGCTTCATCATGATGTAGCATCATGAACCTTCCCACAGGAAGTAATGTTCATGGATTTAAGAGCTGCTTTAAACCATCTTCTTCTCCAGGATATTTCAGATTTAACATTTCAATGTGATGATCTTTGTTATATTGTGCTTCCTTTAAGATATTTGAATACTGTTTCTGTCCTTTACTGCTGTGTTACATTCTTGATCCCACCATGCTTCACTTTTTTCACTTCCTTCCTGCCTCTACACCTTTCACTGGGCTCTTCTCCAGATTATTTTTTTGACTGGGTTGTAAGGAGGATGAGGATGTACACATCCTGGACAGGGAAGAACGCTGATTTGAGCACAGAGTCAAGGAGGCCATTTACGTGAAAAGGGAAGGACCATCTCTGAATCAAGGAGGGGGCCTAATCTGTCACTATCTTACAATGCTGTGATTGCAGCCATTCCTCAACTCTCTGTGAGTGGTACTCATGGTCATTGATCAGTGGAATCATATTTTGGGGATTTACTTACCTGGATGATTCACTCTGTGTCAAGACATTGGACTGTTTCCAGTTCCATTATTGTATATTTGTGACCATTGTCCATGAAAACCACTAGAAACACATAAATCCCTTTTTGCAGGGCTGCTTTTCTTTAAGTCTACAGAGAAAATCTGCCTGTAGTTCTCAGTTTGTGGTAGATAAAGCTAGGCTAACAGTTCCCCCTGGTTCCAGTGTTTGTTGTGTTCTGGGATAAATATTTCCTTAATCTGAACTGTTAATAATACTGAGATATGTTGGTCTCCCTGGAAACCTCCTATCCTTTATGGATCGTTTCATGTGACGTGTGTATGAAACAAACAGGAAGTGAGCGAAGGCCACAGGAAATGTTTCCAGCTCTTCCTCCTCTATCAGACATTCCCTCCATACCTGAGAGTGTCCAGTCTCCAGCCTGGATCCTTCAGTCGAGCGGACAGCAGCTTCATTCCCGAGTCTCCTGGATGATTGTAGCTCAGGTCCAGCTCTCTCAGATGGGAGGGGTTGGAGCTCAGAGCTGAGGCCAGAGAAGTACAGCCTTCCTCTGTGATCAGACAGCCTGACAGACTGCAGACACACAAAACAACAATCCGTCTGTGAACAATGATTTTCTGTATTTCAGGTACAATAACATTATTCAATATCTTTGTGTATAAATAAAGCTAAATTAAATTGAATGGATAGAAAATCAATTTGATTTTGCTTTATCTATACATAATTTATTTAGACAAAAAAAATAACAATAAACAAAATACAAACTAAGGAGAGAGATAAGCACATGCACCAGTGGCACTTAAAAGCATCAGGGGTGAAAATAGGGGAATGGAGAAGAAGCAGAGCATCATGGGAACTCTACTAAAAACCTGACCCTAAAGCAGCATAACTAAGGGATCGTACAGGTTTGACTAATCCAGATTGAACTGAGCTTCATCACAAAGTAAAGTTTGATGCTGATCTTAGAGGGTGTCGATCTCATGAACTTAAACTGGGAGCTGGTTCCACAGCAAGTTAAACATAGCCAGGCTTTCTTCGTGTTTGCTGGTTTAACAAATCCGAAAATCCCAGTCAGAGATGACTAATTTCTCTGTTAACTCAGCCTTTCTGATTCAGCATCTGTGCACGCTCACACTGGGCAGAGATAGCTCAGTAGGTAGAGTGGTGGCCCACGATCAGGGGTGGAGGTCGGGGGTTTGAATCCACTGAACGGCAACCCTGAGGTACCCCTGAGCAACGCACCATCTCTACACACTGCTCCCCACTGAGTGAATGGGTTAAATGCAGAGAGGAAATTCTCCATGAGGCTCAATAAAGTATACACTATTATTATAACAAAGACGCTTTATGCATCGTTTCATGCTTCTGAACAAACTAGATGGATTGAGTGTGGCCTACAAATGAAATGGTGCTGAAGAATATCCTTCCATTGCCTTCCACTTATCCAATTCAGGGTAGAATGGAATTCTGAAGCCTATCCCAGCAGTCATATGGTGAGAGGTGGGGAATGAGATCAGCACTAATTTAGGCAATTTTAATTTGACCTCATGTTGTGTCGGGGTTAAGTCTTGCTTTCCAGAACAGTTTCTCTTCAGTTCATCTATTTGTCTATCTATGCCGTACTGCTTCCCTGACTGGTTCTTCACTACCTCATGCAGTAGTCCAACCCACAATTAGTAAATAGATGAAATAGGTTTTCAGCATTACTCTAAGACAGGATGTTTTTAATTTTACAAATGGTGCGCAAATGAAAGCAAGCAGTCCTACATATTAATTTTCAATCCACGTTCAAGGACATTCTAAATGAAAACAAACTCATAACCAACATTATCCAGTGTGTTTTTAAATCTATATTTAATTGATTATGCCGCTCATCAGATTTCTGTTAGAATTCTATCATAATCCTCCTTTATGAGACCTTTATTGGGGAATAGAGCATTAAAATGTATAGTTTCTTAAGGTTTTATGTGGAGATGTGGCATTAATAAATAGATTATTCTGCATTAAGAAAAATAATAAACCCCTACAAATCTGATTTGGATATTTCCTTAATAAAAATATATTATGGACAAATGACCCTAAATCTTTAACTTTACCAGCGCCATGTAATTTTCTCAAATGTGACTCTGAAAAATCTCAAACAATAATTTAAAGTCTAATAAAATTCTTTAAAGGTTCACTTTTTTATAGGACAATTGAATATAGATTTTAAATGATGATAATCAGTGCAAAAGGTTGAAACCTGACCTGAGAGTTTCCAGTTTAAAGTTTGCACTCTTTACTCCATCAGACAGAAGCTTCACTCCTGAATCCTTCAGGTCAGAGTTACTCAGGTCCAGCTCTTTCAGACTGCAGGACTGGGAGCCGAGAACTGAGGACAGAGCTTCACAAGCTCCATCTGAGAGTTTACAGTGACTCAGTCTGAAAAAGGACAGATTAACAAACATGAAAAAATAACCTTTTTGTTAAAGTGAAATGCTGTATTATTATTTTAGCAATATCTAATACTGTCTTTTCTCTGGACACAGTCATTCCTTTGGCTAAAAAAATAAGAATTATTAATTCTGTCAGATGATGAAAACAAATATATAGTTTGGTCTGACCTAAGAGTATTTAGTTTACAGTTTGGATTTTTTAGTCCATCACAAAGAAGCTTCACTCCCGTGAGATCGGAGTTACTCAGGTCCAGCTCTCCCAAACTAGAGGACTGAGAACTAAGAACCGAGGACAAAGCTTCACAGCTTTTCTCTGAGAGGTTACAGCCCATCACTCTGAAAAACAACAACAACAACAACCAAAAAAAACTGGTAAAAAGTAATCAGGAGTAAAGAACTATGACATTTAACAACTGATTGTGCTATTTTGTCTTCTTGATTTTTTATTGTGACAGTTAGATATATAATGAGATATATATCTCTTTTGATCTGACCTGAGAGTTTTACAGTGTGAACTCTTCAGTCCATCAGACAGAGTCTCCACTCCTGAATCCTGCAGGTTGCTGTTACTCAGGCCCAGCTCTATGAGATTGGAGGTCTGGGAGCTGAGGACTGAGGACAGAGCTTCACAGTTTGTCTCTGACAGGTTACAGAGACTCAGTCTGAAAAAGTAATGCAGTTTGTGATTAAACTAAACCAATTTATAAAAACAGTGTCCCGATTAAAATGTGTACATGAAGAAAATTATCCAAAATGTCAACTTAAGAGGAAAATTATTGTTCTCAGGAAAAACCAAAAGTAAAGCAGCAAGTAAAATATATTTGTATGTGAATTAGTTTTATTTATTTTTTTTAGCTTTACAGTAAGGCATCCTTTGAGGTGCTCTGCCACAGTTTCTGACACCTGCTGGCCGAGTTGTTGACAACCCATATAGAAAAGAAATAGGAAAAAATGATAAAAGACTTGCATCAGCTTTAGCTTGCTGCATATACTGAATCGTATGAGGCTTATATGATGTACTCATGAAAGTGTCCACTTTCTCATTACTTTTATATATTGTTGTCCAAAACATACAAGGTTCATTTATATAATTTTTCAATTGATCTTTTTATACATGCTTTTTACACAAGTTTCCCACAAACTTTAAAAAAATTAAGAAATGGTTACTAACATCAGAGGATGATGTAGTTACATTCTGCTGATTAAAGTTTATGCATTAGAAATGAAGATCAGATTTTTTGGAATGTCAAGATTGTAAGTGAACCAAATTAGTCTAATAAACCAAAATATATAACATGATAGTGGAAGCTCTATGTATGACATTCTGAAGCCAAAACAGGCCATAGATCCTCTGAACACTGAGAAAAAGGTGCATGAGGTAGAACCAATGCACACAAACAATAAGGAGGCTCAGTGATGGTCAGGTAGCATGGCTGCTCAGCACAACATCACAGCACACAGCCAACCATGGTGAAGTTGCTGGTGTAAAGATAGAGCATAGTCAAGTCATCTGAAAGATGATTAAAAGTTTACTTATGGGCTTATGTGGCAACTAGCTAAGGTCCAGGAAGAGCAGCCTCGGGATTAGCTAGTTTATGAATATGAAGCTAAATTTCTCAGGCTGTTAGCTCCAAGACATGGAGCAATACCACTCCTTGACATGACTTTGGTAATGTGTTGGCTTAAGCAGAACAACCCAGGTCCAGAGGAAACAGGAAGAGACATAGTCCTAGCACCAACTAGGGTTTGAGGAGTGCAGATAGAGAGTATGATCTCCACTCAAGGCTCCAAAGTCAGGTAATTGGGACAAGGCTGGGAGGTTGGAGCAGTAAAGACTTCTTGGCAATTATTCCTGCAGAAGCAGATCAATTACCAAGAATCGCACCTTTTGTGGAACAGGACTGACCCAAAGTGCAGGGTGCAGAGGACATACGGACTAAAAGAGCAAGCAATTCATTAACTGATAGAAGTCAGTAAGAAATTAAATATCAAACTGAATAAAAACCCACAGCAAAGACCAAAAGGGAGGGCAGGACTAACCAGTGTAGAGGAAACAAGGGCCAGGGAAATGAGACAAAGTTGTACAAAATAAAGACAGCGAGATTTTATTCTTAGAACTGGCAACCCTAACCCACAAGCAACATGAGGAAAATGATTCAGTTCACCAGCAGCTGGTGAAATTTGGGTGATTGTACAAGCAAGGTCGATTGTAGTAGAGCAGTATTTTGGAAATGAGGTAGAAGTGAAGAGAGAACAGTGCAGTAACAGAACACTGGTTTATTCTATGTGGTGTTGGTATGAACAAAATGTGTGATTATTTCTTTTCTTTTTTTGTATTTGTTTTTGAAGAGTTGATGTTTAGCATTTATGTATTCACTACAGGGTGGGTCTGGACATTACTTTAATAACAATTGCACCTAGTTTTTTTTTTTTTTGTCAGAAATGCTGACAATTGTTGCTGCTACATATGCATTAACAGTTGGATTGAGCACTGATGACAATGTAAATGTTTTATATATTTTTCAAACCCCTGCACCATTACAGTTTTTTCAAACTGTGCACACCTGCTTTATGTTAAGTAGAATAACCATTTACCAAATAAAGGCATCAGCACGTATTTACTTACAGAGATTTATTTGAGGCATTGACCTCTGGCAGCAGCTCCACAAGAGCGTCCTCTGAAGAAAATGTCTTTCGGTCTGCATCTTTTTTTGATGAGACTAAGATTAAGACCAGAGCTGACCACTGATCAGGGGAATGATTACGTATGGAGAAACTTCCTAAACTCATGTATCGCTGGATCTCCTCCACTAGAGAACGATCATTCAGTTCATTCAGACAGTGGAACAGATTGATACTTTTCTCTCCAGACTGATTCTCACTGAGCTTCTTCTTGATGTACTGGACGGTTTCCTGATTGGTCTGTGAACTATTTCCTGTCTGTGTCTGCAAACCTTGTAGGAGAGTCTGACTGGTCTGCAGTGAAAAACCCAGGAGGAAGCGAAGGAACAGGTCCAGGTGTCCGTTTGGACTCTTTAAGGCCTTGTTCACAGCACTCTGGTAGAAGTGAGTCGCTGAAGATTCTGTTGTTTCAGACTTCTGGGAGGTGGTTTGTTGCTCTTCCAGCAGATTGACTCCAGAGTTGATGAAATTCAAATGGACATGAAGAGCAGCCAGAAACTCCTGAACACTCAGATGGATGAAGCAGAACACCTTGTCCTGGTACAGTCCTCTCTCCTCTTTAAAGATCTGTGTGAACACTCCTGCGAACACTGTGGCTGCTCTGATATCGATGCCACACTCTGTCAGGTCTGATTCATAGAAGATCAGGTTTCCTTTCTGCAGATGATCAAAAGCCAGTTTTCCCAGAGACTCAATCATAATCCTGCTCTCTGGACTCCAGTGTGAATCTGTTTGGGCTCCTTCATCAAATTTGACCTTCTTCACTTTGGCCTGAACCACCAGGAAGTGGATGTACATCTCAGTCAGGTTCTTGGGCAGACGTCCCTCTCTGGTTTTCAGCACATTCTCCAAAACTGTAGCAGTGATCCAGCAGAAGACTGGGATGTGGCACATGATGTGGAGGCTTCGTGATGTCTTGACGTGAGAAAGGATCCTGCTGGCCTGCTCCTCATCTCTGAATCTCTTCCTGAAGTACTCCTCTTTCTGTGGGTCAGTGAACCCTCTGACCTCTGTCACCATGCCAACACAGTCAGGAGGGATCTGATTGGCTGCTGCAGGTCGTGTGGTTATCCAGAGGTGAGCAGAGGGAAGCAGTTTCCCCCTGATGAGGTTTATCAGCAGCACGTCCACTGAGGTGGACTCTCTAGGGTCAGTTATGATTGTAGTTTTGTGGAAGTCCAGAGGAAGTCGACACTCATCCAGACCATCAAAGATGAACACAACCTGGAAGTCTTCAAAGCTGCAGATTCCTGCTTCTTTGGTTTCAGTAAAGAAGTGATGAACAAGTCCCACCAAGCTGAACTTTTCCTCTTTCAGCACATTCAGCTCTCTGAAAGTGAATGGGAACATGAACTGGATGTTCTGGTTGGCTTTGTCTTCAGCCCAGTCGAGAATGTATTTCTGAGTTAAGACTGTTTTCCCAATGCCAGCCACTCCCTTTGTCAGCACTGTTCTGATTGATTCAAGTTGTCCAGGTGAGGTTTTAAAGATGTCTTCTTCTCTGATTAATGTTTCTGGTCTGTCTCGTTTCCTGGATACTGTTTCAATCTGTCTGACCTCGTGTTTATCATTGACCTCTGCAGTCCCTCCCTCTGTGATGTAGAGCTCTGTGTAGATCTCATTCAGAAGGGTTGGGTTTCCTGCTTTAGCGATGCCCTCAAACACACACTGGAACCTCTCCTTTAGTGTAGATTTAAGTTTGTGAGGACAAATGGCATCTAGAAGTTTTCAAAGAAAAAAACAACAAAAAAAAGTACAACATAAGGTACTTTTGAAAAAAAACATATAGATAATATAAATTCCTTTTATGATCATTTGTACAGATTGGTCTATGTATTTTTATATTAGTAAATTTTCTATTGAACACCAGCAACCTAAATCTTCAGTGAAATCTTCTTACTTCCCTGCAGACGGTCAGCCAGCTCCTCCTGCTTCATTGTTCTCATGAAGTCCAGGGTGATTTTCACAAATGCCTCTCTGCTGCTCCTCCTCTGCTCCTCCTCCTCCCTCTGACTCTCTAAGCATTCTGGGTAACCTGAACTCAGAACCTTCTTGATCTTCTTCAGCTCTTTCTTCACAAAGGTGATGATGTTGTCCTCCAGCAGCTGGAACAGAATACTTCATGAATGACCCAATTATACTGAAATCATGGAGCCAAACACTGATTATCTGCTGTTCCACAAAGAGCAGCATGAAGATGAAAAGTATGTGTTGTACATGTACAGACCATAAATATGGAGTCCAGGCTTGTTTGATCCTGCTGGGCAGACTGACCACTGGGAACCTCTGAGCTCTCGTGATCCACTCTGTGGAGGAATCATGAAGAGTTAGTCCACATGAAATCTGTCTCCAGAGAGACAAGGAAAGGAAAAGACACGGATGCTAGTGACTAGTTTATCTCATCAATATAATATAACTCTTAAACAATATTTAGCTGTTCATCCAGTCCGGGGAAAAAAAGTAGCCAATCTGCTGGGTTATATTCTAAGAACAAAGCAAATGAGAGCTTGTAATGTATCCAGCTGATATTTGGAATAAGCTCCTGTGTGATTCCTGTATGCCTGTTGAGTTTGTTTTGCCCATGATTAAGCTTATTTTTCTTTGTGGAGTTCATTTTGTTCATTTTTAATTCCTCAGGACTTCCTGTCTCTACTTTTTTTTTTGTCAGAGCCCTGCTCTAAATACTGTCCTAGATTTAACACTGTTCGAGATGCTGGATTTAGAAGTATGTACAGTGCCATCTTTTGCTGTTGCAGAAGATGTCGCCAGGTTGGTTGCTGCCAATAGATTTACAAAACATAATGTTAGCTAACTACTGACAAAACAAGTGAAAAACAAGTGAAAGTGGAGAGTATATCCTTGTTATGAACATAAACTCATTGTTTCAGCAACTCAGCATTGAACTTGATTTTTAGTTTTACTGTTGTCGATTCTGTAACTAGTCAGGAAACAATGTAATGTAAGTCTAATAGCAGCAAGCAACTGACCAACTATGGGATCTCAAATTAGGGAAAGATGGCACTAAACATGTTCTAAAACATTAAACATTTATTTTTTGTTTAAATCCAGCTTCAGGGACAGAGTTAAATTTATCACTTTTGTAGAACTCCATGTAAATTCACACCCACTTACAGTCTTGTGCCAAATTTTGGCACTGCCACTTTTCATATCCTCCCTGGTGAACAAATGTCTTGGTGGTATTCCGAGGTAACAAAGCCCTCTTTTCCACTCTTTCTGTTGCACAACAAGTAAGTCAAACTTTCTTTGTTGCCTGGTCTTAGATTTTTCATGCTGTGCTAGTTGAATCTTCTCATTGAATAGTATGATGAGAGTATTCTCATCTAGAAGCATTGCAAGTCTCTGTCAGATCCGCCCCTTTTAAGATTTTAGCACATCAATGATAAAATTTGTTTGTGTCACTCATTCAATGAGGAGCTAGTGCCATCTAAATGATTTTTGTTGCTCCAAGGTCCTTAACTGAAGAGCTCATTCGCAGACTTTTAGGAGTAATCCTGTTCTGTCTGCATCTGTCTGCAACAGGTGGCTCAGGTAATTAGCCATTGTTTAGAAATAAATATATATTCTTAGTGCTTCTTTTGTGATTATAATGTTTTATGTATTTTAATAAGAGAGGCCTTTAGAAACCAAACCCAGACGAGACAAAAACTAGGTCAGAGGGTGACAGGTCACCCTGGCAACAGGCTCTAGAAAGGGGGAGTTTAGTGCAGAGCTGCACAGGAAATAAGACACAAAGAAAGAGGAACTAGAAACATATAAGGAGCTGTTTTTATCGAAACTATAGGTGACATAGCAGAACTATACAACCAGGCTGGCTGCTACTGCCTTCAGACCTGAGCTTGTGTCTCCGTGTGTTCGGTCTCCATTTCCGGAAATGTAAAATAAAGATTATTTTTTGAGCTTTGACCACTCTGAGTCCAGTCTTTTTCTGCCGCCAAAAGAATGCAAAAGAACTAAATTTAATACCCTCTTACGTGTCATTTGCTCATAGTCATACTAGCTTAAGCTTAAGCCAGTACTTACCAAGGTGGGTTAAAATGTCTTGATGCATGGTCAATAATCCAAGAAAGTAAATCCAAAAAGTGTCACTTGGATGAGTGACGACATGTTTCTGCCTCTGGAATTGCAACGTCCAGATGAACATACTGGTAATCAACTTTTGGGATTTAGTTACCTGGATGATTGAGCATGCATCAAGACACCTCTCAAATAGTTCATGTTACTAACAGCTCACCTGTATGCAGCAGAGCTCTGCCCCTCTTTAAATCCAATGATGTGATCTTTAGACCGGTCACTCTGTAAGGACACACAGCTGGGTGAAGGTCCAGGTGGGTTCCTGTGATTAATGATGGAGCAGTGATGTGAGTGCTGAGCTGTGACATGGAGAAGAGTCATGGACAGTTAGAGATGGTCATCTCACCTCTGAGCTTTGGTCTGGCTCTCATGTTCCCCACACAGAGTGGTTTTAGAGGGAGGGACTCCCTCCTCTCTGTCCTCACACTGATCCATGCTGCTCAATTCACATCAGCTCAAAAACACTTTCTACCTTCACCTGCAGAGGAAACACAAATCATTCATATGTACATCAACTGAAATCCTCCTTTCCATCATGTGTGCTGTCCAAAGATCAGCTTTCTTCTTTCCTGCTTCCTCTCAGTGTCAGCTGAATGCAGTCAGACAGAAGTGTGAGGCAGAAGAAGCTGCAATCAGTTGCTCTACTTCTACTATGAGTCCACTCGATGGAGTCATGACGCACACATGATGCATTCAGCTAAAACAAACTGATTGACTGTGACTTCAGTCAAATAATATTTTATATATTTTATATATATATGTATATATATATATATATATATATATATATGTATATATTTCAACACGTGTGAACAACATTTTTCAAACATTTCAGCTGATCCATGATTCAAAGAGGATCAGCAGAGTTAAAAGCTTCACACTAAATATTCCTGCTGAGTTTGCAGAGAACCATGCACACACTGAATTACTGGTAATAAGAATCTTCTTCCATCAAGTAACACTCTGTCAGTTCTGGATTAATGTGAACCACCAGTGACAGGAAGGAGGAGTTGGAGTTTCACAACATGCCAGACTGGTGTTTTCTGTGTATCTTTAATTTACACCGAAGGAAATTTTTAGTAGTTACAGCTCTCTGTACTGAGAGTTTCATTGACAGAGGCCAAGAGAGTAAATTAGAGTACATCAGAGGGGCAGCTAGAGTCGAATGCTTTGGAGACAAAGTTAGAGGCTGAATTTAGACATCTGCAGAGGAGACAGAGTGGATACTGAACAAAAGATGATGAAGATAGAGCTGGGATGCAGCAGGCGAAAAGGAAGACTTCAGAGAAGATTCATGGATAGAGAAGGTCAGTATCCACTGTGGAGACCTCGTAAGTGAGCGGCCAGGAGGAGAAAAAGGACAAGCTTATTATAGGACAGTGACCAAAAAAAGAAAAAAGTCCAAGTTAATTGTTTGCTCATGATCCCTGAAGTGTGACAGTAATATTTTAGTTCATATAAAGTAAAATATGCACACATTTTAACAAATATCTGTTTGTTCTAGAGTGTTTAATTTTAAACATACAGAAAGACTGACATCTGCAGGATGGCTTAAAGTAAGAAATCAATAACTGTTATTTTGTATTATTATATATAAATATTGGAGTACAAGTGATCATGATTATTTTATATCACTTTATTAAAACATATTTTGAAAATACTCTCATCAATAATTTTGTTTATTTAGAGCATTTCTTCTGTCTCAACTCATTCTTATATAGAGCTTTTTTACTCGACCTGACAACTCAAAGCGCTTGCCTCAGTACAACTTGCCTCATTCACAAATTCACATGAGCACTTTTTCTATGCAAGCACTTTCTATCAAACCTTCACACTCTGCTGGATGCTTGGAGATGATTGGAGAACAAGTTGGGGTGAATATCTTGCCAAAGAATATTGAGCATGTAGACCTGGAGCTGCATACTAGTTTTAACTGATTTGTAATTGTCTACAAATGTTTTTCGTTATCAGCGTTTTAGTTAATATCAGTTATTATTATGAGCTGGGTCACATTTACACAATCCTGAAATGACATGAATGAAGAGCTCCACTAACAACTTTTCCTTCATGTAAATACAGCTTTTTACTGTCTGTGTACAAACGGATCTTTTATTCTACATTCATAGACCTCACAGGTCTATGAATGTAGAATAAAGGAGGTTTAACAATTGTGCAATAATTTGGTCAGTTGTTTTAAATATCCCAAAGAAACAAACTGTGACTTTTCTTTTTAACTCAGATAAGTTGTGACATTAAAAACGCACAAATGAACCTCTCCCACTGATTTCTGACTTCTTATTTTATTTTTGGACTAGAGGAGTATCTTTATTTGATTTAAACATCAAAATAATCCTTTCTTTCCTCTCTTTCATTTAACACAGTTTATCATTTGTGTGAAAGCAGAGAATTAACTGCAGAAGAACTGAAAAACAAAAAGGCACAGATTTTCTCTATTGTTACTGGATTTTTTATTTTATTTTCTTTTTAAGAGCACACATAACTGACAGAACAAAGATCCCAGTAGGATTTCTGGGAAACTGGTTAGTGACCCGAATCAGTGCAAGTAGAACATGAGAAGATCTCTCCTGTCTCACATCATGTTCATGAGAAACAAACCTGATGATCGCTGTTTTCAGCCAAAGAAGCATTCTTCACATGTTTAAACTAGAAAAACTAGAAACTGCATGCAGCATAGTTTCGGTTTGCAGCACGCCTCATGTTTGTGAAGGATCAACAGCAACAACAGGTTATTAACAGAGCTGTAAAAAGCCCAAGACACGTCAGGAGTTTGTTTGATTTTACATTTTATACATCAGATTTATTTCATGTTACATAAATAAAAATACCTCACTTCACAATCTGGTACTAAAGTTAGTAAGTAAAATTGTATTCATAATACATTTCAAGATAAAGATCACAAAGTGCTTCACAAAGAAATACCAGAACATTCCTTTAGGAAACTACTGAGTCCACAGATCTGAAGCTCAAGTTCCTAAAGACAAACGGTTGAAAGAGGAAACAAAGCAAACTTACAGTTTCTTCGCACAGAGACGCAAACAACAAGCTCCACTCCACACCTGGACACTAAACACAGAGACACAAGTGAGGTATCTCCTGGAAGGAGGCGGGACTCCACCTGGAGTAGGACAGAAAGGAGGAGGCAGGAGGAGGTTTCTGAACGTTAACCTTGGTTAGATTTAAAGTATAATTCAACTCGACTCATTCCATTTTTCATTGAGCAGTTTTGGTTCTTATTAAAATAGCATAATGGGATTATTTTATATTATAATTATCAAGTTCTCTGAAAAAGACTGATCTCATTGTGAAAATCATGAAAAGAATCTCTTTTCATGGCCATCAATGAAAGGGATGCAAACTGTTTAAACTCTGAAAACGCCCATCTGTTTTTATGTTTCTCTGTTGCTCCTCAATTCAGCACACAGATCTCCTTTCCACTTTCCATTTAAATTTAAATTGACCACCGACAGACCATGGGAAGTCTTTGTCTTGTCGAAAGCAGCTGCGATCGTGGCTCAAGAGTTGGGAGTTCGCCTTGTAATCAGAAGGTTGCTGGTTCGAGGACAGTCTTGGTCGTTGTGTCCTTGGGCAAGACACTTCACCCGTTGCCTACTGGTGGTGGTCAGAGTTCGGCAGCCTCGCTCTGTCAGTGCGCTCCAGGGTGGCTGTGGCTGCAATGTAGCTTGCCATCACCAGTGTGTGTGTGTGACTGGATGTGTAAAGCGCTTTGGGGTCCTTAGGGACTAGTAAAAGCGCTATATAAATAGAGACCATTTACCATTTTTATTTTATAAAAAACTTTATTGAGACCCATGAACACCTGACAGGAACACATGAAGCTGGTGATCAGGATTACAATTCAGAGTTGAAATAAAAAAATCTCTCTGAGCTGTTGAACTACTAATCACTACACTACTACTCACTGTGGAAACTGTGAATAAACTAAAAGTCCTGACTTTAAACTTTTATCAAGGTTTTTTATCAAAGCAATTGTGCAGAAATAATATTAAACTATAAGAGTACTTCTATGTGTAGTGAACCCCACTGAAATAAAATTACAGAGATATTAACTTGTATTCATTCATCATTCCGTTATAACTGAGTATTGTTTCAAAATGTATAATTAACACATGAGCGAGGCACAAAAAGGAATCGTAGGAATACCAGAGGAGCAGCAGCTCCTGGTAGACCAAGCAGTCAGCCGAGACTGCAAGACCAGGCTGACCAACCTGTGCACCACCTGGATTTATTACAAGAAGGTCTATGACTCGATGCTGCACACACATGGAGCCTGGAACACCTAAAACTGTATAAGATCAACAGGAACCTAAAAGCCTTCATCAGGAACTCAGTGTGAATGTGATGAACAACAGTGGAGGCCAACTTCAAGCTCATAGCACAAGTCAGCATCAAGTGTGGGATCTACCAAGAAGAGGCTCTGTCCCCACTGCTGTTCTACAGCAATGAATAATAAATAAAAGACCTCATAGTCTGTCAGATCTGAATGATTAAACTGCAGCTTCTTGACTTCAGTGTGTGTGTGTGTGTGTGTGTGTGTGTGTGTGTGTGTGTGTGTTCACTCCAGAAAAATGCAGTCTGACTGCTCAGACTGAGTCTAAGTCAGAGTAAAGTTCACATGCTGTGTTAGGGTGGTTACTCAAAACGAAAGTAAAATATTACACATTACTGGTTCCTTTTGTTAAAAGTAATGCAGAACATTACTTAGTTACTCACTGGAGTAAGTACATTTTTGGGCTTAAAAGCAGAGATGTTTCTGTTGGTGGCTCATAATATTTAACCTTTTATGTAAGATAATAATAATAATAATAATAATAATAATACTTGCAATATTGTTTTCTTGTTCTTACTTGCTCTAGCTGAGCAAGAAATCTTTGGTTTTATTCTAATCCAGTTCATCCTCTGTCTGAAAGCTATTCCACTTCTCCTCCTTGCCTCTAATGCAACTTTCTTCTGATTGTTGGTTTAAAATAGATATAATCTGCTGAATCTCATCCACTCACTGCAGCTGAGATTCAGTCACATTAATTGGAATCCAAGAAACAAAAGATTTTCTCTATTGTTAAATACATGTTTTTTTTTCTTTATTTTAAAAGGCACATAAGAATTAGAGATGATTGATGAGCATCTTTGAACACACAAGAGAGGAGAAGACAGAGTTTTGGCTGTGATTTCTATTTCATTATCATGGGTTGGATTAAAATATCACCTTTGGCAGCATTAACCAGTTGGCGGTTGAGGAAAATATATATACATAACTGAGAGGCCAGTGAAGAAAACTGTTTCACTGAGCTCTTTCAGTTTATAAAACTATTCTTCTGTTTTTCATGAATAAACTGAGTCCTTATCAAACAAAAGCATGAACAGGTGTGATTGGAAGAACCTGATCATCATAAATTGTTCAATGTTTGTAAACTTCTAGGTTTCATTTCCATCAACTTTGTTTGCAGTGAACCTGACCTGAGCTGGAGATGATTGACTTTCTGTTTTTTCAGTGTCACTTCAGTAAAACCTGAAAGTCGACTTCTAAGAACAGACTGATTATATCTGATTGTTTCCAGTTAAAAAAGTTAAAGAAGGAAAAACGTCCCATCAGTGATGATCAGTGTCTAAAATTTCATACAGATCAATTTAAACTGTTTATCACAGTAACAAATGCTTCAGTGCAGAGTTACTGACTGATAATCACTGTGGATTCCACTCAGTCAATAATCTATAATTATGTGGATTTTTCTTCAAACACAAATAAAGAAATAAGAGAGCAGAAACAAACAGTACAACTGTAAATAGTAAAACTATTAAATGAGAAAACAAAGCAAACTTACAGTTTCTTCAAACAGTGACACGAACAACAAGCTCCACTCCACACTTGGACACTGAACACAGACACACAGGTGAGCTGCTTCCTGGAAGGAGGCGGGACTAAACCTGAAGAGTGTGAGAGGGCCACACCTTCATGTGCTGATTCACAAATATGTTGTCTGACTGCTCAGACTGAGTCTAAGTAAAGTTCGAAATCTGTCGTGTGAAGACTTAAATCTCTGTTGTAGCTGAACACACTGATCACAGCTCTGACACAACCACACTGTTTACTTTATTTGGAACATAAATCTTTATACTGCAAATATTCACAGTGACTTTCTGCTTCCAGTCTACAGATCCATTCACACTTTCTACTTTCACCTGTGCAGTAAAGAATGAGCGCAGAGCTGAAACTAACCATCCAATCAATGAGCAGCATCAACACCTGACCTTTGTTCAGACTCTGCTATTGAAGATGTTGTTGTAAGGTAAGGTAAGATTTATTCATATAGCACTTTTTAAGCATTTTTTTACGTGAATGAAATGAGTGAAATGATGTAAATATCCGAAACATCTGTTAGTATCTGAGTTAAATTAAAGCTTTCTGGACAGATTGGCCAATGAGAACGGAGAGTTTTTTTTTCTTGAGTAAAATATTTGAAACCTGCCACTGGAATCAAAATTCAAAAATAACTTTTAAAAATGAGACAAATTTAACGTTTGAACATTTTATCTGGTGACTTTTGCTCAAGAATGCTCCCCAGACTCTGAGGAAGAATCACCTGTCCTCAGACATCCTGGTGAACTTCTATCGCTGCACCATCGAGAGCATCCTGACCATCTGTATAACAGTCTGGTACGGGAACTGCTCTGCCTTGGACCGGTAGGCGCTGCAGAGGGTCATGAAAATTGCCCAGCACATCTCCGCAGCACCATTTCCTGCTACAAAAGACATCTACACAAAATCATCAAAGACCCCAGTCACCTAGCACATGGACTCTTCACCCTCCTGCCCTCTGGGAGGCGCTACAGGAGCCTCAGGACTAAGACCAACTCTCAGGCTCCTGAACTCTGCCTCCTGACATTTGACAAAACAAATGGACAACTCTACCCTCATACTCACAATAATAACATGGACTAAACCACTCACAACCACAAGCACTTTATATAACCTCTGTAGAAATTATCCACATATTTCACTGATGTTAACTGCACTACTGTAAATGCTGTACAGACAATCAGTCTGTACAATACGATAATTATAATTCTACAA
This sequence comes from Oreochromis niloticus, assembly GCF_001858045.2. NCBI lineage: Eukaryota > Metazoa > Chordata > Actinopteri > Cichliformes > Cichlidae > Oreochromis > Oreochromis niloticus. Next base: position 61,180,204 of record NC_031967.2, read on the forward strand.
CTGTTTACAACTGTTTATGACTTGCATAGTTCATACTTTATATACATACTTTCATAGCCTGTAAATAACACGTACACTCACTACAGCCTGTACATACTTATAGTTATAGCATATTCATAACATACCTTCATACCGTCTACATTGTACCCATAATAGACTCATATTTTGTACCCTCATACCTATAACTGACTCATTCTGTAATATATATATATATATCTATATTATTGCTGATATATATTTGTAATATATCCATATCATGGCTAAAGCACTTCTGGATGGATGCAGACTGCATTTGGTTGCCTTGTACCTGTGACATGTGCAATGACAATAAAGTTGAATTCTATTCTATTCTATTTGAAGTATTTTCATTAAATAACAGATTGAATTGATTTCATATTATTTCGTTCTGTTTTTATGAACATTTTCCACAGAGTGTTCAGACTTTCTGTACATGCAGGAGGAGGAGCAGGGAAGAAGTGTGCTGATGTTGGAGGGGTCAGGTGATTGGAAACAGTGGGAACACAGTGAGTCCACCTACAGGGCAAGTGGGGAACAGCAGGGATCCAAAATCAGCAGGGATCCAAAATCATATGAAATGTTAATGATTGATGACTTTAAGAAAAACGTCAGAGATAAAACGAGTCTCCGTGTGTTTTCCACAGAAAGTCCAACCAGTCCAACCAATTCAGAAGGAGTCATGTGACCGCAGCAGCAGCTCTCAGAGATCTTACTCCTTCACCTGTACAGGAAGCACTGGGAGCAGATCAATGTTTCCTCTGATTCTGACGTCATTCATAACGTACAAACAGGCAGTCGTGCAGTCGGTTGTTTTCCTGAGGACCCCTTTCCACCTTCCACATTGCTGAATGTGACATGCTCTTCTAAGTTTGCTGTATTTAGTTTGGGTTTTTCATTGCAGCCATAATGTGTCAGCTTTGTTTCCTTTAAACCCAAAGGAAGATTTTCTAACACCAAGCCTGTTTTTTCATTTAAATGGAAGGTGGAGGCAGCAAGCGGCACACTGGAAATTAGTCTTGTCCATATACGACTCACACCAGACATCAGCAGGTTTTCTCGTCTAACTGCAGTGTAGTAGCAGCAGTTTAACATTCAGCCGGTGCTCCTCTATGAGAGTCCCCAGTTCAAAGGCTGCTGGGAGCACTGGGTTGATACCAGGCTGTTCTACAGCAGGGACACCTCCAGAAGACTTCCACTCACCTCCTTCTTCAATCTTGCTTCCTTCCATTGGTCCCTCAACTACTTCTCCCTTGTCCTTTTCTCCTTTTTCAAAGTCTTCATTGATGATGAGCCTATTTCTAATTTTTATGTGAACATAAAGTATTAGATTTATGTGTGTTTAGTAATTATTTTATTTAGGATTAAGGATTAAAATTTCAGAAAATCTGTTATCTGGGATTAATTAATTTTACATGAAAAACATTTATTTCATATTTAACCTCTGTTACGGGTCCGAAATTGAGGACGAGAGTAAAACAATGATGGTCCAAAAGAGGTCGATCAAACAATTGATTTTAATGAATACACGCAGCGTGGGGAGACGTACACTGGAAACCATCAGTTGTAAATCCCCACCCAAAAATACACTTCAGATTGCTTTTATAACATCAGGGTATTGTAACGCCCCCTCTTGCGTTTACAAGCACATAATTTGCATATTTTACAGACAATGAGCAATTTTAAGAAATAAATGCAGACACAGAAGTTCCCCTTTCTGGCATCCATCCAAATATGGTGATGATCTCAGGCCTTTGAGGTCCCCATGGACTTGTCCTCCTTCTGTCACCTGTTGCTAGGCAAACTCAAATGCAACAAGAAGCTGAATCCATTCAGGCCTTCACTCAAGCCTGCCTCTTGATTATATGTATTATTACAAATGCTTGTTATGTGGTTTAATGCAATGTTAATTAATACAATGATAATGCCAATAATAAGTATAAGTAGCAGTAAAATATTCCTTATTCCACACCTCCTAGGACCTGGCGCCCACATATGTGGACATCACATTTTGGGTTATTTAGACCAAAATATTCAATTTTGCTCTACAAGGGCCTGATATCCACTTACGAGGACATTATACTGCCACGGTTCTATTGAATTTTTAAATGAATATCCTCATATGTGGCTCTGATTTTTCATAAAAACAAAAATAAGGTAAAAAAAAAAATCTGGTAATTCTTTGTTTTTACATTCATTGGGCCCCAATATGCCCAAATATCAAAGAGAAATTAAAAATGTATGCCGTGGAAGAGTTCGGGTCTTAGGAGGTTAAAGTAATAACAGTCTGCATTAACTGGCAACAAGTTTTTTACAGCACTGTGGAGGAATTTGGCCCACTCATCTTCACAGAATTGTTCTAATTCAGACACACTGGAGGGTTTTCAAGCATGAACTGGATTTTTAAGGTCATACCTGAGCATCTCAATCAGATTCAGGTCAGGACTTTGACTAGGCCACTCCAAAGAATTCATTTTGTTTTTCTTAAGCCATTCAGAGGTCATTGTGTGTTTTGGATTATTGTCCTGCCATAGAACCCATGTGCATTTAGATTTTTTTAGATTGGTTCCTTGGTATCTCTAAGGTTAATACACCAGATCTAACAGGATGCATGCATCCAAAAAGTTCCACTTTTGTCTTGTTAGTTCACAGAGAATTTTCCCCAAAGTCTTGGGGATCATCAAAATGTTCTCTAGCAAAACTGAGGTGGGCTTTTGTGTTGCTTTTGTTCAGAAGTGGTTTTCATCATGGAATTTAGTTGGTCATGCAAGCCATTGTTGTCCAGTCTCATTCTTATGGTGGAGTCATGAACTCTGACCTTAACTGAGGCAAGTGCCGTACTTTGGATCTTGTTCTGGGGTCTTTTGTGGCCTTAGGGTTAAATAATCGCTAGGGATGGGTGCCGGTCCTGACATTCTCTAGTGAAAAGTTACTGAGACACTGTTGTTTAGACTACAATGAGAGCGCTTCTGTAATAAAACTGTTAGGGGCACACCACCATTTTGAAATCCGCGGCAGCATGTCATGCAGGACACATCTCCCTTCTACAAGTAGGGATGGGTACTGGTAGTTCTGACATAAACGGTAATAACCAGACTGAAAAGCAGTGCACATTTCAGTGCTTTATTTCCCCCTGAGATGTCATACACTTTAGATTCTAGCCAATCATTTTACGTTTCCGAGGATAGTAGGCGGGCCCAGGTACATACGTTCTTTTAGAGCAGATCTACAGATTAAAAATGCCCAAGGCGAAGTGATGAAAAGTCTGGCTGTACTTCAGAGCAAAGGATGCAAACTCAGCAGCCTGCAACAAGTGCTTTAAGGTGATACTGTGCAAAGGAGGTAACACCTCGAATCTGATGAAACTTCCTGGCGACGCATAGCGTTTTTTTTAAAAGCCGAGAAATGCACCGTATCTGATAGCTTGCTGCGAGACCTCACACTGAGCACATCTACTGCGGGTGTGGTGCCTGTTATTGACCCGGAGTTAGCAACATCCCCCAAAAACCCGAAGAGGAGAGTCCTGGCCCCTAGCCCTGCCAGTGTAGCAGAAATGATGACGGATGATGATGGCAGCAGCAGCCAAGAGCGATACCATAAATCCCCTATAGCTGCAGAAAAGGCTAACATTGTTATCTTTTCACAAAAAACAGCTAAACATGAGAGGTTTTAGGACAAAGTTTGTGTTCTTGATTCTTTAAGCACCGGTTTGAGCACCGGCACCATTTCAAAAGTACCGGTTTGGCACCGGTATCGGATAAAACCTAAACAATCCCCATCCCTAGTAATCGCTAGTAATAGCCTGTTTGAAATGGAAGCCTGTTTGAACTATTTATGCCAGTGAAAAAAAAAAAACGTCCGCCACAACACAACAAAGAGGAGAACATCACACGGATAAACTCCTGTTTTCCATATTTTTCAACCAACCGTAAAGAGGTGGCTTTTTTCTTTCTTTCGTGCTGTCATTTGAAAATGCATCTTTTTTTCACTGTTACTGTATAGCAATCATATTTAGAAAAAAACTTGGCTTATATATATTTTTAATCATAACTTTCAAATACAGACTGAGTGTGGCTGCAGCTTGTTGCCATTTCAGCTCAAATCAGTCATGTGATTTGGAGATGCTGCACACAGAGGGTTAATTGCACTCACCTTCATTCCATTTACAGACTGTAACAACTAACCACCTGTGTGAAATCTGAAGTGCTCATGGTGTTGATTCAAATGTGTTCTGACACAATCATAAGCATCGGTTGCTGCTGAAAACAAGAAATAAAGCCGGTCATTGCTATGGGATGAACCCTTTGTTAATGTTGGAGGGGAGATAATACTGTGCAGTATATTCAGTTTAAGAGAATTCTCTAACATTTAATGTTCATGAAACATTAAAATTTTTCTCCCCTGCTAATAGTCAAACAGCTGAGAGCATATTGAGCACAGTAGAGAAAAAGTTTACTGAAGGTGATTTTAAACGATGGACTTTAGCCCATTCAACCTCAGGTTATAGGACACAATGTTTCATCACTGGCACAATTGAAAAATTCCAGCAGTTCCTGAAAGTAACAGCTCTGTGATTTTCAGGGGTATGAGGGTGGTACGGTAATCCCAGGCAGGGCGCCACATCAAAATCTTGGTAAATAACACAGAAAACCACACAGCATAAACAAAACATCTTCATCTTTGTGCAGCTGCTGTGAGTCCGAGCCTGGGATTACTGTAATGACGTTGATATAACTGAAAAGTGCATAGTCGATGGTTTCAGTAACCTATGTGTATCAGCCCTCTTTCTATACTCTATTCTACAATGCATATTTGTGAAGCAACACAAATGTGTGATTGAAATTAAGAGGTAACTGTGAAACATAAAATAACAATGTATATATGCATTAAAGATAAAAAAAAAGAGAGATTATAACTGATTAAAGAGAAATATAGCACTATGGCATATCCTTTGCAATTGCCTGATGTAACTGTATCCAGCTTGTCAAAAATGCTGATACAGTACAATTCTTCTAATTTATAATATACATATATCATATCTAACAACATGTTTTTAGCCACTCTACTTCAAAAATGATATTTCTTTACCAGTGAACAAAAAGTATTATGTAAAAATGAATAGCCCCCTAATAAACTGTACAGTGCCCTGAATCAAAATGACAAATGATTTCCCCACTTCTTGCTACTCACACCCATGTTGTCTGTTCCTAGAAACACGTCTGACCTTATTTGCTTTTAGGTTTTTACCTGCTGTAACAGCTTGATTTCCCTACTGATTTGCATGTTGTTGAAGTAGATTCACCTTTGTGTAACCTTGCTTGTGTTTCTTTGGCCCAGAGGTGTGTCATTTCCAGACATATATTTTTCTTTTAGAGAAGCACAGGTATGGACACATCACCAAAAATACCACTATATGTATTTTCGGAGCAGCACCACTTCCAGAACTACATGTAGTTGTTTTATTGTCGATAAAACTCTTTGCAACATGCGCATTATAAAATGCTTTATTGGTCAATATATCATAGAAACAGGTTAAATGAAAGTTTAAAGTTTACTTTGGTGCCACTGCGAAAACACTCGACGGCATAAAAATCCTGTTGGCACAAAGGCTTTATACAACATCTACAAATCCACTTGATAACTTCTTGAAAATTACAGATAGGCCAAAATTAGAAAAGGTAAGGTGATAATCAATAAACTGGTCTCCACACGTCTTCCGCACGTCTTCACTTTCTACAGAAAGTTCACTCCCTCCTGATGTCCTCATTTGACAGTAAAATATATTAAGAGATCAAATAAAGACCTTGTTAAAAGTCAGCCCCAGTCAGCAGATGATAAGATGAGCTGCTTTACTGTGAGCTTAACTGTATACTAAAAACTTATTCGACTGGAGATAAGTAACCTTAATGTTAAAAATATGTTTCAAAAAAAATGTTGGTACCATAATAATTATGATTACTATATCTGTTGTACAGATTCCAAGAATGGATGGAAGGTGTTCACTGCTCATCCTGCTGCTCTCAGGTCAGTAATATTAATATCTTAAACATTTGAAATATAGCTTGCAACCACACTAAGGCAGACTGATGTGATTTGGGTAATCAGATTACATGTACAGTTTAAAAAAATATATTCATTAACACATCAACCACAAGAACAGAGAGAAGATCTTTGCCTTGACATACCATGATTCTTATATTCACTTTAAATTATGTTACTTAAAAAAGGATTTATTGTTTACTTTTTTACAGCTATTTCTGTGATGGCTATTGAACCAAATAGTTACTGTGGATTACTGTTATGAACAACACCCAGTGTATCCCTCGTGCCAGTCCTAAGTCCAGATAAAATAAGAAGACTTGTATCAGGATTGGCACCTGACATTAAATCACTGCCAAATCAAATATGTGGATAAGAATTACACTTTCATACTGGATTGTTAGCGTCCTGAGTTAACACTTGCCGGCAGCAGTGCTGTTGATGAGCTTGGTGCCAATACAAACTGCAGGGCTTTGACACAAGATGAGGATAGGGGAAGGTGTATAAATAGAGAGAAGGAAAGGCAGTATGATGTTTGAGAGTAGGGATTTTAAATGTAGGGACTATGACTGTAAATGGAAAGCACTAACTAGTGTGTTGCAGAGAATATAGGTACAAACATTGGTACTGGTATTAAATAAACAGTGCTGCTAAATTAAATAGTTTTAATTAATTAACACGTTGTAATTAAATTCAAGGTCAAGTTCACTCTTACTACCATAGATGCTCATAATGCACTGAACAGTATCAACGCTCGCAAAGCTGCTGGCCATGACAACACTCCTGGACATGTGCTTTGAGCATGTGCCTAGCAGCTTGCAGGCATCTTTAACCTTTCGCTTACCCAGGCAGTAGTACCAGCATGCTTCAAGACCACTTCCATTGCGCCAATGCCGGAGCACTCATCGTCAGCATGCCTGAATGACTATCGCCCTGTTGCACTCACATCCATAGTTATGAAGTCCTTGAGCGACTGATCTTGGCACACCTCATGACATGCTTCCCCCCCACACTGCATCCTCACCAATTTGTTTATTGAAGCAATAGGATTACAGAGGATGCTGTATCCACAGCGCTTCCTGTGTACTCTCAAACCTGGACAACAACAATACTTATGCAAGAAAACTGTTTGTTGACTTCAGCTTAGCATTCAATGCAGTTATTCCCTCCAATTAAAGAAACTAGCTATGTGGTGCACTGATAATAACCTGCTTCTGAATACCAGAAAAACCAAAGAGCTCATTGTGGACTTCAAGAGAGAGAAGAGAGACACCCATGTCCTCATCTATGTAAATGGCACAGCTGTTGAACAGGTCTCCACCTTCAACTTCTTGGGGACCCACATCTCTGAGAATCTGTCCTGGTCAACAAACACCTCTAGCCTGGTCAAGAAGGCCCATCAGTGCCTCTTTTTCTTGAGGACACTGAAGAAGAACCACTTGATATTCTGCGTAACTTCTACCGCTGTGTGCAGAGAGCATCCTGACCAGATATACAGATATCTGTATATCTGTACATTTGTATACAGCAGCACATCTGTACATTACTCTGTAGTTCATCTGTATAATTCATCTCTCTGTACATAATCTGTTCATAACTATACCATTATTCTAACCTCATCTGTATATATCAGTATATCTATACATTTGCCCTTAGTACATCTGTATATTTGCTCTCTTCTTATCTGTATATGATCTTCTCTTATTGCACTTGCACTTCTGATTAGTTACAAACTGTATTTCGCTGTGTAATGACAATAAGGTTGAATATTAAACAAAATACTATGTGACAATTTCAATGGTTGTAAGTTTTCAGTCTTTTTCAGTGATTCAGTTTCCACAATAAAAAAGTTTTATTTTTCTCAGGAGGACTTTCCACTCTTCCTCCCCACTCCAGAGAATACCACTTTGTGAACCAGCTGATGACCTGGACTGAAGCTCAGAGTTACTGCAGAGAACACTTCACTGACTTGGTCACCATCTACAACAGCAACATCAACCAACTGCTTCTCTCAATTTCACCAAGGATCAATACTTGGGTTTGGATAGGGCTCTATGATGATCGTTACAGCTGGAAGTGGTCCATGGAGGGAAAACTTTTTTATGTTGGCAGCACACATGAATTTCTGATCTGGGCTAACGGCCAACCAAACAATGAAAATGCAAAGGAATACTGTGTGGCTCTTCAGGGACAAACACAGATGAATGATAGACCCTGTGGAGATTCTTACCCTTTCCTGTGTTACAATGGTAGGAAAAAAGATTTGTTGCCCTCGTTATCCTACAATTTTATGACATTCATAAAGTGTGTTTGAAAATTCATCCTTTTTTGAATCTTTTACAGCCCAAAATACAAGTTACATCTTAGTGAAGGAGAGCCGCTCCTGGTCAGCGGCTCAGTCGTACTGCAGGACATACCACACAGACCTGACCAGTATAAGAAGCAAAGAGGATAAATCCAACATCACGCTCACTTTGAATGGATCAGGGGTTCAGTATGTGTGGATTGGTCTCTACAGGGATCCCTGGGCCTTCTGGTCTGACAACACAACCTCCACATTCACTAACTGGTGGTCCTCTCAGCCTGATAACCTCAATTCAATTGAATACTGCGGAGCATTTAATTTAATGACAGGGGAATGGTGTGATGGCTTCTGTGGCTTGAAACTCTCTTTTTTCTGTTTCACAGGTGAGGTCCAGAATGCAAACACTGTAAGATCCTGTCATCATGTAAAACACTAATGTTTGTGTTTTTATATGTGGTTCATTTTTAGCAGTGACAAAGCAAACAGTGGTGAAAATGAAGCTTCAGTCAGAGGCAGACATGCACAGCACAGAGATCCAGCAGCAGGTTTCACAGCAGGTCAGCAGTTCAGTCACCAACACAAACTTGACACAAGTTCAAACTATGCTTCATGTTTTTCATCCTCTGCACATTTTGTCCAGCTGTCAGGCCTCATGCTGTCAGAAGGACTGACAGACTTCAGGATTCGATGGAGGAAAGTCCAGAGTTACCATGACGACCAGTCGAAGAAGCAGGATGTGGACGGTGACTGCAAAACTGAAATTTGACTGGACTTAACCACTTCATGTGTGAAGTTAATAACATGCTGTGCTGAGCTGTCTCATCCTTTAAATCTTTCAATATTTCAGAGTGTAAAGTTCCACCAACAGCTCATTTGTTCGGCTGCAGTTGTAGTTTGGTAGAAATTCTTTAATCAGAGGTCCACTCACTAGTTTTCCTGATAGGCTCTAGTGTCTTGTTTTGTTTTGCAGTGTGTATTCAAATTCCAAAGAACTGAATGCAATTTCTATAGTTGAAAAAAGTTACAACTTTTTATTATTATCAATTATCAAAGGTCCAATCCCAACGTCCCTGCTCAGACGTAAAGCCTGAAGTCTGTCCCAGAGTGAAACTGGAGGAGCCTGAGGTCTCACATCAATTCTCTTGAGTATTTTCTATGAGTCAGTATGTCTGCAGACTTTGGCTAATGGAAATATACTGCTATGATGTTGACCACATATTAAAAATAACAATGCATTGATGTACATCACTTAAAATTAATAAACTAAGATAACGAGCTTGAACTGTTCTTTTTTTTTTAACCTTTAATTCTTTTCAGCTTATAGTTCACTTTAGAGAATATATATGACAGAAAACATTTTATTGTTGCACTTTGATATGTTGCAATGACATAATGTCCTTACTCTCAGACTGACACATTAAAGCTGTCCCCATTTCAAATTGTTGCATTTGAGGAAGACAATCTCTGGATGCCTCTGGACAGCTGACAAGAATAACAATAACAGCAGGTTATAGGTCAAGGTCAAATTTATTTATATAGCACATTTCCAGAGAGATGATGCTGCACAAAGTCCTTAACAATATAAAAATGGCATTTAAAAGAAATAATATAAAACAATAATAACAATATAAAACAATGACAGGGCAATAAAAGAGTTAAAACAATAACTAAAACTATTAAAATAAGACCAACATGTTTGGGTCATAGTGTGTTAAAAGCCAGGGCATAAAAATGTGTCTTTAGTAGAGATTTAAATTGATCAAGTGTTTGTGCAGATCTAATATATATAAGCTAACATTATACCATTATACTTTGTGAGTGTTACACATTGTGACACATCGTGAGTGAATGTTTATTCTGTTCCGTCATATCTCCGTTTTGATTTCAGTAATCCCATGAAAACCCAGACTGTACTCTCACTGATAAATGGATTAAATGACTCTCAGTTAGGATTGAATAAGACTAATAAGTGACTATTGGCGATATGAACTGACAGCACATTGATTCAGTGCACCAGCATGAATAGAAGTATGTTTGCTGAGAAAATGCAATGCTCACTTAATACCCAAAAGGTTGATTCTGTTCATGTGGATGTACCGTTTTTAGTGTAGCCGTTATTTGTGTGAGAGAGCAAGAAAATAGATTTGGAGAGAGAAAACTGGAACCGGATAATGCTGAGGGTAAGTGGGATTGTGCAGGCTTGCTGGGCAAGAATTGCCAACTCTGCTCTAGGGGCCAGGGAGGAGAGGCACCAAAAGTTACACTGAAACCAAGCACACCATTGTTTTTCTTGTGACATTACCAATAAGTTTGATGTGTCACATGACCCTCTTCCTATTGAAAAAACAAAAGTTGTATCCAAGATGGCCGACTTCTAAATGGCCACCATGGTCACCACCCATCTTGAGGAGTTTGCCCCCTCACATATACTAATGTGCCACAAACAGGACTTTAATATCACCAACCATTCCCATTTTATTACGGTGTATCCATATAAATGGCCCACCCTGTACTTTTTTCCCTATATGAAGTTATTCTTTGTTGAACAAAATTGAAAACACAACATAATAAATCTTTCAGTCATTTCTAACATGCACGCACACGCATGCACGCACGCGTACGCACACACACGCTAAGCCTCGGGTGTATAAAATGTCTGGCTCTGAGCACCATTAATATATTTTTTAAATATAGTTGACGAAAATTAATTGCCTCCTAATAAATTGTACAGTGCCCTGAATGATAAAGACAAATGACAAGCACAGACTCCATATATCTTCCCCGCTTGTTACTAACACCCATGTTGCTGGTTCCTAGAACCACGTCTGAGCTTATTTGTGTGTGTGTTTTTTTCCTGCTTTAACAGCTTGATTTCCCTAATGATTTGAATGTTGGCAAAGAGTCTTCACCTTTCTGTAACCTTGATTATATCTCTTTAAGCGCAGAGGCTTGTCATTTACAGATGTTGGTTTTGTGTGTGTGTGTGTTTTTAAAGAGAAGCACAGGTATGGACACGTAACCAAAGATACCACTATATTTAGTTCTTGCACTTCCAGAACTACATGCTGCTTTACTGTCAATAAAACTCTTTGAAACATGAGCATTATAAAAGGCTTGTTGGTCAATGTATCATAGAAACATAAATAAATGTTTAACATGTTGGTGCCACTGCCAAACTTTTTGTAGACTGTCTAGACTGACAATTGTTACCTTTTCAAAAATTACAGATAAGCCTGAGTACGGAAGGTAAGGTGATCATCAATAAACTGGTTTATACTGTAATAGTTTAGAAAAGTGTGTTTACAGCATTAGCTTAACAACATGAATGTAATAACATTATTAATTAACATTTATTAAAACATTACCATAACTCCACACGTCTTCACTTTAGTTCACTCCCTCCTGATGTCCTCATTTGACAGTAAAATATGCAAAGAACTCAAACAAAAACCTTGTTAAAAGTCAGCCCCAGTCAGCAGATGATAAGATGAGCTGCCTGGTAAGTTACGCATCATTAATTTATTAATGACAAAACATATAAACTTATGATTGATGATTGAAACCATTTAAAGACACAATAGACTTTTAGATATTCAAAAGGTATAATTATTTTGGATATACACACTAAACTCTATATTAAGCAACTTATCAGACTGGAGATAACAAACCTACACCTCCAGGACACTGGGGCATGCAGCTCGGATCACAGCTGACCCTTTCCACCTTGGACACAGTCTGTTTGACCTGTTCCCGTCAGACAGGAGGCTCCGGTCCATTCAGACCAGAACCTCTCGCCATAAGAACAGTTTCTTCACCTCTGCTGTTGGACTGATGAACAATAACCATAAGACTGGTCCCACCACAAACGCATGACCTATATTGTGTTCTCCGTATCTGTTCCATTTTTGCACCGATCATCACCTGCATTAATGTATATATCAATCTGCTTAGCATTTTTCTTATTTTTATTTACTTTTAAATTTTCTATCTAAGTGTCTGTCTTATAGTATGTCTCCCACTAAGTACTGCAGCAATTTCCTAATGTTGTAGATCTGCTCAATATCTGACAAACCCTTTTCTGATTCTGATTCTAAATGATAAAAATGGGTTATAAAAAATGACAAAAATAATCATGACGACTGTATTTGTTCTACAGAAGCAAAGAATGGAAGAAACCTGTTTAGTGCTCATCCTGCTGCTCTCAGGTCAGTAATATAAAATATTAAACATTGAAATATAGTTTATAAACTTACTGAGACAGATTGATGTCATTTGGGTAATCAGATTACATGTTAAGTTTTTTTTAAATAAATGTATTTATTAACACATTTACAACAATGACAGAGAGAAAATCTTTACCTCCTTACCTCCACCACAATACCTGCATTCACTTTAAATTGTGTTACTTTTGCAGCTATTTCTATGATAGCTATTAAACTAAATAGTTACTGTGGATTACAGTTATTAACAACAGCCAATGTATCCTGTATCGTGCCAGTCCTAAGCCCAGATAAAATAAGAAGACTTGTACCAGGAATGGCACCTGACATCAAGTCATAGTCAAATATGTGGATAAGAAGTACATTTCCATACTGGATTCTTAGCGCCCTGAGTTAACATTTCCCAGCACCAGTGCTGTTGATAAGCTCAGTGCCATTACAAACTGTTGGGCTTTGACAAAGGGTAGGGGAAGGTGTATAAATAAAGGGAGGTAAAGGCAGTATGCTGTGTAAGAGTAGGGGTTTTAAATGTAGGGACTATGACTGTAAAGGGAAAGCACTGGCTGATGTGTTGCAGAGAATGGAGGTGCATATAGTCCTGATCAAAAGTTTAAGACAACTTAAAAAATAACTGCTACTTAAAAACTTAATTTAATTTCACATATTTATCTCAGTTATATCGCAACCATCTTTAGAATGTTTTGATTCGTGGGGTCAATTTGACCACAAACATAAAAGAGGGTTTTTTATGTCTTTTTGATAAAAGACCTTGTCTATTATCAGTTGCTCACAGGTTCTTGCACTAACATTATGCACACTATTTAACAAATTGTTTTTGTTGTTTTTATTTCTGTTTTGAAACATCACATAAAAAATATTATAAAAATATATGACAAAAAATTATGAATTTACTGTAATGAATTTATGATTTTAAAAAAGCCTATATCAACTGCAAGCTTTAAAAAGAGTCAACTAGCTGTTTTATTTAGCTTTTTAATGCTTTGAATGTATTTCTTCCAAGAAAAACTCAACTTGTGAGGTAATTTCATGCCATGTACGGAGGTTTGCCCACTTTTTTTGCAGTTGTTTGCTTTTGAAATATGAGTGGGTGGGAGTGGAGATTCATTGAAAGCCCAGGAACACTGGCTATAAAGTGTTGACTATTACCAGTATTATTTGTATCACAGTAAGTATGCTAATTTTCTTTAGATTTCTATGTTTTCATTTTTATTGACATGCCAGCAAACCAATTCTCAGTGGCACCAATACTTAATAAGCTAACAGCTATCAAGCTAACACAGCCACTTCACTAAGATAGTTCACAGCAGTAGCTGTGATAAACAGATAGATATGCTAAGTTTTTAAACTATACATAGTGTGATATTTTCAGGAATTTGATTAGTTTTTTCATTTTTTGATACAATGTTTATTATGGTGTACAGACATTATAATGAAATCTAATCTTTTAAAATGTAAGGTGAAGGATTTACTGAAGAATTCAGAACTGATTAAAAAAAAGGGCCAGGAGTTATTGGTAGGTAAGTGACATGAGATGGTTAAAGTAAAGTCAAGTTAACCTTTAGTGATATAGCCATGTACAGAAATGGCTGAACTTTTTGGGAGGAATATGTTGCTGACCTGCTCAGTTAAAGCTAAAGTTAATACAAACCCATGATATTATTTAACAAAACCTATTGTATGGAGAAGCGCTATAACTTTTGAACTGAGTAAGTAGTTTTGCTGTACAGAGGAACCCCGACTTATGAATACCCCGTTTTACGAGGGCACTGAATGGCAATATTTCTGCCCGCGTTACGGCAAAATGCCCGATAAACGAAATCCGGTGGCTCTGATTGGCTGAGCCTACAATGCCTACAATGCCTTCCTAATCATGTGACAACCACTTGGCTTCCGTACTTGTGCTTTCTGTTCCACTTGAAAAACGTATTGTTGTTCTAGTTAGCAATTAATGTATAGCCTATGGTTCAGCATTGCCTCACTCAAAAAAATTTTCGACTTACGAAAGACCCTCGGGAACAAATTAATTTCGTAAGTCGGGGTTCCACTGTATTTCATTTTTGCTCTACTTTCATTGTAGGTGTACTCAGAGGTCCAGTCTTCGAAGGGGGTTTAAGCAGAGAATGCCTAACACTTTCTACACCAAACTACGTGTTATTCAACCAATGACCAACGAGCCTGGTTGTGCCGGAGGTTTCTTCCTGTTAAAAGGGAGTTTTTCCTTCCCACTGTTGCCAAAGTGCTTGCTCATAGGGGGTCATATGATAGTTGGGTTTTTGTCTGTATGTATTGTATGGTCTACCTTACAATATAAAGAACCTTAAAGCCATTGTTGTTGTGATTTGTTGCTGTGTAAATAAAATTTAAATTAAAACTGACAATTCTTATGAACCAGATGTGCGATGATTCAGTGACCCTTGTTATAATAATCCATGGCAACGACCCAGTTACCAGCCTGTGATAATGATTCAAAATGACTTTTTGGATGTATTCAAAGAAATGCTGATAGACTTCTTGGTAATGTTTGGGGTGATCTATGCACTACATCTACGACTACAATTATTACCAAGGGGCTGAAGGACACCGTATTCATTTAGAGTACAGTACCCTGGATCCTTTTCACCAAATTGATGTAGACTCTTGAGTCTCTAATTTATCAGATCACAGTGTCTTGTTGAGTTTTTATTGTTTAATTTCACTCTTTGTTGCAATTACTGGACTACAAGAAATGTCTACAAATTATTGTTTTGAATATGAATGTTAGCCAAGCAGGTACTGAAAAATAAGAAACCAAAACAGTGGTAAAGTACATGTACACTGGGATGCAAAAGTTTGGGCAATCTCGTTAATAATCATTATTTTCCTGTAAAAATTGTTGTTTGTTACAATAAAAAATGTCATGAACTTTATTGTACTCACAGAAAGTGTGCAATAATTGTTTAAACAAAATAAGGCAGGTGCATTTATTTGGGCAGCACAAAAAAAGAAATGAAATCAATATTAAGTAGATCTGCCTTTTGCAGAAATTACAGCCTCTAAACGCTTCCTGTAGGTTCCAATGAGAGTCTGATTGTGGTTGAAGGTATTTTGGACCATTCCTCTTTACAAAACATCTCTAGTTCATTCAGGTTTGATGGCTTCCGAGCATGGACAGCTCTCTTTAACTCACACCCCAGATTTTCAATAACATTCACATCTGGGGACTGAGATGGCCGTTCCAGAACGTTGTACTTGTTCCTCTGCATGGATGCCTTAGTGGATTTTGAGCAGTGTTTAGGGTCATTGTCTTGTTGAAAGATCCAGCCCCGGCGCAGCTTCAGCTTTGTCACTGATTCCTGGACATTGGTCTCCAGAATCTGCTGATACTGAGTGGAATCCATGTGTCCCTCAACTTTGACAAGATTCCCAGTCCCTGCACTGGCCACACAGCCCCACAGCATGATGGATCTACCACCATATTTTACTGAAGTTAGCAGGTGTTTTTCATGGAATGCTGTGTTCTTTTTCCTCCATGCATAACACCCCTTGTTATGCCCAAATAACTCAATTTTCGTTTCATCAGTCCACAGCACCTTATTCCAGAATGAAGCTGGCTTGTCCAAATGTGCTTTAGCGAACCTCAAGCGGCTCTGTTTGTGCTGTGGGCGGAGAAAAGGCTTCCTCCGCATCACTCTCGCATGCAGCACCTCCTTGTGTAAAGCGTGCCGAATGGTTGCACAATGGACAGTGACTCCATCTGCTGCAAGATGATGTTGTAGGTCTTTGGTGCTGGTCTGTGGGTTGACTCTGACTGTTCTCACCATTAGTCGCTTCTGTCTATCTGAGATTTTTCTTGGTCTGCCACTTCGAGCCTTAACTTGAGCTGAGCCTGTGGTCTTCCATTTTCTCAATATGTTCCTAACTGTGGAAACAGACAGCTTAAATCTCTGAGACAGCTTTCTGTATCCTTCCCCTAAACCATGATGGTGAACAATCTTTGTCTTCAGGTCATTTGAGAGTTGTTTTGAGACCCCCATGTTGCTACTCTTCAGAGAAAATTAAAAGAGGAGGGAAACTTACAGTTGACCCCCTTAAATACTCTTTCTCATTATTGGATTCACCTGTGTATGTAGGTCAGGGGTCACTGAGCTTACCAAGCCAATTTGAGCTCCAATAATTAGTTCTACAGGTTTTGGAATCAATAAAATGACAACATTGCCCAAATTTATGCAGCTGCCTGATTTTGTTTAAACAATTATTGCACACTTTCTGTAAATCCAATAAACTTCATTTCACTTCTAATATATCATTGAGTGTGTCCAGATCTTTGACATTTGTGTAATTAAAAATTATTTAAAAAGTGAACAAGAAACATTCAATTTTGTACTCACTCCTTTAAAATTATGTTCCAAAAATGTTGTAATACATGTATTATTAGTTGTACTATCTTAGTTGTACATGGCTGCACTACACATACTTGTTGCAGTTTGACTACAGTGAAGAGAAAAATAAATAAATTTAAAAATATAGCTCGTTCACCAGTTGGACTTTGTTTTATGTGTTATCATTTCCTCCATTTGGACTCAAACAAGTTTGAAGGTGTGCAGTGATGTGAAATAAAAAAAAAAAACTTTCCTCAAACAGTTTGAACCAAGAAATATGGTAAACCAAACATTATAAAAATAAATAAATAAAATGACTTAAGTATTTGTAAAAATGTAAGGTAAAATATTTCACAATAAAAACTTTGTTTTATTTTTCTCAGGAGGACTTTCCACTCTTCCTCCCCACTCCAGAGAATACCACTTTGTGAACCAGCTGATGACCTGGACTGAAGCTCAGAGTTACTGCAGAGAACACTTCACTGACTTGGTCACCATCTACAACAGCGACATCAACCAACTGCTTCTCTCAATGTCAACAAAGATCAGTACTGGGGCTTGGATAGGTCTCTATGATGATCGTTACTGGAAGTGGTCCATGGAGGGAAAACATTTTTTATGTTCAGTCACCAACACAAACTTGACACAAGTTCAAACTATGCTTCATGTTTTTCATCATCTGCACATTTTGTCCAGCTGTCAGGCCTCATGCTGTCAGAAGGACTGACAGACTTCAGGATTCATTGGAGGAAAGTCCAGAGTTACCGTGACGACGAGTTGAAGAAGCAGGATGTGGACGGTGACTGCAAAACTGAAGTCTGACTGGACTGAACCACTTCATGTGTGAAGTTAATAACATGCTGTGCTGAGCTGTCTCATCCTTTAAATCTTTCAATATTTCAGAGTGTAAAGTTCCACCAACAGCTCATTTGTTCGGCTGCAGTTGTAGTTTGGTAGAAATTCTTTAATCAGAGGTCCACTCACTAGTTTTCCTGATAGGCTCTAGTCTCTCATTTTTGTTTTGCAGTATGGCTTCCAACACCTTACACACTGTCCTTCTGTGGATGTCACTGCACAGGCTTTGTCTGTGTGCAGTTTACTAGGATCCATAGTTCTGTTTCATTGTGACAGCAACATCTGCTGACTAACATAAATGCATCACATAGGCAAGTATACAAAAAGCAATATTTAATGAAAGACATAAATTAAAATGCTAAGTTAGACTCAAGTCCTGATAATTTCACCTCTTTTGATCTCAATGTGTTTTCTTGTTGATTTGAGCCTATTTTTTTTTTATTAATAAAAGAATGGGTCCTTTGTGTGTTTTTACAGAGTAATAAAGCAGGTAACATTGTTACAGATCTATAAAAATAAAAACTATTGACACTAAAGTTTTCTGTTTCCTTAGTTTTTTTCTCTCTGTGTAAGTTTGAGCACAAGACAAAAAACTAAATTTATATAAGCACGAGAGAAGGAACTAACTCTTACATCTTAGGGTCGACTTGGGATTGGGCTGAATCTCACACCTGTAGGAAAATAAACTGTAACAGATTAAAAATGCATTGCTGTACGTCACTGAACATCAATAAAATAAGATAAAGAGCTCAAACTGTTCTTTTTTTGCATTTAAATTCGTTATACTTCACTTTGGAGAAAACATGTTATTGT
Organism: Oreochromis niloticus; assembly: GCF_001858045.2. Taxonomy (NCBI): domain Eukaryota; kingdom Metazoa; phylum Chordata; class Actinopteri; order Cichliformes; family Cichlidae; genus Oreochromis; species Oreochromis niloticus. The sequence goes on from NC_031967.2 coordinate 61,198,830, forward strand.
TGCACTTTGGCATGTTATAATGACATAATGTCCTTGACACATTAAAGCTGTCTCCTTTTAAAATTGTTGACTTTGAGGAAGACAATCTTTGCATTTCTCTGGACAGCTGAGAGGAACTGGATAAACAACAACAGCTTGTTATAAGTTAACATTTCACCAGCTTATATTAGGCTTAGGTTCAGGGCTGTGCAGATATGTTTGAAGGGGCAGATGCTCAAAGTTAAAAAGAGGCACATTAGAACAAGGCTGAATAACAACAACCTACATTCATCAAGAATCTAATGTGGAATTGTATCATACAATCACTGACATTATGTGGGAACAATGCAAAGCATGCATATTCTATGTTTTACCTGATGAGTACAATGTTGCTGTTGAGGAGTTGCTGCTCCTGCTGCTGATTGTGCTGGAGGGCAGGGCTGTGTTAATCTGAGACTGTAGACACTGTAAAGTCCACATGAGACATGGTAGCTGAAGAAACAAGTGTTATGAGATAATAATAAAATGGAAAGACTGGTGAGAGATTGTGTGGATTGGTGTGGTGAGTCCTTCCTTTCACTCAATGTGTCTAAAACTAAAGACATGATTATTGATTTGGGAAGTCCTCTTGTTTGCTATTGCTGTACTAGTATTAAAACTGCTGATATTGGGATTGTGCAGAGTAATGTCTCATCTGAGATGTTGTCTTTGTTTTATAGAAGGTTGATTTAATCCACTATGTCTTTTTGTATCGCTGCCTGGTTCAATATGTGAAGAATAAGAATCAGTTGGGACTTCTGGTAAAAAGTGCTAGCAAAATTTCAGGGCACTGGCAATATGGAAATTCAGCCATTTATAACACAAATGTGCTTAGGAAGGCTCATTCTATTGTTAATTGTTTGAAAAATCCTCATTTCCCCTCGTGGGACAAGAAAAAATTTGAAATTTAAATTTAGTGTCTGTTTCTCATATTTCTTGTTCTCGAAAGATTAGTACTAACCTTGTTGTCTCTGTCCCTAGTCAACTCAACGCAACATAATCTGAGTCAGCCTGCAGTTAACCACAGCCCCATAACTGGTCTCTCCTGCCGTTATCCTGCCTTGATCCATGCGCTCACTCCCCTCTTGCAAACCTCAGAGTGTCATTTCCTGTCTAAAAGAAATGCAGCGAGTCAATCCAGTCTAAAATCATAAACATTTTTTTTTTGTTATAAAAACAATGACATGATTTTGCTGGTGATGGAGACTGGAATAGGTTGCGCGTGAGTCTCCACTATCAGCAATATCTTGTGTGAATGCGGGTGAGTGAATGTGTGACTGGACTGAGGATGGGGACTAAAGTCTTGACTGACTTGACACTGAGACAAAGACTGGACCAAGGTTAGGATGAGTAAATGTTGACAAACAATTCACCACACCGGTAAGGAAAGGGTGGATGCTTTGCATTGCTTTGTTTTGCTTTTGACAGGAGTAGGAGGATAAGAGAGACCGGAGGGGGAGACTGTAGGTTCACATGAGAGTGTGGAGCTGCAGACTGAACCCTTTGGCTGCTAATTTTGGGTTGCTGATGTTTGCTTTAAGAAAATTTTTGATATCACCATTAACAATAGCAGGCCACTGTAGAAGTCAATCAAATTATATAGAACAAAATAGTCAGAACCAAAACAATATTTATGAATGGGGAATGGTAGACTTGTCACATTCAAAATACAGTTATGGAATAACAAACACTGGTCCAAGTAATCGAGGTTTTTCTCTTTAAAAGAGTAAAATAATTTTTTTTAAAGAGAGCATAAGTAGACAAAACTAATAAAAAAATAAAAATTGGGTTTTCAAATTTGAAGTTAATGTTAACACACAGGTTTTGTTTCTAGGCAAAAACTCTGTGTGGAGCCAGGAGTTCAACAGATTTCACGATTCGTTGGAGGAAGGTCCAGAGTTACCATGACGACCAGTTGAAAAAGCAGGATGTGGACGGTGGCTGCAAAACTGAAGTCTGACTGGACTGAACCACTTCATGTGTGAAGTTAATAACATGCTGTGCTGAGCTGTCTCATCCTTTAAATCAGTGGTTCCCAAACTTCTTTTGCTGGGCCCCCCTTTGTTTTACAAGAAAAATGTTCGCGCCCCCCGCGTGCATGCGTACACGCACACGCACACACACACGCACGCACACATCCTCCAACCACACACACCCATATTTTGCTCCATTGCGGTTTATTTCACACCTCAAACATTTAGTAAACAAATACAAGTAATCAGCAATAAATTACAGGTAGTAAGAAAATAAACTACTAACTCTGTTACGCTACGTCCGCACCTGCACGGGTATTTGTGAAAACGCAGCTGTTTCGTCCACAAGGAAATGGCGTTTCAAATCACAGAAAACTGAGATTTCTTTTAAAACTCCTTTTTTGCGTTTACGTGTGGACGAGAAATACAGAGTTCGTCACGCAATGTCAAAGGTATGTGCCTCTTTTCACGTCATGCTGTGCGCACGTTATTGTTTACATGAGATGAATTGCAGAATGGCAGATAGAGACGAAATACTGTTAATCTGACTATCTGCAGGTTTTACAGGCTTACATACACACGCAGTTACTGTCCCTGCATTTACAAAGGCAGAGGCGTGTGATTATCTTACGTGTAGTTGTTCTTTTTCCTGTGTAATAATATTCAACATTGCTATCAATACATTTTTCAAAAAATGCCTCTCTGTGCAAAATGAGTGTAAAAACATAAACAGCTGTGGGATCCTGTTTGTCCGGGATTTGAACCCAGGGAACAAATTGGCAGGATCAGCCTGATATTATTTGTATCCCGCTGTAACTTTACTGTATAAAGTATAGTATGTATATCTCCAAAATGTCAGGAGTAGTTAGTCATTACAAGAAGTGTTTGTGAACTAAAAATCACGAATGTGGGAGACTGTTTGTCCATGATTTGAACTGCTCCCGACAAAGGGAAAACCAATTCTGCAGGGTCAAAGGAGTTTGCAAAGAAAAGCGTCTGGACTTCTTTAAGTTGCTTGAAGACGTTTCACCTCTCATCCGAGAAGCTTCTTCAGTTCTAAGGTCAAATGGCCGAGAGTCCCAGATTTAAACCCAGTGGGAGTATCCCCCCAAAGAGGGACAAAGGACCCTCTGGTGATCCTCTAATCACATGCGCCAAGGTCTCCCTCCTCTGCAGGGAGACCTACCTTGGCATTTGTGCAGGTGAAGTGAGAACGGGTTGACCATATTTTCTAGTCTTTGGCTTAGAATCTAGCTGGTTTGGAAACATATTCAGTGATGCTTCATCTCCTGCTTTGCCATTCTGTATGCGCCCGTACTAACAGTGTCCAAGTGTTTTGTCCCCCCCCCCCTTTTCATCCCGTGCCCCCCCCCCCCCCCCCCCCCCCCGCCATGGCTCTGCACCCCCCTAGGGGCGGGCCCCCACACTTTGGGAAGGTCTGTTCTACAAGGAGCTGAACCAGACTTCCTGTATAGGGCTTTGGAGGAGAAGGGTCTGGCTGCAGCCACTGGGGAGCGCCATATTACCTCCACAGTAACCGGATACACGTGACCTCCACAGTAGCCAGAAACACGTGATCTCCACAGTAGCCAGAAACACGCATGGATACCGTGGAAGACTTGCAAGTGGATCGCAAAGGTTGGGACAGAGTCTTTCTTAAATAAATTTGCCGTTAGTAATTTCATAATTCTAGGAATCGTCTAGTTTGCTTACACTGATCATGTTGCCACTTTTTTGCGTTACAACAACATTCGTTCTTATTTAATTTTTTTTTTCATCGTGCTCCATGGCAGAGGAACATTTTTCTGGCCCTGGTTTAAGTAAGAGAGCTGGATTAAGGGCTTCTGTGGGCGAGAAGAAAAAAAACCAACACATTTTGCATTAGAATATGATTTATTGTTGGCGTCAGAGATGCAAAATAACGAAGTACAAATACTTCAATACTGTACTTAAGTAGAATTTTCTGGTATCCTCACTTTACTGCTGTACTTTTTTGTGCCTACTTTATACTTCTTTATACTTCTACTTCTCACATTTTAGCACGCGTATCTGTACTTTGTAATCCGTACATTTTTAAATCAGTCCCCTGCCGGCGTGCTTCGGACACAAGTTTGCTTCAAAATTTTGTACATAAATTATATTTTAGAGCCGAATAAAGGTATAAGTCAATACTTATACCTTTATTCGATTATTTTTAAACAGAGGTGTCTAAACTGTAGTTCAAGTTCAAGTTCAAGTTGGCTTTTATTGTCACTTCAGCTATATACAGTTGTACACAGTGAGGCGAAACAGCGTTCCTCCAGGGCCAAGGTGCTACATGCAACATAAATTTACAACATAAATTAACAGAAAAAAAATAAACTAAACTAGCTAGCTCGAGACAGGGCAGACTGAGCTAGCATAAATTACAACACAAATTAACAAAAACTAACTATCTAACTAAAACTAACTATTTCAACTAGGTAAGTAGTGCAAAGATGTTTTTAGAAACCGTAAACATACTTGGTATGTAGGTAGTGCAGGAACAGTAAACATGCGCAAAAAAGAGCATTTTCAGATTGATGTGTAAGTCCAGTCTCAATGCTTTGAGGTAGTTGAGTTGAGCTGAGTGATAGAGTGTGTGTGTGTGTGTGTGTGTGTGTGCGTGTGTGTGTGTGTGTGTATCAGTCCAGTTCCTTTTTGTTGAGGAGACGGATGGCTTGTGGGAAGAAGCTGTTGCACAGTCTGGATGTGTGTGCCCGAATGCTTTGGTACCTTTTTCCAGATGGCAGGAGTGTGAAGAGTGTGTGAGAGGGGTGTGTCCGATCACCCACAATGCTGGTGGCTTTGCGGATGCAGCGTGTGGTGTAGATGTCCTTAATAGAGGGGAGAGAGATTCCGATGATCTTCTCTGCTGTTCCCACTATCCGCTGTAGGGTCTTGCGGTCCGATATGGCACAGTTCCCAAACCAGGCAGTGATACAGCTGCTCAGAATGCTCTCAATAGTTCCTCTATAGAAGGTGGTCAGGATCGGTGGTGGAAGCTGGGCCTTTCTCAGTCTTCTCAGGAAGAAGAGATGCTGTTGGGCTTTCTTGTGCAGGAAGCTGGTGTTGAGGGACCATCCGAGGTCTTTCTCCAGGTGAACGCCCAGGAATTTGGTGCTGTCAACGATCTCCACAGAGGAGCCGTTGATGCTCAGCGGTGAGTGGTCGCCTTGTGTCCTCCTAAAGTCAACAACCATCTCTTTTGTCTTGTCAACATTCAGAGACAGGTTGTTGTCTTTACACCAGTCCGTTAGCCTCTGCACTTCCTCTCTGTACGCTGACTCGTCGTTCTTGCTAATGAGACCCACCACGGTCGTGTCATCAGCGAACTTAATGATGTGATTTGAACTGTGTGTTGCTACACAGTCATGAGTCAGCAGTGTGAACAGCAGGGGACTGAGCACACAGCCTTGTGGGGCCCCAGTGCTCAGTGTGGTGGTGCTGGAGGTGCAGTTTCCGATCCGTACTGACTGAGGCCTTCCGGTCAGAAAGTCCAGGATCCAATTGCAGAGGGAGGTGTTCAGGCCCAACAGGCTCAGCTTTCCGATCAGTTGTTGGGGGATGATCGTGTTGAATGCTGAGCTGAAATCTATGTACAGCATTCGAACATGTGTGTCCTTCTTGTCCAAGTGTGTGAGGGCAAGATGGAGTGCAGTGGAGATGGCGTCATCCGTTGAGCGGTTATGGCGGTATGCAAATTGCAGTGGGTCCAGTGAGGGGGGCAGCAGGGTCTTGATGTGTCTCATGACGAGCCGCTCGAAGCACTTCATGATGGTGGGTGTAAGTGCAACAGGACGGTAGTCATTGAGACAGGACACAGAAGACTTCTTGGGCACGGGGACGATGGTGGTGGCCTTGAAGCACGTGGGAACGACGGCACTGCTCAGAGAGATGTTGAAGATGTCGGTGAGAACATCTGCCAGCTGTTCAGCACATTCCTTGAGCACTCTGCCTGGGATGTTGTCTGGACCAGCAGCTTTACGTGGGTTGACTCTGCGTAGAGTTTTCCTCACCTCAGCTGTGGTGAGACACAGCACCTGGTCGTTCGGAGGAGGGGTGGACTTCCTCGCTGCCACGTCATTCTGCCTGTCGAACCGAGCGTAGAAGTTGTTCAGCGCATCTGGAAGGGAGCCGTCACCATCACAGGCAGGTGTTGTCGTCCTGTAGTTGGTGATGGCTTGTAAGCCCTGCCACATGCGCCGTGTGTAGTAAGGACTATGTGTACTTTTGACACCTCTGGTTAGCGTCAACACTGTAAATTTCGTCACAAAGAGATTTATATATTTATCAATACTCCTATTCGCTATTCTATTCTGTACTGCATTTTATCGCCCAGATTTTAGTTAGCCTCTGTTCAATTGACTGTTATATGTCAATAGAATCATATTTCACAAATTAAAGTGTCTTGTAAATTATGGGGGGGGGGGTTTCAAGAATTTTCTTCCCAAATCTCTTACATGCTAACTGTAACGTGTTATTTCTGCTAAAACCTGAACTTAAATGTGTATATGGTGTTTATCTGTTTTTCTCTCTGTTTTAGATGCACATATCAATCTGGCATTCAGGCTTAAAGCCAGAATTGCAGGAATGCAACACGTGTTGCAGGGGGACTCTTTCACTGCCCTCTGTGCCCCACTTTCAGCCCTACTGTCAGGGCAAAGATTGAGGAGCATCTAAATGTGCATATAAAAAATCCTTTGCCTTTCAAAGGTATGTTTGTATTAAATATACTTTATAATTATGAATATGCACTTTTTTCAGCACTTCTGCAGTATCTTTGTTGACTTAAAAGTTGCTGTTCACATTGTACAGTTCAGTGCATTCATCAGCGAGAGAAAAAGGTGTGTTTTCCTTCAATATTTTTTTTCCTGTTCACCATATTTCTTGACAGCTTTTGTGATCCATACCATTTTGCTTTCATTATTGAGGATCGCTTGGATATTTTTGTTAATATGTACAATCTGATTGTTAGATAAACTGATTGCATTCTATACAACTACATTTAAATTACATGTTGTTGTTGTTTTTTTTCTTTTTTCTCTCTCTTACAGACAAAATGATATGCCGGTGCACTTTCACTGCCCTGTCTGTAACATGACAGTCATACAGTGTGGGGATATGGCAAGGCAATTATTGTCATGTCAGCGTTCAGGACTGCTCCCCGCTGCACTCTCCGTGGAGCCCCATCTCCCTCTCGATGTCTTGTCTCCAGCATCTAAACCATTTTCTGAATCTTCAGTAGAACATTCATGTGTTCTACCATCCATCCATCCATCCTCCTCATCCGCTTTATCCGAGGTCGGGTCGCGGGGGCAGCAGCCTAAGCAGAGAAGCCCAGACCTCCCTCTCCCCAGCCACCTCCTCCAGCTCATCCGGGGGAACACCAAGGCGTTCCCAGGCCAGCCGAGAGATATAATCTCTCCAGCGTGTCCTGGGTCTGCCCCGGGGCCTCCTCCCGGTGGGACATGCCCGGAACACCTCACCCAGGAGGCGCCCAGGAGGCATCCTTGTCAGATGCCCGAACCACCTCAACTGGCTCCTTTCGATGTGGAGGAGCAGCGGCTCTACTCTGAGCCCCTCCCGGATGGCCGAACTTCTCACCCTATCTCTAAGGGAGAGGCCAGCCACCCTTCGGAGGAAGCTCATTTCTGCCGCTTGTATCCGCGATCTCGTTCTTTCGGTCACTACCCACAGCTCGTGGCCATAGGTGAGGGTCGGGACGTAGATCGACCGGTAAATTGAGAGCTTCGCTTTTACACTCAGCTCCCTCTTCACCACGACGGACCGGTGCAGCGTCCGCATCACTGCAGCCGCAGCACCAATCCATCTGTCGATCTCCGGCTCCCTTCTCCCATCACTCGCGAACAAGACCCCGAGATACTTAAACTCCTCCACTTGGGGCAGGAACTCATCCCCGACCCGGAGTGGGCACTCCACCCTTTTCCGGCTGAGAACCATGGCCTCAGATTTGGAGGTGCTGATCCTCATTCCCGCTGCTTCACACTCGGCTGCGAACCGTTCCAGTGCGAGCTGGAGGCCCCCACCCGATGAAGCCATCAGAACCACATCATCCGCAAAAAGCAGAGATGAGATTCTGAGGCCACCGAAGTGAAAGCCCTCCGCCACTTGGCTGCGCCTAGAAATCCTGTCCATAAAAATTATGAACAGAATCGGTGATAAAGGGCAGCCCTGGCGGAGCCCATCACCCACTGGGAACGAGTCCGACTTATTGCCGGCAATGCGGACCAAACTCTTGCAACGGTTGTATAGGGATCGAATGGCCCGTAGCAGTGGGCCAGACACCCCATACTCCCACAACACCTCCCACAGGACACCCCGAGGGACACGGTCGAATGCCTTCTCCAAGTCCACAAAACACATGTAGACTGGTTGGGCAAACTCCCATGCACCCTCAAGTATCCTCGAGAGGATAAAGAGCTGGTCCAGTGTTCCGCGACCAGGACGAAAACCGCATTGTTCCTCCTGTATCCGAGGTTCGACTAACGGATGAACTCTCCTTTCCAGCACCCTGGCATAGACTTTCCCAGGGAGGCTGAGGAGTGTGATCCCCCTGTAGTTGGAACACACCCTCCGGTCTCCCTTCTTAAAGATGGGGACCACCACCCCGGTCTGCCAGTCCAGGGGTACTGCCCCTGATCTCCACGCAACATTGTAGAGGCGTGTCAACCAGGACAGCCCTACAACGTCCAGAGCCTTCAGGAACTCGGGGCGGACCTCATCAACACCAGGGGCTCTGCCACCGCGGAGTTGTTTAACTGCCTCAGTGACCTCGACCCCAGAAATTGGCGGGTCATTCCCCTCATCCCCAGACTCTGCTTCCTCCTCGGAAGACGTGTCAGTGGGATTAAGGAGGTCCTCGAAGTATTCCTTCCACCGTCTGACAATTTTCTCAGTCGACGTCAGCAGCGCACCGCCAGCACTATACACAGTGCAGGTAGAGCACCGCTTTCCCCTCCTGAGACGCCTGACGGTTTGCCAGAATCTCTTCGAGGCAGTCCGAAAGTCTTTTTCCATGGCCTCTCCGAACTCCTCCCACACCCGAGTTTTTGCTTCAGCCACTGTCGATACCTGTCAGCTGCCTCTGGAGTCCCACAGGCTAACCAAGCCCGATAGGACTCCTTCTTCAGCCTGGTGGCTCCCTTCACCTCTGGTGTCCACCATTTGGTTCGGGGATTACCACCACGGCAGGCACCAACCACCTTGCGGCCGCAGCTCAATGCAGCAGCTTCGGCAATGGAGACGCTGAACATGGTCCATTCGGACTCAATGTCCCCAGTCTCCCTCGGAATGTTGTTGAAGCTCTGCCGGAGGTGTGCGTTGAAGATCTCGCGGACTGGGGCCTCTGCTAGACGTTCCCAGCACACCCTCACTACGCGTTTAGGTGCACCGGGTCTGTCCAGCGTCCTCCCCCGCCACCTGATCCAACTCACCACCAGGTGGTGATCAGTTGACAGCTCAGCCCCTCTCTTTACCCGAGTGTCCAGAACATATGGTCGCAGGTCTGGTGATACGATTACAAAATCGATCATCGACCTGCGGCCTAGAGCATCCTGGTGCCACGTGCACTTATGGACACTCTTATGTTCGAACAAGGTGTTCGTTATGGCCAAACTGTGATTTGCACAGAAGTCCAATAACAAAACACCACTCGGGTTCAGATCAGGGAGGCCGTTCCTCCCAATCACGCCCCTCCAGGTCTCGCTGTCGTTACCCACGTGAGCATTGAAGTCTCCCAGTAGGACAACAGAGTCTCCAGGTGGGGCACCTTACAGCACCCCGCCCAGGGACTCTAAGAAGGCTGGGTACTCTGAACTGCCACTCGGCGCATAAGCGCAGATGACAGTCAGGACCCGTTCCCCGACCCTGAGGCGCAGGGAACAAACCCTCTCATCCACCGGGAAAAACCCCAACGTACCGGCAGCAAGCCGGGGGATATTAGAATACCCACCCCAGCCCGCCGCCTCTCACCAGGGGCAACTCCAGACTGAGACAGAGTCGAGCCCCTCTCCAGGAGACTAGTTCCAGAGCCCAAGCCATGCGTAGAGGTGAGCCCGACTATATCTAGCCGGTACTTCTCAACCTCACGCACTAACTCAGGCTCCTTCCCCACCAGAGAGGTGACATTCCATGTCCCTATTGCCAGTCTTGGCAGCCGGGGATCGGTCCGCCGGGGCCTCCGCTCCTGGCCGCCGCCCGACACACATTGCACCCGACCCTCGACACACATTGCACCCGACCCCTATGGCGCCTCCTGCGGGTGGTGGGCCTGCGGAGGATGGGCCCATGTCTCCTCTTCGGGCTGTGCCCGGCCGGGCCCCATGGACTAAGGCCCGGCCACCAGACGCTCGCCCTCGGGCACCCTCCCCGGGCCTGGCTCCAGGGCGGGGCCCCGGTAACCCTATCCCGGGCAGGGTAAACTGTTCCCTCGATGTTCTTTTCATACGGGTCTTCTGAATCGCTCTTTGTCTGGTCCCTCACCCAGGACCAATTTGCCATGGGAGACCCTACCAGGGGGCAAAAGCCCCCAGACAACATAGCCCCTGGGATCCCTGTGACACACAAACCCCTCCACCACGATAAGGTAGCGATTCACGGAGAGGATGTGTTCTACCCTCTGTGCTAAATGAAACTGTGGCTTGTGGAAAGTCCATGAAAATGAAATGCCCTCACTTAGTCTTCTAAAAAAAAAAAACAACTTTAAGGCTCACATGATGAGGAGGCATTCAAACAGATCAACAGATGTTTGCCTGACCTGTCATCTGCAGTGTTTTTGTGTAGAGGGACTTCTTCCTCTTTGTTTTTCAGTTTGCAGAGGACATGGAGCTCTTTTTAAAAGCATGTGCTGACGAGCAGGGACTACGGGTCAATGCGATGTTTAACATTTAATGGACAGATGAAGGCACTGGCTGTTTGTTTGTGTTTTTTATGTGTTGTTGTTTGTTTTTCAGTGTACAGAATTCCAGTTAAAGTTATTATAAAATGTTCACTTGTTTCCATGTCCATACTAATAGTAAAAAATTTAAGTGTAAATGTAACAGCATTGTTTATACTTGTAACTTCAGAGTAAAAAGCTTATTGTTGATATTAACATTAATGTATTACCCTGTAATCAATAATATTTGTATACATTTTACGTATTAACCCTCTGGGCTCTATCCTGGCCATTTGTGGCCACTTCACTTTTTTTTGACGACTACACTGCAGTGGACCAAAAGAATGACATAGGTTTGATCTTAAGGATCTAATACTTGTGTGTGTTTGTGCATGACATTGCAACGCAAATATGTATTTGCAAGATAGACTGAAATAAATAATGATGCATCAAATATTACACAGGCTGCAGTGAATTTTTGTTGATACTGGCTATTGAGCTTTGAGTTTCCCAGTCAAACTTAGCTGTGAAGCACCTGCTAAAAACACTTAGCCAAAATATTAACTCTAAAAAAAAAAAATTCAAAGCTGCAGCTGCAGCACACACAGCAACAAACACTGTTAGTAAATGTGTCCTGGAGTTTATGCAGGTGCAGAAAGTGCTGCTGCTGTAAGTAAGCCTAACAGCTTCCAGATCACTTATTTTTCTGGAAAGATGGCAAGAAGGGCATCACTGCTCATCTCTACAATCTCTACAGTCTTGGAATACAAGCCTTTGTCCCATGAAACCACTTCACAGTAGTAGGAGTCCACAAAAACCTATAAATGAAGAGTGATCCTGGAAGAAATGGGGCGCACACTAGTGACCTCAACAATTGCAAGACAGCCTTGTCCCCGATGCTCAGATGAAAAAAAAAAAAAGGAAGTTTCATGAAAACATTAGGACTTTATCACCATTTTATCTGAAAAGTTAATGGTAATATATAACCTAACTGGCTATAAAGAGTAAAAAATTTAGATACAATTTTGATTTTGATGAAAAGGACTGGTGCTAATTTAAAGAGTCAAGTCGGTAAAAGTAGATAAATGTTTTAAGAAATATACATTTTATAGCATTTTGTGAACATACACAAAAAGTGGCCATTTTTGGCAACAAACAAGCTGAGAGAGTTTTATATTTTTTGCTCTCCTTGAACAAAAATAACAGTGCATAATAATCAATGTTGATGTTAATCAATTAGATGTCCCAGACTCTACTATTAATAATACAGCAGTCCCTCGTTTATCGCAGGAGTTACGTTCTAAAAATAACCCGCGGTAGGTGAAATCCGCGAAGCAGCCAGCCTTATTTTTTACAATTATTATAGATGTTAAGACTGTAAAACCCCTCACTACATGCTTTATACACTTTTCTCAGACAGGCATGAACATTTTCACACTTTTCTCTTTTGTTCAAACACTCTTAGAGTTCAAACCTTCGTAGAAACATAAGTCCAATATTAGGGAATGAAACGTATCGTTGGCATTGTTGTGTTTGTTTGGGAGAAAACTTACAAACATACAGTACAGCACTTCAGGGTTACACTGCTAGCGATCGAAGATTTATGTAAATTCGACAAGCTAAACGCATTCTTTACTGTACAGCAGCAGTCCCCAACCTTTTTTGCACCACGGACCAGTTTAATGTCAGACAATATTTTCACGTACCGGCCTTTAAGGTGTTGTGGATAAATACAACAAAATAAAATGATACAGACAAAGACAAAAACGGTGGTATTTTGTAAATATAATAATAAACGTGAATTCAGCTGTGCGCCAACAACAATGAGAGTAACATCCTCCTCTCTGCTTCTTAATGCTCTCTGGTCACTATGGTAACGCGTAAATAGTTCTTTCAAAATAAGACACACAACTACAACCATACATTTCACACCGGAGCCTCAACTCTCGCGGCCCAGTACCAAACGACTCACGGACCGGTACCAGTCCGTGGGCCTGTTGGGGACCGCTGCTGTACAGGAGACACTGGACTAGATTGATTGACAATGGTCTGCAGCAATCAGAACACACAACACGATGTGCTGTAAAAAATAAAATAAAAATCAGCGAAACAGCGAGTGTCGCGAAAGGTGCACCGTGTTATAGCGAGGGACCACTGTACAATAATTTCCAGTAACACTGCTGATATTTGAGATGGTGAGTTTTGAGGTTGTCTTCAAACAAATGCATTGTACCAGAAAACGGTGTTTGAAGGATTAAAAATGTAAAAAGTAATGACTATTTTATACTTATGAAAAAACCTTTATGCAGAAAAAGTAGCAAAGATACAAATACAAAAAACATAACACATGGACACTTTTGGCCACGAACAAGCTAAGGGGATGGTGATTTTTTTAACAAACCCAGAGTGTTAAAAAAAACACTTAGAACCATTTTTATTTCTCAGCAGCATCAATAGTAACAAAAATGCAATTTAGTTTTCGCTGTCAAAGTCGATTTAACTGAAGTTACGCGTTTCCGGTTACTGTGGAGGTCACGTGTTTCCGGTTAGTGTGGAGGTCGCAATATGGCGCTCCCCAGTGGCTGCAGCCAGGTGCTCTTGCTTTGGAGCGTGATGTCACGGGAGATGGGCCACGCCCCCTTCCGCCATGACAGTAGGCTAGACACAGGATACAGCTTCAGCTATGGTTCGTATGTGTTGTGTTATCAGTTGCAACGTTTGATCACACGATCGTGAAGGCAAGAAGCTGGATAATGGGCTCTCTTTTCATCGTTTTCCATCCTGGAGGCAACGTGAGGGATGCCATGTATCCGATATTACTAAACAAAGACGTCAGGCTTGCATTGCAGCGGTGAGACGAGCGGATTGAGTTCTGTGCAATCCCCAGGTTTTTGTTGGTTTGCTCTCCGCATCTTCTTTCCGGTGAGTTCTAAATTAATTCATATCACTCTTAAGTGTTAAGTGCCTTTAAGTGTTTTTTCAATGTGCTGAGGTCATAGATAATGAGATAAAACATGCTAATGTGTGATGCTGCAGAACCACGTCATGTCATCATGTCGACTGAGTAGCTTATGATTTAGCATTATTGCAGGCAAACCAGCATATGAAATGGATGTAACAAATCCAGACTGGGCACCAACACTGCACATGGGCCTCTAAAAACATACTAAATTGCTCTCATTGTACACTAATCCGCACATAACTTCCAGATGAATCACACACCTGTCATGTGCACTAATTTTATCTTACAGGCTTTTATTATGCAGCTGCAGAGTCTGAAGGTGTGCCCTATGCAGAAGTAATCGATGAAGATCTGACAGAAGAACAACAACAAAATCACAATGTCATAGAGGCTGTGGACAGCAGTTGTGTTGGACAAGTGGAGGTTGAGGTACCAGCTGTAAATGTGGACAGTGGCGATCGGACAGACAGCATCACGGAAGCTAAAGGACAGACGAAGGATTGTGTGTGCAATGAACAGGGCAGAGCAGAAATAAACACAACACTGCTTGATAAGATTGTTAAGGTTTGCTGTGTTTTGCTGAATATGTGCCCCAGTGTGGTTGTCAAACCAGCGCCAAATGAAACTTGCTCTTGTTGAGTATTCATAAAGCTGTTGTGTTGCATGTGTAGTTCATTGTAAATAATTGTACTTTGTGTGAAGTAGTTTCAATAAAACAGAAAAGAATAGTATATTTGTTTGTTTTTTTATTCTTGATCTGTTCACATGTACTTAGCAAGTACATAAAAATGAAATGCAAACTATTTACATGGCAACACACAGCTGGCATCAATCTTGAACCACAAAATGAAACATTACAGGCTATTTAGAGCAGCACGTTGTTTGGAGAAGTATTTCCCAACAGGTTCAGGAAGACACACTTTAAGAAAGAAGTGTTGTGCTTGCTTTAAACGTGGTTCCCAGAAATCCACATCAGGGAAGATGCGTATGACAGGTCTCTCTGTGTCCACACAACGAGGTCACACTGGTTGGAGTGCAGTTTCATTCAGTCGTGAGTGCAGTACCTGAAACACACAAAAACCACTTTTAATAAAAGGTCTGTAATGAACCAAGGCTAATATAGATGGGTTGGCTGTACGTGCAAATCAAAAACTGTAACAAGGAAGTTGTTTAGAAAGTTATCATGTTCAAACCGACTTACCTTTGTCTTAACGACAACATACTCGCAGCGTGGAGGCTTAAAGATGGACAAATCTTGCACCCAGACGTTCGTGAATTGGATGTGGGCCTCCAGGGATTTATAATTCTTAAACTGGTTTGCTGTGTATGCGCTGACTCCACAGACAAGATATGCGAAGATCGGGATAGGACAAAGGCGGTAGGTCGTCTGGGTTTCCACTCCGCTTCCTTATTTCATACGGGTCCACATTACCGATGCACGCAATTTTTTCAAAGTACCGTCTCTTGGCGTCTGGGCGCAATCGGTCGCGATACAGCCCTTTGTCTTTTGCGCTGATTTTGAGCATGGTTCTGGCAGTCCCGATTCCAATAATCCAACACTGTGCGCTTGTTTTGCTTTCTAGCCTACTGACATGGCGCCGCGATCCCACAATGCACTGCGGCGTGACGTCAACTCCAAAGCCCTATAGCGTGTTCATGGGCCTACCAATTGACAGTAGCTTAAAAGGTGACTGCAAACGTCACCTCAATCTTCAGCTATGCTAGCAACCTTACTCTTCTCTCAACATCATGGCAGGTGTTGAGAAAAGTGGAATAGAGAGAGATTCAGCTTTGATATTTGTGTAAATAATAAACAGACTGGTTCTTATATAGCACTTTTCTGATTACTCAGATAGAGTAGAGTGAGTGAATGAAGTAATTACACAACTTGCTTTATTCACCCATTCACACACGCACTTTTTCTAAGCTTTTATTTCTATATAAATGCTGGTTATCTAATATTCACTCACATTCATATTCTGATAGCTATAAGGCTGCCCCCTGCTGGATGATCCACAGCTGCCCTCAGGAGCTCTGATACACCAGGCCAAACACCTGGGCAACCTGACCTCTGTTAGTGTTCTGTTTTTTTCTTTCTTTTGGGAAGTACAGGACAATGACTACCTTTTAAAATATTTAATTCATTTCAGCAGTTGAAATTAGAAGTCCCAGCATGCTGGACCTCAATGTGATTCAGTGGTCTCCTTCACAAACATGATGACCCTGTAAGTGGGCAATACAGTATAATACCACCACAAAACAAGTACTATTATGACTCTTTTCTGGGAAACAAACAACCGGTCCTGCCATCTCCTGACTGGATCTTCTTCTGCACTTCATCCACGTCTGCACTCGTCTGCATCTCCTCCTTCCCCTTGAAAGAGGTTGAGAAAGAAAACACCTTCCTCTCTAACCTTTCCAAAATAATATTATCTAGCAATTCTCAGCCTGTTGTTTTCTACTTATTATCCAAGTTTGTGTAACCATCTGCTTCACCCTGCTGTAACATTTCGGCCCAAACAGACTCCTTGACTCTGCGTTGTGTTGTGTTTTTAAAAAGACTAGGAGACTCTGGTTGATTGTTGCTAAATAATTTCCTGAATGGAAACATAATGGTTTAGCATATAGTTTTACACAATATTGAACAAATGAAAAATATATAAAACTAGTGTTGGACATGTGCCTATTAAGCACTTATTACACTCTGTGCCCGTCAGTTGATCAAACAAGTTTTATGTATCTTTAATACTTAACTAGACTGTGTGCGGAACAACACAACTAATGTCTCGGCTACAGGAGACTGGCAGCGATTACTGCACAGTGTTGCCAACTCCTCAGTAAGGAAAATCGCTATTGGGTGTCCTAAAAGTCGCTAGAAGTTGCTAAATGAGTTACTTTTTTTGGTGTGTGTGTATGTGTGTGTCTTTTTAAGTGGTATTAAACCTTGGCATCCACAAAAAGTAACAGTAAAAGAAGAACATTTTTTTTTTTTTTTTTTTTTTTTTTGTCTGTCCCATTTGGTTCTTAAGCCGTCAGAATTGTTGTCTGAAGACCAACAAGGATACCAAATGGATTTATTTTGCCAAATGGATCATCATGGCATTGCCGTATTGGTCCATTTGATCAAACTTTGTTATTTTTATTTATTTTATTTTCAGTTGTTACAGATGGGACAGACATGACTGGGGGATAGGAAAGGGAGAAAGAAAGAGAGGAAGGAAAAGAAAAACAGAAGGGAAAAGGGACAGTGAGAAAGGGCACTTACAAAGACAAAGAGAAAGAAAAAAAAAATCTCCTGGATCACCTGTTGAGAGAAAAAGGAGAAGACAAGCAAAAAAAAACAAAAAAAAAAAACAAAGCCACATACTAAACACAACACCATCACATTAATCTAGCTAAGTGTGAACAGCAGTAAATACTAAATATTGAAAGTTGTTGTGCAGCACACAGGACAGACAGCGCACAATGTGCTTTGAAGTAGCAGCTAAGAAAGGTGTAGTTTGTCTACGAACAGTGAACACCCGTGTGTACACCTGTGTGGATCAACGCGCTTGTATACAAAAGGTTTCCCCATGTAACGGTCTGCTAGAGGGTGTGGAGGCCCATAGCCCCGTCCCCAGGGCATGAAGCAGGCATGGAGGAGATCCAGGCTCCAGACATCCAGAGGCCCAGAGTGCGAGAGCCCAAGGAGTACCACCGGAGGGGCATCCGTGCCACCTTCCTGGGAAGGGCTGAGGAGATCCCCAGACGAGGGGGTCATCCAGTAGCCACGGAGCAGAAGCCAGAGGGGCTACACCGGCGTGCCCGCCGGCTCTGCCGGCAGCCAGCTGTGCCAGAGTGAACCGAGTTGCAGGCCCGAGGCCGGAGGCCCGAGGGCCCCCTTTGCTCCGGAAGAGGCCTGACCGAGCGACAGGCACCAGGCCCCGCCAAGTAGCCACCGGGAGTGAGCTGGTGCATACCTGAGCGCCCAGCCCCGGACACCAAGAACCACCAATGCACCAACCCCTGAGGGCATCAGTCACCAGCAGGGAGTGTGGTGAGGGGAGATAGGCCTCCACACTTGGAGGGCCTGGGAGTACCCAGGGAGGTGGAGTCTAAGACCCGACCTGACATATAGACACAGACAAACAGGCACACACAGACATAAACATGCTTTCCCACCCTCATGCACACATATACAAACACTCAGCACTCACCCAACGTAGGGACAGACATACATAGACATGTACACACAATCATACTCCCCAAACATACTCTATGCCCCGGGTCCAGGTACCCTCGCCCCCAGAGGGGGAAACGGCACCCAGACCCAAGATATGTGACCCTTTCCCCCGGGGTGGAGGCAAGCAGACCGCCCCAGGCTCCGTAGCAGCAGGGAGGCCAATCGGACGGCCAACACCTCCTCCCAGCCCCCCGCCCCGATGGCTAGTAGAGAACGGGGGTGTGTGAAGACCCCATACCTCCCTCCTCCCGCTCATGTGTAGTGTTGCTGCGTGTTGTTCTAAAGTGCATTTAAAACAAGGGAGGGCATGGTGCTGCTGCCAGAGAGCAGCAGGTGTTAGCACGGCCCCTCCCGAGAACCCTCAGTGTCTACATGGATTTAAAATTGAGAGGTGGGCACCGGCGCCAGAGGTAGGGTTGAATACACAGACCGTCCTCTGGACGCCGTTAACCTGGTCACCCTCAAGGCCCTACATATATATATATATATATATGTATATGTGTGTGTGTGTTATGAGAGTGTGAATAATGTGGATGTCTAAGTTGTGAAATAAAATTGAGGCGCAGGTGGCCAGAAGGGGACAGAGGGGGGGGGGAATGCCTCCCCTGCACCCTGGTGACACACCCGCACCCCAAGGCCCTACCTGTGTGGGTGGGTGTGGTGGAGCGGGAAGAGGGAGGCAGCCGGGGATGGGGAGGAAAAGAAGGGAGGGGCAAAATGCCCCTCCTTAGGGCCAGCTCCCCGGCTGACCCAGTAGGCACCCCCGTCCTCTAGTACCCACCAAGGCAAGGGAGCCCAGGCCCATCCAGATCGGGGCCTATGGCAGCAGCACCGCTAAGCCCTACAGGACCTGGGGAAGCCCACCCCACCCCACCGCAGAGGAAACTATACCCACCCCAACATTCAATCATCTCCAGACTACACAAGACAACAGACACCCAGGTTAGGTTTATTCTCCACCTCTCCTGTGTCTTTCCCCCACCTGCAGAGTGGACTTCTGCTAGGATGGAACAACCTCCCTGCCAGTTGAAGAGTCCCCCAGTTGGGCCGATGCACCAGAGGCCTCCTGCGCCAGGGCTGAGCTCCCGTGCACCCACCCGCCCACAACCTCGGCGACATACCGACGAGGACCGAAGCCCCCAAGGCCCAGCCAGAGCCCCATCACAGAGACGAAGCACCCCCGAACCCCAAGCCCCCCGCCTGCCCCGGATCCACTCAGGGGCAGCCAGGCTACCAGGCCAGTAACCTACGTCCGCCAGTACAAACCATCCCCCAGCCCCGCTGTACGCAGCCACGAGGAGAACACCCTCTAAGAGCGACCAGAGCCACTCACCAGGTTATGACCACAATCCCCCTCGTTGAGTCCTCCAGGGATAACGTCTCTAGGGGTTCTCCTGGCGCCCTAAGCCCGTCCCAACCTCCACATCAACCACAATAGCGAAGGCAGGACCAAACCATGACCCCCCACCCCCACTAGGTGATGAAGCCGATCAAAGGAGCCCAAAGGGATTGATCAAATGTGGTGGCAGAGGCTGTATCAAGACTAATGTGATCTATTAAATGGTTTTTATATTGATTAGAATTAAGATTATTTTTATTTTTCCAGTTAAGGAGGACCGTTTTCTTGGCAATGCATAGGGCTGTAAAAACAATGTGGGCTGTGTTTATTTCTGCAGTGACCTCATCCAAGTTGCTCAGCAAGCACACTAAAGGGGAGGCTGGAATGTTACATTTCAGACAGTTTGATAAGTCTTCACATATCTCACGCCAAAACTTCTGCACTGGTGGACAGAACCAAAGGGCGTGGATGTAATTGTGTGGTGTATTGCCTTGACAGTGTGAGCAGTTGTTGGAAGATGTAAAGCCCATCTTGAACATCCGATGACCTGTATAGTGCACTCTATGTAGTATTTTGTATTGTATTAATTGCAGACTGGGATTTTTAATCAATTTAAAGGTTTTTAAGCAAATCTGAGACCAGAAGTTTTGGTCTAAGCTGACTGATAAATCTGCTTCCCACTTTGCAATAGGAAGTGATATTGATTCATCTATTTTAGAAAGTGTTCTGTATATTTTAGATAATAATTTGGGGGATTTAAGAGTAAGAAAATGTACCGCACTTGGTGGTGTTTGCAATTCAGCTTGACTAAGGTTAAACTTCTTTTTCACTATGGATTTAATTTGTTGATATTCTAAAAATCTTTTCTTGTTGATCCCATATTGTGTAACTAGCCTGTCAAATGGAATAAATTCTGTTCCCTCTAATATATGTTCTAAGTATTTAATTCCTTTACAACTCCATTCTGGAAAATTAATCATATTATTGTTTTGTAATATGTCAGGGTTGTTCCAGATAGGTGTACGTTTGCATGGGATTAATGAGGACGCTGTCATTTTTAGAAACTCCCACCATGCTGTCAGAGAAGAGCTGATGTTGATGCTTTTAAAGCATTCATGTCTTTTGATGTTTGAGCTGATAAATAGTAGGTCTGAAATTTCTAGATTATTACATAGTGCCTGTTCTACATCTAGCCAGGGCTCATCTAAGAAGGTGTGTTTAAACCATCTAGAGATGAACTGAAGCCTGTTGGCTAAAAAATAGTGATTAAAGTTAGGCAGATCTAATCCTCCTTTATCCTTGGTCCTTTGTAATGTTTTTAAGCTGATACGTGGGGGTTTGTCTTTCCAAAGGAATTTAGAAATACATGAATCTAGAGATCTGAACCAATCTTGTGATGGCTTATTTGGGATCATTGAAAACAAATAGTTTATTTTTGGCAAGACCATCATTTTTATAGCGGCAACCCTTCCCATGAGTGATATGGGTAAAGATTTCCATCTAGCTAGATCGCTTTCTACTGTCTTTAAAAGCGGGATGTGGTTTAATTTAGTTAATTCTGAAAGCTTAGGAGAGACATTAATACCTAAATATTTTATATTTCCAGATTGCAGTGGTGTAGGAGAAGAATTATGGAAGGAGCAATTAATCGGAAGAACTGTAGATTTTGACCAGTTAATTGAATAATCTGAGACTCTTGAGAAAGAATTTATCAATGCAATCACCCCAGAGATATTGGTTTGTGAGTTTTGGAGAAAGAGTAACACATCATCCGCATAAAGGCTGATTTTATGTTCCATGTTCTTGCATTTTATGCCCTTAATCATTGAATTCTGTCTAATTGCTGCTGCTAGTGGCTCAATAAAAATTGCAAACAGTGAAGGGGAGAGTGGGCATCCCTGTCTGGTGCCCCTCAGGAGACAGAAGCTGGAGGATGTTTGGTCATTTGTTCTGACACAAGCTGTTGGGGAATTATATAATATTTTTAACCAGTTGATGAAAGAGGTTCCAAAACCAAATTTGTGTAAAGTTGCAAACAGAAATTTCCAGTTAACTCTGTCAAATGCTTTTTCTGCATCAAGAGACAATATTATGGTTTCAATGTTTTTACTGCATGAGTAGTCTATTAAATTAAGTAATCTACGTGTATTTGTTGATGAGTGCCTACCTTTTATGAAACCAGTTTGGTCAGGATGAATTAAAAGGGGGGTCATTTTCTCTAATCTCTTTGAGAGAGCTTTGCAGATTATTTTAAGGTCTACATTAATAAGGGATATTGGACGATAGCTTGAGGGATATACAGGGTCTTTGCCTGGTTTTTAGTAAGAGACTGATATTTGCAGAGTTCATATTTGGTGGTAGTCTACCATTTTCTTTGATTTCCTGCAACATTCTGTAAAAAACTGGTGCTAGAATCGTCCAGAATTCTTTGTAGAATTCTGCAGGAAAGCCGTCTGGACCTGGAGCCTTATTATTGGGCATACTTATCAGGGCTTCCTGGAGTTCACCTGGCGTCAGTGGCGAATCCAGTGCCATTGCTTGGGTGTCTAGTAATTTTGGAAGAGTTATGTTGTCCAGAAACTGATCAATTTCGTTTTTAGATGGGTTTATTTGTGGTGTATATAAAGTTTCATAGAAATCTCTAAAAATTTTGTTTATTTTTTTAAGATCATATATTGTATTCCCAGATAAATCTTTAACAGCACATATAGTTGTTTTTTCTTTATTGATTTTTAACTGGTTAGCAAGAAATTGTCCGGATTTGTTACCGTGTTCATAATTTTGCAGGCGAAGTCTTTGTACTAAGAATTTAGTCTTTTTATTAATAATTTCATTTAATTCTAGTTTTGTTTTGCGTAAATTGTTTAATATTTCTTGATCTTGGTGTGATACATAGGCTTTTTCTAAGGATTTGATGTTTTTTTCCAGTTCTTGAATATTTTTGTTTTCTTCTTTCTTCTTATGTGATGAGAAAGAGATTATTTTACCTCTCATCACGGCTTTCCCTGCTTCCCAGAGGACAGATGCTGATGTTCCAGGAATGTCATTAAAGTCTAAATATGAAGTCCACTCTTTTTTAAAGTATTTGATAAACTCTTCATCTTTGAGCAGCGATGTATTAAATCTCCAGTTTTTACTTGGTGTGGTATTATTCTTCTGCATTAGTGTTAAAGATACAGGAGCATGATCGCTGACAGCTATAGGATGAATCTCAGTGTCTGAAATGTCCCTCAGCAGTGAGCTGCTGACCAAAAAATAATCCAGACGAGAGTAGGAGTGATGAAGTGATGTGAGAAGAAAGAATATTCCTTACTGTTGGAGTGAAGGGAGCGCCATGCATCGCAAAGACCAAAGTCGCTCATATACTGTTTGATTATATTTGTGGACTGCCAATTACGCTGAGTTCCTGCTGTATTGAGCCTATCCATTTCTTCATTTAGTCCCAGGTTGAGGTCTCCTCCAAGAACGACTGTGCAATCTAGGTGTTCAGAGAGTGCACTAAAAAAACCGTGGAAGAATGAGGGGTCATCAACATTCGGACCATATACACTTACAATACCTAGCTTTTGGTTAAGTATAGATAGTTTGACTATTAGGAATCTGCCCTCTGGATCTATAACTGTATCGAGTACTGTGAAATTAATATTTTTATGTATTAGAATTGCTACTCCTCTTTGTCTAGAATTATAACAGGCTGAGAACACATTAGGAAACTCAGGTGTTTTAAGTTTATTCAAACCTGTGACAGGCATGTGGGTTTCTTGTAATAAAACAACGTCTGCCTGTAGTTTTTTGAGTTGGTTAAGTATTTTTAACCTTTTTTCCCTAGAGCCAGCTCCATGCACATTCCATGAGACAAACCTTAGCGTGCCCATAGTTGTGTGTTTGTGGCTAATGACATATGCTGTGTGTCTTGCTTAGACGGGTGAGGAAAATGGAAACACATCATATTTTTTTTTTATTTTTTTTTTTGTAAATAAAGAGAAGAAAATGCGCAGCGTGAAGCTCCATAGGTCTGACTATGTGTGTGCATAATAACTAAAATGAGCAAATGTGTGCGTGTGTGTCCTATATCTGTGTGCACTGTGTGGCTGTTGTAAATGTGTTGCCTTTAAACGCATGTGTGTGCGTGATCGTGCAGAGTGAGCATGTAGAAATAGACAGTGTCGTTTGTGGATGGATAGGGAAACAGGTGATCGACATAGTGAAAGAAAAGAGAAGCAAGGAAACCAAAGACCAAGGTGAGCGACAAGAGAGAGAGAGGGAAAAAGAAAAAACGGAAACATTCCAATTAAAGCATTGGCGGAGAGTGACGGTGACGTTATACTAAATTAGCAAACTGATATTACATAGTTAAGCAAAAGTTAATACAAGAGAGTGTGAGTGAAGAGAATAGCGTAGCGGATTCTTATCTGTTTTTTCAGTTTTCAGTTTTATTTGTCATATGCAAGTTAGCACAGGGTCAACATCGCAATGAAATGTGTTTGACGAGCAGCGGTCTCTCAGCAGCATGATACAGTAGGAAAAAATATAATAAAATATAATATAATAAAATAAAATAACAAATAGAAAAATAGTAAAGAACAAAATATTAGAGAGACATGGTAAAAGAGAAAAGATGACTAAATATATATGTATCTATAAATATAAATATATGTACACTAGTGATTAAATAAGAAAATCTTGAAAAGAAATATGACGGGAGGGCAGATGGGATATTGCACAGGAATGAGCAGCAGAAAATTACAGTATTGCACTTTTTAAATATAAATATCAATAACAATAAAGTGAAGTGACCAGTGCAGATTAAACAGAGTACTTGTGAAGCTGCAGGGTAGCTTCTGAGTCCTGTGTTGTGTGTGTTTAAGTGTTGTGGTTGATGTGTCGTATGGCTTGGTGGTAAAAACTGTTTTTAAGTCTTGTAGTCCGAGCAGACAGACTCCTGTAACGTCTGCCAGATGGTAACAAGGAGAACAGCTGATGTGCTGGGTGGCTGTGGTCCTTGATGATGCTGTGTGCTTTACGGAGGCATCGCTGGTGATAAATGTCCTGAATGGCAGGAAGCCTCGTGCCAGTGATGTGCTCTGCTGCCTTCACCACCCTCTCTAGTGATTTACGGCTGCTGGCAGAGCAGCTTCCGTACCAAACTGTGATGCAGCTCGTCAGCAAGCTCTCGATTGCACACCTGTAGAAATTTGAGATGATGCTGGCGTTCATGCCAAACCTCCTCAGCCTCCTCAGGAAATAAAGCCGCTGGCGAGCTTTCCTGATAGCAGTGTCTGTGTGAAGGGTCCAGGAGAAGTCCTCAGTGATGTTGACTCCAAGGAACTTGAAGCTGCTGACCCTTTCGACCTTGACACCGTTGATGTGGATGGGCTGGTGTTCCCTGACTGGTCGTTTCCGGTAGTCCACTATCATTTCTCTAGTTTTGCTGATGTTGAGAGTCAGGTTATTTTCCAGGCACCACTCGTACAGTGCCATCACCTCCTCTCTATAGGCCGTCTCATCATTACCTGGTGTGCGGTCAATACAGCCATGGAGTGATGCCGGGGTCGCGGTAGAGCTGTCCGTCCACGTAGAGCCGGTCCACGGCGATGACAGCCCGGGAGCCTTTCTGAATAAAACTACGTCGGACTGGGAACAGGACCCTGCGTCGTTCCAGGATCTCTCTGGGGAACTGGTCGTTCACGCTGAAGTCTGTTCCTTTCAGCTCTCTGCCGCGACTCTTCACCTGCTCCTTCTGCTTAAAGTGGCCGAATTTGGCCACAATAGGACGCGGTCTCCCGCTTCCTGTCTTCGGAGCCCCGATGCGATGCACTCTTTCAAACCCTATGTTTTTCACCGTGTCCTCCGGCAGCTTCAGGTGGATTTTAATGAAGCTTCTCACGGTCGTTTCCGGGTCCTCTCCGGCAGACTCTGGAATACCAGAAAACACAAGATTATCTCTCATGCTACGGGCTTGTAAATCCATAACGGTCTCTTTTATTTTTTTATTTTCTATGTTTAATTGGGTCACATTTTCGGTTAGAGATTTGACCGAGTCCCGTAGCGTGGCGTTTTCCGCAGCAAGTGTTTCCACCTGCTTCTGGCTGAACTCCAGGGATTCTTTTAGAGATTGAAATTCCCGGTGTAAGATCTCCACCAGGGACAGCCTCGCATCAAAACTGGACAATCGCTTATCGATTGACTCCAGGATGTCGACGATATCTTTGCCGGCAGGCGATGTTGTGCCGGGGGAGTCTGCCGGGCGATATCTTTTAGATGATGGCGTCTCAGTTTTGGCCGGGGAAGACATGCTCTGGGCCTTCTTCATTACTAAATCTTCGAAGCACAGGTCGATGTATTCTTGGAGAGCGTCTAAACTCTCCTCGTTGTCCTCCAGGGTGTTAGAGATAGGGCAGATGTTGTTAGTTATATGACAGTTGGTTAGTTTATTTGGCAATACTGAAGATTAAAGAAACTTTGTTAAATTCTAGGCTACCATTCGTTTGTTTTGTTTTTTTCCGCCAAATCTCCGGCGTCTGATGTCACCTACAACATGGGTCCTTACCTTACCGCCGTCACTTCCGTCACTTACCTCCCACTTCCGAACATTTTTAACCATTAACAATCAAAATGGACACAGCAAGCCTCACCAGACAGCTTCAGTCAAAATCGGATGTACAAGATGGAGTTATGGCTCTGCAAGGACATCCGATTTCTAAGTTTGCAATGATTGGAATGATGTATTTTAGTAATGTACAGTTGTACAGTGTACAGTTACTGCTGCTCATGCCCTGTGTTACAGTCCGAAGGAGGGGGGGGGGGGCTCAAATTGTGGTCGTATATATTCTGTACTTGTAAATCAAGATCTGTATGTGTAAAAAGAATTTGTGTGTGCGTAAAAAAGTTTTGTGTGTGGACTTAGCCAAAAGATACATGTCAAATTCTGCACTCAAGTTTTAAGTTACACAAATTTAACTATCCAATCAGAGAACAGATGGGTTTGGCTATTGGAGGGGTTAAAGGGTTTAGAGTTTGAGGGGTGATTTGATCTGATCACACTGACATAGAACTGAACTGAAAGTGTTATTATTTAAACTAATGATTCATGTGATATGCTAATGATTATTATTATTTTTTTGTTTTGAGCCAAATTAGATTTTTCTATAGGAACTCTGAGTTTAAGCATTAATGCAACAAATTGGGTCTGAGAACAATTTAGAATTCATGCAAGCAAAGACAGAAACTGCTCATCGTGATCAGTAGTGGGTATAAATGAGCTCATAGCACTAAGTTGGCTTTATTAGTCCTGCAGGACATTGAAACTAAAACCTCCATCTTCACAATCTTATTAGTAAATCAAGAACTAAAGCTTAAAGAATAACCTCGGTGTGTCATTTAGAACAAAGCTGGGCTAACTAAAATGATCTTGATCTATGGACGGTAAAGCGTGACCTACTCAACTGTCACCGATTTGGTTTTGTTTCTCTGTTTGTGTTTTATTAAAGATGCAGGCTTTTCATTTAAAGGTTTCCAGTTCTGGTCTTTTCACTGTGCTTTGCTCCTCCACTCCTGCCAACCTAGAACTGGTCCAGTAGCTTTCAGATTTGTCTTACAGTACAGCAGGTAGTTCCAGGACACACACAGATAAACACACACACACATTACAGTGTTACCTTCAGTTCAATTTTATTCTTATAGCACAGCAGTCAGCTAAAGGTGCTTTATATTTACATCTTATATTGTAAGGTAAAGACAATAATACAGTAACTCATAATTAAAGGCAGAGAGTTGTATATATAAACATGGTGAATGAAGAAGAAACACTCAGTCACCAGCCTACGTCTATTGCAGCATAACTAAGGGAGGATTCAGGGTCACCTGGTCCAGCCCTAACTATATGCTTTAGCAAAAAGGAAAGTTTTAAGCCTAATCTTGAAAGCAGAGATAGTGTCTGTCTCCTGAATCCAAACTGGAAGCTGGTTCCACAGAAGAGGGGCCTGAAAACTGAAGGCTCTCCCTCCCATTCTACTTTTAAATACTCTAGGAACAACAAGTAGGCCTGCAGAGCGAGAGCAAAGTGCTCTAATAGGGTGATATGGTACTACAAGGTCATTAAGATAAGATGGGGCCTGATTATTTAAGACCTTGTATGTGAGGAGCAGGATTTTGATTTTTGGATTTAAAATTAACATTAAAGTTAGAGCTTTATGTATTCCACTCAGTTTTCCTGAAGTCTTACAGCCTGGAACAAACATTTCAAGAAGTTGATTTTATATCTGACATTTCAAATATATTTGATTGATCTGAAATATTCTAATATTATAAGATGACAAGGAAAAATGTTCATTTCCTAAAAATCAAAGTTCACATTCACTGCATTCAGATGGAATGATTCATCTTAGTCCAATATCTACATGTTAACATTTGTTTGCTAAAGGACTGAAGAGGAAGAAGTTTACAAGGAATCATTTAGAACAGTTTAAAACATCAACTGATTGAATCCATGAATCTGAAAACGTGTTTGTGAGTGAAACAGACAGACATGTACAGACTGAACTGTTCAACAGTCAGAGGGTTTCTCTAACAGGAGGACACTCTTTACACTCATCTGGGCACAGATACACTGAGCAACCAGGATTGAACCCAAACCCGGGATAAAGAGGTTCAGTGAATGTGGTGTTGAAGGTGTGGAGGTGGATCAGAGTGTCAGAGGAGACTCTGTAGAAGGACAGAGTGCCAGCAGGACAGTCCACATACACTGCTACTCTGTTAGAGACAGAGGAGGAGGAAGGGGAGGAGATGGGTGTCACTTTGTTATTGTACATGACATAATGAGGACCATCTTCAGAGCAGACCAGACTCCAGGAATGATCGTTCCATCCAAACACGCAGTCATAACTGTCTCCTTTTCTGCTGATTCTTCTGTAACTCACTGATATCTCAACCGTTTCTTTCCACTCGACCTCCCAGTAACAGCGACCAGTCAGACCAGTACTACACACCAGCTGATAAAAATAATCAAATCTGTCTGGTTGATCAGGATATGATTGAACCTCCTCCACATGTGTCATCTTCCTGTTGTTATCAGACAGTTTAATGTGTCTGTTTACTGTGTTTGTGTCGATTGTGAGTTGACAGGAATCTGATGGAGAGAACAAACACAATCCAGCTGCAGTTATTGATCCATCATCTGTTCATTGATTGATACTTTGATGATGACTCCTGACATCAGAGATGTGAATGTGTGATGTGACAATTTGACGATAGCTGAATGTGTGCTGCTTTGTTTTCATGAATCACATTAAAAACACACTTACACTTCCTCAGACCTGGTCTCAACCATTGGACTCCAGCAGGCTCCACCCTGAAAGGAGGAGGGGGGTCAGACCAGCACAGTCAGCATGCACACATGGACATTACATGGCTCTCATACACATATTGTTAGACACTGATGAAGGAACAGTCCAACATTTTTACAATTACACTTCATACGTGGATCAAACTGCTGATGATTTTGACTGATCCTGGATCTGTCAGTACACCACTGTATCGAAAGAAATATGACTGATTCAAACTGTGAACTTTTATGATCTTTATATTCCTCTTCTGTTTAGCTGGAACAATGCTGTGATTGCAGCCATTCCCCAATGCTCTGTGAGTGGTACTCATGGCCATTGATCAGTGGAATCATATTTTGGGGATTTACTTACCTGGATGATTCACTTTGTGTCAAGACATTGGACTGTTTCCAGTTCCATTATTGTATATTGGCTTTTAAAATCTTTTTTTAAATGTATGATCGCTATGAAAAGCACTAGAAATACATACATCCCTTACTGCAGGGCTGCTTTTCTTTAAGTCTACAGAGACCATCACCCTGTAGTTCTCAGTTTCTAAACTAGAATAGAATAATGATTTTATTCTTTTGATAAAGCGAGACCAACAGTTCCACCTGGTTCCAGTGTTTGTTGTGTTCTGGAATAAATAATCTGAACTGTTAATAATACTGAGATATGTTGGTCTCCCTGGAGACCTTCTATCCTTTATGGATCGTTTCATGTGACATGTGTATGAAACAAACAGGAAGTGAATGAAGGACACAGGAAATGTTTCCACCTCTTCCTCCTCTATCAGACATTCTCTCCATACCTGAGCATGTCCAGTGTCCAGCCTGGATCCTTCAGTCCAGCCGACAGCAGCTTCATTCCTGAGTCTCCTGGATGATTGTAGCTCAGGTCCAGCTCTCTCAGATGGGAGGGGTTGGAGCTCAGAGCTGAGGCCAGAGAAGTACAGCCTTCCTCTGTGATCAGACAGCCTGACAGACTGCAGACACACAAAACAACAATCCGTCTGTGAACAATGATTTTCTGTATTTCAGGTACAATAACATTATTAAATATCTTTGTGTATAAATAAAGCAAAATTAAATTGAATGGATAGAAAATCATTTTGATTTTGTTTTATTTAGACATAAAGATATTTCCAATGAAAACAGTCTCTAAAATGATGGTGGCAGAGTGAGGGCAAGAAGAAGGGGTGATCTCAGAGACACAAAAAAAAAAAACTATAAACAAAATACAAACTAAGGAGAGAGATAAGCACATGCACCAGTGGCACATAAAAGCATCAGGGGTAAAAATAAGGGAATGGAGAAGAAAGCAGAGCATCATGGGAACTCTACTAAAAGCCTGACCCTAAAGTAGCATAACTAAGGGATGATACAGTGTCGACTAATTCAGCTTGAACTGAGCTTCATCACAAAGTAAAGTTTAATGCTGATCTTAGAGGGTGTCGATCTCATGAACTTAAACTGGGAGCTGGTTCCACAGCAAGTTAAACATAGCCAGGCTTTCTTTGTGTTAGCTGGTTTAACAAATCCGAAAACCAGTCAGAGAAATTAGTCATCTCTGACTAATTTCTCTGTTAACTCAGACTTTCTGATTTAAATGGTAAATGGCCTGTATTTATATAGCGCTTTACTAGTCCCTAAGGACCCCAAAGCGCTTTACATATCTAGTCATTCACCCATTCACGCACACACTGGTGATGCCAAGCTACGTTGTAGCCACAGCCACCCTGGGGCGCACTGACAGAGGCGAGGCTTCCGGACACTGGCGCCACCGGGCCCTCTGACCACCACCAGCAGGCAACGGGTGAAGTGTCTTGCCCAAGGACACAACGACTGAGACTGTCCGAGCCGGGGCTCGAACCGGCAACCTTCCGATTACAAGGCGAACTTCAAACTCTTAATCCACGATTGCCATGATTAGCATCTGTGCACGCTCACACTGGGCAGAGATAGCTCAGTAGGTAGAGTTGTGGCCCCACGATCAGGGGTGGAGGTCGGGGGTTTGAATCCACTGAACGGCAACCCTGAGGTACCCCTGAGCAAGGTACCGTCTCTACACACTGCTCCCCACTGAGTGGGGACGACCAGTTGATTGATTATGCTTAATTGATTATGCTGCTCATCAGATTTCTGTTAGAATTCTATTATAATGCTCCTTTATGAGAGCTTTATTGGGGAATAGAGCATTAAAATGTATAGTTTCTTAAGGTTTTATGTGGAGATGTGGCATTAATAAATAGATTATTCTGCATTAAGAAAAATAATAAACCCCTACAAATCTGATTTGGATATTTCCTTAATAAAAATATAATATGGACAAATGATCCTAAATCTTTAACTT
Source organism: Oreochromis niloticus (assembly GCF_001858045.2). Classification (NCBI taxonomy): domain Eukaryota; kingdom Metazoa; phylum Chordata; class Actinopteri; order Cichliformes; family Cichlidae; genus Oreochromis; species Oreochromis niloticus. Next base: position 61,229,936 of record NC_031967.2, read on the forward strand.
TACCAGCGCCGTGTAATTTTCTTTGAATACATCACTAAAGAAAGGTGACTCTGAAAAATCTCAAACAATAATTTAAAGTCTAATAAAATTCTTTAAAGGTTCACTTTTTTATAGAACAATTGAATATAGATTTTAAATGATGATAATCAGTGCAAAAGGTTGAAACCTGACCTGAGAGTTTCCAGTTTAAAGTTTGCACTCTTTACTCCATCAGACAGAAGCTTCACTCCTGAGTCGTTCAGGTCAGAGTTACTCAGGTCCAGCTCTTTCAGACTGCAGGACTGGGAGCCGAGAACTGAGGACAGAGCTTCACAATCTCCATCTGAGAGTTTACAGTGACTCAGTCTGAAAAAGGACAGATTAACAAACATGAAAAAATAACCTTTATGTTAAAGTGAAATTCTGTATTATTATTTTAGCAATATCTAATACTGTCTTTTCTCTGGACCCAGTCATTCCTTTGGCTAAAAAATAAATAAATTATTAATTCTGTCAGCAGATGAAAACAAATATATAGTTTGGTCTGACCTAAGAGTATTCACTTTACAGTTTGGACTCTTTAGTCCATCACAAAGAAGCTTCAATCCCGAATCCGACAGGTTGCAGTTACTCAGGTCCAGCTCTCCCAAACTAGAGGACTGAGAACTAAGAACCAAGGACAAAGCTTCACAGCTTTTCTCTGAGAGGTTACAGCCCATCACTCTGAAAAACAAAAACAACAACAACAAAAACTGGTAAAAAGTATCGGGAGTAAAGAACTATGACATTTATCAATATTAATGTTATTTTTTCCTCTTGACTTTTAATTGATTCTGACAGTTAGATATATAATGAGATATATATCTCTTTTGATCTGACCTGAGAGTTTTACAGTGTGGACTCTTCAGTCCATCAGACAGAGGATCCACTCCTGAATCCTGCAGGTTGCTGTTACTCAGGCCCAGCTCTCTGAGATTGGAGGTCTGGGAGCTGAGGACTGAGGACAGAGCTTCACAGTTTGTCTCTGACAGGTTACAGAGACTCAGTCTGAAAAAGTAATGCAGTTTGTCATTAAACTAAACCAATTTATATAAACAGTGTCCCGATTAAAATGTGTACATAAAGAAAATATCCAAAATGTCAACTTAAGAGGAAAATTATTGTTCTCAGGCAGGTTTAGGAAGTATCCAAAACATACAAGGTTCATTTATATAATTTTTCAATGGATGTTATAACTGTTTTCACTCTTGTATGCTTTTTATACAAACTTTACAAAATCAAGAAATGATTACTAACATCAGAGGATGATGTAGTTACATTCTGCTGATTAAAGTTTATGCATTAGAAATGAAGATCAGATTTTTTGGAATGACAAGATTGTAAGTGAACCAAATTAGTCTAATAAACCTAAATATATAACATGATAGTGGAACCTCTGCATATGATATTCTGAAGCCAAAACAGGCCATAGATCCTCTGAACACTGAGAAAAGGGTGCATGAGGTAGAACCAATGCACACAAACAATAAGGAGGCTCAGTGATGGTCAGGCAGGATGGCTGCTCAGCACAACATCACAGCACACAGCCAACCATGGTGAAGTTGCTGGTCTAAAGATAGACCATTGTCAAGTCATCTGAAAGATGATTAAAAGTTTACTTATGGGCTTATGTGGCAACTAGCTAAGGCCCAGGAAGAGCAGCCTCGGGATTAGCTAGTATATTCAATTCAATTCAATTCAATTTTATTTATATAGCGCCAAATCACAACGAAAGTCGCCTCAAGGCGCTTTATATTGTACAGTAGATCGCACAATAATAAATACAGAGAAAAACCCAAGCTAGTTTATGAATATGAAGCTAAATTTCTCAGGCTGTTAGCTCCAACACATGGAGCAAAACCACTCCTTCACATGACTTTGGTAATGTGTTGGCTTAAGCAGAACAACCCAGGTCCAGAGGAAACAGGAAGAGACAGAGTCCTAGCACCAACTAGGGTTTGAGGAGTGCAGATAGAGAGTGTGACCTCCACTCAAGGCTCCAAAGTTAGGTAATTGGGACAAGGCTGGGAGGTTGGAGCAGTAAAGACTTCTTGGCAATTATTCCTGCAGAAGCAGATCAATTACCAAGAATCGCACCTTTTGTGGAACAGGACTGACCCAAAGTGCAGGGTGCAGAGGACATACACACTAAAAGAGCAAGCAATTCACTGACTGATAGAAGTCAGTAAGAAATTAAATATCAAACTGAATAAATAACCACAACAAAGACTGAAAGGGAGGACAGGACTAACCAGTGTAGAGGAAACAAGGGTGAGGGAAATGAGACAAAGTTGTAGAAAATAAAGACAGCGAGATTTTATTCTTAGAACTGGCAACAGGAACAACAAGCAACATGAGGACAATGATTCAGTTCACCAGCAGCTGGTGAAATTTGGGTGATTTTACAAGCAAGGCCGACTGTAGCAGAGCAGTATTTGGGAAATGAGGTAGAACTGAAGAGAGAACGGTGCAGTAACAGAACACTGGTTTATTCTATGTGGTGTTGGTATGAACAAAATGTGTGATTATTTCTTTTCTTTTTTTGTATTTGTTTTTGAAGAGTTGATGTTTAGCACTTATGTATTCACTACAGGGTGGATCTGGACATTACTTTAATAACAACTGCACCTATTTTTTTTTTGTCAGAAATGCTGACAATCGTTGCTGCTACATATGCATTAACAGTTGGATTGAGTACTGATCACAATGTAAATGTTTTATATATTTTTCAAACCCCTGCACCATTACAGTTTTTTTTTTCAAACTGCTTTATGTTAACTAGAATAAACATTTACCAAATAAAGGCATCAGCACGTATTTACTTACAGAGATTTATTTGAGGCATTGACCTTGGGCAGCAGCTGCACAAGAGCGTCCTCTGAAGAAAATGTCTTTCGGTCTGCATCTTTTTTTGATGAGACTAAGATTAAAAGCAGAGCTGACCACTGATCAGGGGAATGATTACGTGGGGAGAAACTTCCTAAACTCATGTACTGCTGGACCTCCTCCACTAGAGAATGATCATTCAGTTCATTCAGACAGTGGAACAGATTGATGCTTTTCTCTCCAGACTGATTCTCACTGAGCTTCTTCTTGATGTACTGGGCAGTTTCCTGATTGGTCTGTGAACTATTTCTTCTCTTTGTCTGCAAACCTTGTAGGAGACTCTGACTGGTCTGCAGTGAAAAACCCAGGAGGAAGCGGAGGAACAGGTCCAGGTGTCCGTTTTGACTCTGTAAGGCCTTGTCCACAGCACTCTGGTAGAACTGACTCGCTGAAGATTCGGTTGTTTCAGACTTCTGGGAGGTTTTTTGGTCTTCCAGCAGATTGACTCCAGAGTTGATGAAGGTCAGATGGACATGAAGAGCAGCCAGAAATTCCTGAACACTCAGATGGATGAAGCAGAACACCTTGTCCTGGTACAGTCCTCTCTCCTCTTTAAAGATCTGTGTGAACACTCCTGCAAACACTGTGGCTGCTCTGATATCGATGCCACACTCTGTCAGGTCTGATTCATAGAAGATCAGGTTTCCTTTCTGCAGATGATCAAAAGCCAGTTTTCCCAGAGACTCAATCATCTTCCTGCTCTCTGGACTCCAGTGTGGATCTGTTTGGGCTCCTTCATCAAATTTGACCTTCTTCACTTTGGCCTGAACCACCAGGAAGTGGATGTACATCTCAGTCAGGGTCTTGGGCAGCCGCCCTCCCTCTCTGGTTTTCAGCACATTCTCCAGAACTGTAGCAGTGATCCAGCAGAAGACTGGGATGTGGCACATGATGTGGAGGCTTCGTGATGTCTTGATGTGGGAGATGATCCTGCTGGCCTGCTCCTCATCTCTGAACCTCTTCCTGAAATACTCTTCTTTCTGTGGGTCAGTGAACCCTCTGACCTCTGTCACCATGCCAACACAGTCAGGAGGGATCTGATTGGCTGCTGCAGGTCGTGTGGTTATCCAGAGGCGAGCAGAGGGAAGCAGTTTCCCCCTGATGAGGTTTATTAGCAGCACATCCACTGAGGTGGACTCTCTGGGGTCAGTTATGATTGTAGTTTTGTGGAAGTCCAGAGGAAGTCGACACTCATCCAGACCATCAAAGATGAACACAACCTGGAAGTCTTCAAAGCTGCAGATTCCTGCTTCTTTGGTTTCAGTAAAGAAGTGATGAACAAGTTCCACCAAGCTGAACTTTTCCTCTTTCAGCACATTCAGCTCTCTGAAAGTGAATGGAAACATGAACTGGATGTCCTGGTTGGCTTTGTCTTCAGCCCAGTCGAGGATGTATTTCTGAGTTAAGACTGTTTTCCCAATACCAGTCACTCCCTTTGTCAGCACTGTTCTGATTGGTTCAAGTCGTCCAGGTGAGGCTTTAAAGATGTCTTCTTCTCTGATTGATCTTTCTGGTTTGTCTCGTTTCCTGAATAATGTTTCAATCTGTCTGACCTCATGTTCTTCATTGACCTCTGCAGTCCTTCCCTCTGTGATGTAGAGCTCTGTGTAGATCTGATTCAGAAGGGTTGGGTTACCTGCTTTAGCGATCCCCTCAAACACACACTGGAACTTCTTCTTCAGAGTAGATTTAAGTTTGTGAGGACAAATTGCAGCTTGAAGTTTTCAGAGAAAAAACAAAAAAAATATGTTCAACATAAGGTACTGTTTACTGTTTTAATAAAACGAATAGACAATTTAAATTCCATATATCATCATTCTTATGTGTTGGTCTATGTATTTTGAAATTAGTAAATTCTTTATTGAACACCAGCAACTTTAATCTTCAGTGATATCTTCTTACTGCTCTGCAGACGGTCAGCCAGCTCATCAAGCTTCATTCTTCTCATAAAGTCCAGGGTGATTTTCACAAATGCCTCTCTGCTGCTCCTCCTCTGCTCCTCCTCCTTCTCCTCCCTCTGACTCTCTAAGCATTCTGGGTAACCTGGACTCAGAACCTTCTGGATCTTCTTCAGCTCTTTCTTCACAAAGCTGATGATGTTGTCCTCCAGCAGCTGGAACAGAATACTTCATGAATGACCCAATTATATTGAAATCATTGAGCCAAACACTGATTATCCGCTGTTCCACAAAGAGCAGCATGAAGATGTAAAAGTAGTTGTTGTACATGTACAGACCATAAATATGGAGTCCAGGCTTGTTTGATCCTGCTGGGCAGACTGACCACTGGGAACCTCTGAGCTCTCCTGATCCACTCTGTGGAGGAACCATGAAGAGTTAGTCCACATGAAATCTGTCTCCAGAGAGACAAAAACTGGAAAAGACACATAGATTCTTCTAGTGAAGTTTATCTCATCAATATAATTTAACTCTCAAAGCTGTTCATCCAGTCCCGGAAAAAAGTAGCCAATCTGCTGGCTTTTATTTTAAGAGCAAAGCAAACTAGAGCTTGTAGTGTATCCAGCTGATATCTGGAATATAAGCTCCTGTGTGATTCCTGTGTGCCTGTTGAGCTTGTTTTGCCCATGATTAAGCTTATTTTTCTTTGTGGAGTTCATTTCTTTCATGTTTAATTCCTCAGGACTTCCTGTCTCTATTTTTTTTGTCAGAGCCCTGCTCTAAATACTGTCCTAGATTTAACACTGTTTGAAACGCTAGATTTAGAAGTATTTAGTGACATCTTTTGCTGTTACAGAAGATGTCGCCAGGTAGGTTGCTGCCAATAGATTTACAAAACCGATATCTCAGTGAAAAAAAAGCAAAAATGGAGAGTATATCCTTGTTATGAACATAAACCCATTTTTCAAACCATTGTTTCAGCAACTCAGCATTGAACTTGATATTTAGTTTTATTGTTGTTGATTCTGTAACTAGTCAGGAAATATTGTATGTAAGTCTATTAGCAGCAGGCTCAAATGATCAAAGATGGCACTAAACATGTTCTAAAACTTTGAACATTTATTTTTTGTTTACATCCAGCTTAAGAGGAGTTAAATTTTTCAATTTTTTTTTTTAGAACTCTCACATTTGTGTAAATTTACACCCAGTTACAGTCTTCTTTTCAACAATACTCAATTTGTTGTGGTTTCTGGTAAACAACAATTAAGTAAAACTTCCTTTGTTGCCTGGTCTTAGACTGTTCATGCTGTGCTAGTTGAATCTTCTTACTGAATTCAAACACCCTTTGAGGAGTATTTTCATCTAGAAGCATTGTAAGTCTCTGTAGGATCCACTCCTCTTCAGATTTTAGCACATTAATGGTAAAATTTGTTTCTTTGAAACATTCATTGAGGAGCTAGTGCTGCGTCTTCCTAAAGATTTCTTGTTGCTCAAGGCCCTTAACTGAAGAGCTCATCTGCAGACTTCTAGGAGTAATCCTGTTTTGTCTGCATCTGAGGCTGAACAACAGGTGCTTCAGGTAATCAGTCATCTTATGTGCTGTTTGCTCATAGTCATATTAGCTTAAGCCAGTACTTGCCAAAGTGGGTTAAAATGTCTTGATGCATGGTCAATAATCCAAGAAAGTAAATCCAAAAAAGTCACTTGGATGAGTGACGACATGTTTCTACCACTAAAAAACGCAACGTCCAGATGAACAGAATCAACTTTTGAATGGATGACTGAGCATGCATCAGGATACATCTCAAAGACTTCATGTTACTGACAGCTCACCTGTATGCAGCAGACCCATGATGTTTAAATTCAAGGGGGTCACGTTTTGACTGTTTACTCCTTACGGACATACAGCTGGATCCAGGTTCATTTATACGTTTAGTTCCTCGTTTTCTCCTGCATGTTGTTTGAGTCAATGGTCTCCTACAGAGATACATTTTTGAAACCAGGAAGGATGAATAAAAAATAAAATAAGCATCATCATTTAAATCAGAAACTGTACTGACATGAAAGAGTGTTACTAACAGCTCACCTGTATGCAGCAGACCCATGATGTTTAAATTCAAGGGGGTCACGTTTTGACTGTTTACTCCTTAAGGACATACAGCTGGGTTCAGGCTCATGTTTACATTTAGTTCCTCGTTTTTTTGTGTATGTCCTTTTAGCCAGTGGTCTCCTACAGAGATGCATTTATAAAACCATGAAAGATTAATAAAAATAAAAAATAAAATACAACAAGCATTACCATTTCAATCAGACACCGAGCTGACATTCAAGTAGTTCGTTTTAATAACAGCTCACCTCTCTGCAGCAGACACCTGCTGGTGTTTAAATTCAATGGGGTCACGTTTTGAGTGGTCACTCCTTAAGGACACACAGCTGGGTGGAGGTTCAGGTTGATTCCTGTGAATAATGATGGAGCAGTGATGTGAGTGCTGAGCTGTGACATGGAGAAGAGTCATGGACAGTTAGAGATGGTCATCTCACCTCTGAGCTTTGGTCTGGCTCTCATGTTCCCCACACAGAGTGCTTTTAGAGGGAGGGACTCCCTCCTCTCTGTCCTCACACTGATCCATGCTGCTGAATTCACATAAGCTCACACACACTTTCTACCTCCACAAGCAGAAGAAACACAAATCATTCAAGTGCACATAACAACATTGTGAACAACATTTTCAAACATTTCTGCCGATCCATGATAAAAACCTTTAGGATCATTAGAGCCAAAAGCTTCACACTAACTATCCCCGCTGGGTTTGCAGAGAACTGTACACACACTGATTCACTGGTAATGCGAATCTTCTTCCATCCAGTATCGCTCTTTCAGTTCAGGGTTAATGTGAACAGCCAGTCAGAGAAAGGAGGAGCCTGAGCTTCACAGTAAGAGAACTGGTCTTGAATTCAGTTCAAGACCATAGGATGGATAAAGAGCATAGTGTCCCTTTATGCAGATGATCTGTTAATATATGTATCTGATCCTGTTTCATGTGTTCCCCATATCATCCACACCCTAAACAGTTTTGGCTCCTTCTCTGGGTATAAACTGAATTTCAGTAAAAGCGAATGCTACCCTCTTAACGATTTGGCTCTTCAAATACAGAACAGTGCTACACCTTTCAAAACAGCTAAAAACGACTTTAAATATCTAGGCATAAATTTAACAAGAGATTTGCATAATCTCTATGAAGAAAATTTCTGTCCGTTACTTGAAAAGGTCAAGTTAGACTTAAAGAAATGGAAGCCACTTCATTTATCGTTGGCTGGGAAGGTAAATTGTATAAAAATGAATATACTCCCCAAGTTTCTTTATCTCTTTCAATGTATTCCACTTTACCTTCCAAAATCATTTTTTAAATCTGTTGATAAAGCTCTGATCTCATTTATATGGGATGGGAAAAAACCTAGAATACGCCTGGATCTGTTACAGAGGCCTAAAAACCTAGGCGGCCTAGCACTTCCAAGTTTTTGTCATTACTATTGGGCCTCAAATGTTCAAAAAATCATATACTGGCTCAGTACCCTGATGAAGACTGGCGCCAAATTGAAGCAGCGTCTTGCATCTCTACTTCTCTTAGAGCCTTTGTTACCTCCAGCCTTCCAATTTCCTCACGGCAGCACACCACCAGTCTTATAGTTAATAACACCCTCAAAATATGGGCTCAATTTCGAAAGAACTTTGGGTTTGAAAGTCTTCTCCATTTAACCCCTATACACAATAATCACCTTTTTCTTCCTGCCAGATTAGACTCTGAATTTGCTTTGTGGCAGAGACGAGGCCTCCATAACTTTTCTGACATGTATATAGACGGTGTCTTGGCAAGTTTTCAGGATTTGTCACACAAATTTGACCTCCCTCGGTCCAGCTTATTTAGATACTTTCAAGTTCGCCACTTTCTTCAGCATCATAACCCCGACTTTCCAAATATAATTCCATCTACTGCTGTAGATGACCTGTTAAAACTGACATTTAAGCCTGAAGGCCTAATCTCCAGAGTTAAAAAAAACTGATAATCTCCTTTAAGAATATAACAATGCCAAAGATTAAAGCGGACTGGGAGAATGAGCTGGGGGTGGACTTAGAGGAGGAGACCTGGGAGAGCGCTCTTTTAAGAGTAAACAACAGCACTTTTTGTGCTAAATTAAACATCATACAGTTCAAGATTTCACACCGCATTCACTACTCCAAGGCAAGATTGGCCAGAATGTTTCCAAACATAGATGCGAGAGATGTAGAAACCCCTCTGCAGATCGAACACATATGTTTTGGTCATGTCCTAGTTTAAAAGCCTACTGGTCAACAATTTTCAATACACTATCCGAAGCATTGAGTGTTGAGCTTCAACCCAATGCAGTTATGGGTATATTTGGTGTCACAGAGAGAGGTCATAGAACATAATCGCTTTTACTACATTGCTTGCACGCAGAAGGATATTGCTGCATTGGAAGTCAAAAAAGCCACCCAAAGCGGCTTTGTGGTTTAGTGACCTGATACAATTTATACAGCTGGAAAAGATAAAGTACGCTCTCAAGGGGTCGAAGGAGAGATTTTTTGTTGTTTGGGATACATTCCTAAAACATTGAGAGAAAATTAAAACCATACCCAACTGAAAGAGGCTTGACAGCTGCCGTAAATCCTTGTTTTTGTTTGTGATTGGGATTAACTTGGTGCAAACTATTCCCCTCTAAGTGCACATCTTCAAATACGGTGAATTTCCTTGTACTTCATTTATATTCATTTTATTGATTTATCTATTTACTTTTTTCCCCTCTGGATCGGTGTCCAATATGGGGTGGGGTAAATATATAAAAGGAGCATTGTAGCCTTGCTATATGTATGTCTTTGTACTACATTGTTGATGCTCAATAAAAAAAAAAAAGAAAACAAAAGAAAAAATGAATTCAGTTCATGCCGGACTGGTGTTTTCTCACTTTGTAGCTTTAATTTAGACTGAAGGAAACATTTAGTAGTGACAGCTCTGTGTACTAGTTTTCACTGGGAGATGCCAAGTGAGTGAATTAGAAATGAGTACATCAGGGGCACTCACAAATTCACATGAACACTTTTTCTATGCAAAATCTACCCAGATGTGATCTGGTTCTGGATCTCAGAGCAGAGCCTCACACATTTCTGGTTCTGGAATTTTAACAGAGAAAAGTAAAACTGTCCCAATCTGCAGAGTTCACAGACTCGTGTTTAAAGAGTAGGAATCACACGCAGACATTAAAGCTGATGATCGATGTTTGCAGCTAGGGAAACATTCCTCACATGTTTAAACTAGAAAAACTAGAAACTGCATGCAGCACAGTTTCAGTTTGCACGCACAATCTTTTTCAAGCATTAACAGCAACAAAAGGTTATTAAAAGAGCTGTAGAAAGGCAAAGAGACATCAGGAGTTTGGCAATCAGAAAAAAGTTAACCAAACACAATATAGTTGTGAGTTGTTTTCTACAGAGTCCACAGATCTCAAGCTTAAGTTACTAAAGACAAACTGTTAAAAGAGGAAAAAAAGAAAACTTACAGGTTCTTCACAGACACACGGGTGAGCTGTTTCATTGAAGGAGGAGGGACTCTACCTGAAGTAGGACAGGTTGGAGGAGGCAGATTTTCAGAAGAGTTACTGAAAATGTGCCTTTATGTGGTCAGATTTAAAGTAGAAATCAACTTGTATGATTTAATTCAATTATTCACTGAGCAGTTTTGGTTATTATTAAAATGACATATTGAGTTGGTATCTTTCATAAACTGATAATTACTAACCCTGAATAATAATCGATTTAAGATAAGATAACCTTTACTAGTCCCACACGTGGGATTTATTATGTTGTTGTAAGCCCATGAACACCAGACAGGACTGCATGAAGCTGGTGATCAGGATGGGAATTCAGAAAACTGTTGAAACAAAAAAGCACCAAGAGCTGCTGAACTACTAATAAATGTTTTCAACATTTACAGTTAATACATGAGTGAGGCACAAAAATAGAATTGTACGATTACCAGAGGAACAAAGCACCAGCTCCTGGTAGACAGAGCCGTTGCCCGAAACTGCAAGGCCAGACTGACCAACGTGTGCACTGCCTGGATTTATTACCAGGCCTGACTCGTAATAAATCCAGGCATTTATTTATTTAGCCCAGAATAAAGTGTGTGTGTGTTTGTTCACACCAGAAAAATGCCGTCTGACTGCTCAGACTGAGTCTAAGTCAGAATAAAGTTCACATGCTTTGTTAGGGTGGTTACTCAAAAAGAAAGTAAAATATTACACATTACTGGTTCCTTTTCTTAAAAGTAATGCAGAACATTACTTAGTTACTCATTGGAGTAAGTACATATTGTGCTTAAAAGAAGAGATGTTTCTGTTGGTGGCTCATAATATATAGCCCTTTATGTAAGAGCGGCATAATATTGCAATATTTTTTTCCTGTTCTCACTTGCTCTAGCTGAGCAAAAAAGCTTTGCTTTTTGTGACAATACGGACTACTGTTATGGTTTGATTTTCCTTTTGTAACTGAGGCTTATATTTTAGTGTATACTTTTTGTGAAATTAGTGATTAGAATAAATTTATGTGAATATAAGTTCAAAATAATAATTTATTTTCTGTCTTTATTCTAATCCAGTTCATCCTCTGTCTGGAAGCCAGTTCAGTTCCCCTCCCTGTCTCTAATCCAACGTTCCTCTGATTGTTGGTTTAAAATAGAATCTGGTGCTTGAAGACGCCATCTCGTCCACCCACTTGGGCGGATATTCAGTCAAATGAATTTGAATCCAAGAAACAAAATTTTTTCTCTATTATTAAAGCTATGTTGTTGGGTTTTTTGTTGTTGTTTTTTTATTTTAAAAGGGACAGAAGAATTACAGATGATTGATGAGCACCTTTGAACACACCAGAGAGGAGGAGAAAAAGTTTTGGCTGTGATTTCGCTTTCACCATCATTGATTGGAAATATTGCCTTTAGCAACATTAACCAGTTGGGGGTGGAGGTAGCTAAATATAAAGCTGACAGACAGACAGAAGAAGAGTAGCTATGATATGATCAGAATTAATAGTCCTTACTAATAGAAAAACAATCCATGTGCAAACATCAGTTCTTTCACAGACAAAGGCATAAAGAGATGTTTCAAAAACCTTTAAGGTATAAAACATTAGAAAGATCCTTACAATATTTACATACAATCCCCATAATATTGTTTACAATAGAAAAGAAGAGTAGAAGTGGATCCTGAGCTGTTCATTTAAGTCAGCATTAGTTTCCTCACTGGCTACCATCATATCCATGAGGAATTAAAATGTTTTGTGTGATGTTAGATGTCTCACGTCCTGTTCTGCTCTATCAGCTCCATCAGTTTCTGTGGCATCTCAATCATCAGCTATCAGCACAGGAATGCTTAACTGAACACTTCCCCCATGTCTCAGAGTCCCAGTATGAGTGCCTTCATATTAACTAGGTTATTAAAACTGTGTTCCACTGAGCTCCTTCATTTTTTTAAAATCTATTTATCTATTTTTCATCAATACATTTGAGTCCTTGTCAAAGAAAAGCATGAACAGGCGTGATTAGAAGAACCTGATCATTTTGAAAACAACCACCCGATCTGTAGTTCTGATCTTCACACCTGAACATTTCCAACAGTGCGAGGACTCTGATATCAGATAGTCAGTACTGATTGATGTTTCTTTTTCATTACTTCAGTTTCTGATTGCATCCTGTGGGACGATGTTAAGCTTTACACGACTACCTGCTCTAAAACAACAACAGTCTTTTGCAGAATGATGAACTGACTACTGAGACCAGACAGGAGGTGCAAAGAGTCCGTGGGCCTCTGGTCTTATCTAAGAAATACAATTCACAAAGGGACACAAAACCACCAAAAATAATCTATTAACAGTTATTTGTGTTTATTTAATAATACAACTGACATAATTTTAACATGTATCTGTTCAATTATTTATTTCATGAAAATGTACCACTGAGTGACTCTATGAATGTAACAAAAGACTATTTTCATTAGCTGGCAGAGGTTTGAAGCCAAATCCAGGACAACTGACTCAAATAACTTACAGCACACATTCATTCAGACTGAAAACTGTTCACGAGGAACAAAATTCAAAATGTTTATCAAAAAATCCAAAGACTATAAAAGAGGGCAACAAACAGGAAACCACAAGAGACCACACTCAGACCAACGATTAACGACTAAAAACTTCAAACACTAGAAGAAGAAAACTCAAATCCACTGATTAAAAACAAAACACAGAGTAAACATGACAGCAACACAACGCAAGAACACATCCAAATACTTTCCTGCACAATATCCCAGCCTCCACATGCAGATATTATAAAGTTCTTTTTAATAAATGCAGTAAATGTTCATGGTGTTTGTAAACTTCTAGGTTTCATTTTCATTAACTTTGTTTGCAGTAAACCTGACCTAAGCTGGAGACAATTCACCTTCTGTTTTTTCAATGTCACTTCAGTAAAACCTGAAAGTCGGCTTCTAAGAACAGACTGATTTTATCTGATTGTTTCCAGTTAAAGGAAGAAAAACGTCCCATCAGTGATGATCAGTGTCTAAAGTTTCAAACAGATTCATTTAAACTGTTTATTACAGTAACAAATGTTTCAGTGCAGAGTCAACCAGTGTGGATTCCAGTCAATCAATAATCTATAATCATGTGAATTTATCTTCAAGCAGAAGAGTGATCCAAAGTTTGTCCTGAAATAAGAGCTGAACATCTGGTCCACATATTACACAGTAGAAACAAACAGTAAAGTTACTAAAGATAAACTGGTAAAGGAGAAAACAAAGCAAACTTACAGTTTCTTCAAACAGTGACACGAACAACAAGCTCCACTCCACACTTGGACACTAAACACAGACACACAGGTGAGCTGCTTCCTGTAAGGAGGCGGGACTAAACCTGAAGAGTGTGAGAGGGCCACACCTTCATGTGCTGATTTACAAATATGTTGTCTGACTGCTCAGACTGAGTCTAAGTCAGAGTAAAGTTCACAAGCTGATGTGTGAAAACATCAATCTCTGTTGTAGCTAAACACACTGATCACAGCTCTGACACAACCACAGTGTTTACTTTATTTGGAACATAAATGTTTATACTGCAAATATTCACAGTGACTTTCTCAGTTTCCAGTCTATAGATCCATTCACATTTTCTACCTTCACCCGTTGAGTAAAGACTGAGAGCAGAGCTGAAACCAACTGTCCAATCAATGAGCGGCATTGACATCTGAACTTCATTCAGACTCTGTTTTTGAAGATGTTGTGTGAATGAAATGAGTGAAATGATGCAAATATCCAAACATAGATCTTGTGGTGTCGGGTTACATTAAAGGTTCCTGGGCAGGTCAGCCAATGAGGATGCAGCCTTTTGTTTGCCTTGAGCAAAATATTTTAAACATATCACTGACATCAAAATTCAAAAAGAACTTAAGAAGTAAATAAATAAGAGAAATTTACAATTTGAACATTTGATCTCCTGACTTTGAACTGTTTTCATTAAATGTCCGATTGAGATCATTTCATTCAGTTTTATGCAGTAGTGATGAAGTGACGCTCCGGTGCATGTCAAAAAAACCATCACAGTGCTTCAGAAGCACTGTGTCGAGGCTTGATTCTTTTGGCCAGAGTTACATGATCAGTGACATCCAAAGCTTCATGTAGAACATAACTGCGTCTGTAACCTGTTGAATGGTTTATAAGGAAGTTAGTTATTCACGGTATTTGATCTTTCCACTGATCATTCTATTGAGAGATATGGAGCCAGTGAGGAAGAGAGGAGGTTCTTACATGTCGGAGTATTTTGAGTTGATTTTGGTCAGCAAGAACAGAAAGCTGGCAAACTGTAGGTCAGTTTGCCAGCTTTCTGTTCAGAAGCATTCTCCAAAATGTATTTTCATCTATTGTATTTACCAATATCAAGAAGTCAGAAGCAAAGAAAGACCACACAATGGCACGTGTTTAAATAAGGAATGTTTATTCATCAAATTTATTTATTTAACAAATAGACATAATTTTTTCACCCAAAAAATAAATGTTCAAAGCAACAACAAGGTGACCCAGTATCAGACAGAATTGTGAACTCTGCTCTGTAGAGTGGGCAGGCATAATGAAGCAGTACACTTTTATTTGAAGATTTAAGCTGTTATTCATTTGTTGGCCACCAGATGTCACCAGAGAGGACTGTATTAACACTAGAATTACTGAGCCTTTTTTCCCTGGTGCAAGTCCCTACTACTAGATTTACTGGCCTGCGCAGATTTGCGTAAATTCCCCCCGACCTTAACACCTCTTGGCACCCCGCTGAGATTTTCACAGGTCGTCAGCTCCATTGTTCTCCTGCTTTTGTTGTGCAAACACACCCTCCCCCAACCCCTAACCATGAGAGATTCAAGTTTTTCCTTCCCTGCAAGGCTGCTTTCCTTCCTTACCTGCCTGCATGCCTGTCCATAAACATATATACACAGAGTTGTACATATATTTATATATTTATATAGCCACACCTTATATAATATGCATAAAGTCTAGTTATACACACAGACACATCTATATCATATATACACACACACACACATATATATATATATATATATATATACATACATATATATATATATATGTGTGTGTGTGTGTATATATGATATAGATGTGTCTGTGTGTATAACTATGTATGTGTGTGTATAACTATGTATGCATATATATATATATATATATATATATATATATATTGTGGCATGCAGAGGGGCAGTTCCTCCGTTGTGCCACCCCGCCTTAGTTTAACGGCAGCTGGGGTGCCAGGCTTTGTGGGCTTGGTGCTGGACAGTAGCGTGCGATGTGGCCTGGTTCTCCGCACCGATGGCAGTTACCTCTGGACTGGCCTCCTGCTCGTCCATTCCCTCGCCGAGATCGCCAGGGTGGTGTGTTGGTGGTTTGGCGGGCCTCTTCCTCCTGGTCGCTCCTTTCGTAGTCTGTTTGGCACACTTGGTGACTTATGCCAGGGCTGCGTGCACCTGGGCTGAGCACATGCTCCACTCTTTCGGCCTCAGTTAGAGCTGCCACCAGGGTTTCTGGTGCATGCAGACGGATGTGCTCTTGTAGTCGTTTTGGCTGGAGACCCCGGACAAAAGCCTGGAGAGCAAGCTCTTCTTGTGCTGCAGCATCAAAAGCAGGGTACCCTCTACGTGCATAAAGACGTAGGTCGGCAGCATAGGCACCCAGACTCTCCTCTTGTCTCCGTGGGCGGCTAGCAAGTTTATCTCGGGCATCATCTGCATGTGTACGGAGGCCAAACCTGCTCTGCATTGCTCTGGCAACAGCAGGCCAACTTAAACGCTCTTCTGGCTGAAGGTCTGTGAGGATCTGCAGTGCCCTGCCTTCCAGGGCGAGGGCGACTTGGACAGCTGTCTCCTCTGTTGACCATCCATTTAGCTGAGCAGCCAGCTGTACCTGGATAAGGTAGGTCTCTGGAGGTGCTTCCCCATTATAGCGTGGCAGCTTCATGCTCCCCCGGACAGGAGCCCCTGATGGCAGCGGCGGCTGCACTGGATCCTGGAGACAGTTGGCGTTGTCCCCCTCGGCTGCCAGCAGTGAGGGTGTGCTGCTCCCAGGCATCACCATGAGTGGAGGCTGGCTGGCTGCTCGTGGTCTTGGGGCCTGCAGCATGTCTTGGCGGCCCCGACAGCTTCCCAGTGGGCGGGGCTGTGAGGTTCCATCTGGTAAGCCCCACAGATCTTCCACTGCCTGGCTTGCTGCTGCCCGGGGCTCTCCCTGCTTCTTCGGTCTGGCTCCATTCACTGCTTCCAGGCAAGTGATAAGCTCCTCAATCTTCCTCAGCTCCTCTTCCTCTTTCAGAATAGTGGCCATGCTCTTGGAATCCCACTTCTGACACCAATGTGGCATGCAGAGGAATCTCAACAAAGAAGCTCACAGAGAGATTGAGCTTGCAGTTCAACCCCAAACTGGTAGGGGGAGCTCTTTATTAAAACACACACACGTACCACACCGTGCTACAGAGGGTCAACAACCACAAGCCTGAACTCACTCATGGCACCACATTCTTTCACCAACAATAACTGTCACTGAAATCACACTGCAGCATAAACACAACATTCAAGGTAACAGTTAAAAGTAATGTAAACATAAGCAATAAAACAAGAACATGAAAACAGCAGCACATGTCCCAAGGCATGATGGGAGAGAACCAGCCGCTCCCCCAACACGCCACACAGCCCCCACCTGAGTGGTTAGCTGTCCCCAGCAACCGGCACGTCCATAGCAAAGTCTCTGAGGTGTTGGGGAAGGCGACGGCGTCGTTGAGGACGTTCCGTGGGTCCCCCAGCCGCCTCTGAGGCCAGGTTGGGGGCCTGCAGTTGAAGCTGGGACCCTGGCTCCTCCCTGGGTGGACTCAAGGGCTGATAGGGTGCCAGGCGATCACGATGGAGTACGACCACCCTGTTCCGTTTGACCAGCCGCACCCTGTAGACCACATCGGACAGCCTCTCGAGAACAGTGCAGGGTCCAACCCACTGGCTCATCAGTTTGGGGGAAAGCCCTTTCTTCCTCTCTGGGCTGTAGACCCACACATGCTGACCTGGCAAGAGTCCTTCACCCTTGCAGCGGGTATCATAAGCTCGCTTCTGCCGGGAGCCTGCATCTCGGAGAGCCTGCCTGGTCAACTGGTGCACCTCCCGTAGCCGGGCGAGGAGGTTGTGGAGGTAGCCCAACCCGGGGTCCCCGCACACTTCCGGCTCGGGGGGGGACCCAAACACCAAGTCCACTGGGGTCCGAAGCTCATGACCGAACATCAAGGCCGCCGGAGTGCACTTAGTAGATTCCTGGACTGCAGAACGGTAGGCCATTAGGACCAGGGGAAGGTGTTGATCCCAGTCACGCTGCTGGCGGGAGGTCAGGATAGCAAGCTGGGTGGCCAGGGTGTGGTTGAAGCGTTCCACCAACCCATCGCTTTGGGGTGCAGTGGCGTCGTCCGGGTCTTCCTGATACCCAGCCGCTGACAGACCTCCTTGAACACCGCAGCCTCAAAATTCCGGCCCTGGTCGCTGTGCAGTTCCTCTGGTACCCCGAACCGGCAGAACATCTCGTTGACCAGACGCTCAGCAGTGGTAACAGCACTCTGGTCAGGGACTGCATAGGCCTCAGGCCACTTAGTGAAGTAGTCCATGGCAACCAGGACATAGCGGTTCCCCTGGTCCGTGGTGGGGAAGGGCCCCAGGATGTCCACACCAACCCGCTCCATGGGAGCCCCCACCTGATACTGCTGCAAGGGGGCATGAGAGCGTTGGGAAGGCCCTTTCTGAGCCGTGCAGGCATCGCACCGATGGACATGGAGCTCTACGTCCTGGCGACACCCGGGCCAGTAGAACCGAGACCGAAGTCGCCGCAGAGTCTTGGTAACTCCAAAGTGTCCTGCCCCCGCCGCACCATGGACCAGCTGGAGGACCCTGGACCGCAACTGTTGAGGTACCAAGAGCTGGAAGACCTCACGGTGACCCCCGGGAGCCTGCCAGCGCCGATAAAGGAGGCCGTTTCGGCTTGTGAGGTTGGCCCATTGGGAGTAGAGAGCCTTGGTCTCGAGGTCCAGTGCAGATACTTCTGGCCATGATGGTCTCTGACCGGCCCCAATCCAACACTGAACCCGGGAAAGGGCAGGGTCTTGGTTCTGGTCGTGTTGCAGCCGTTGGGGATCCATGGCCTCCAGACCCTCGGTATCCCCTGCGGTGGACTGGACCTGAAGACTGCTACAATGCCCACCCGGAACAGAGTCATTCTCATGGCCGCCCTGTGGTGACGCGATCACTGAAGTCATGCCCTCCCGGTCCTCCAAGCGTTGGCAGTACCTGCACTGTTTTTCCTCACAAGGGCGTCGGGAGAGGGCGTCTGCATTGGTGTGGAGACGTCCCGCCCGGTGACGAACCTCAAAGTGGTAATCTTGCAACGTCTCCAACCACCGGGCTAGCTGTCCCTCCGGTTCTTTAAAGCTGAGCAGCCAAGTGAGGGACGCATGGTCTGTGCGCAGGAGGAACTTCTTCCCGTAGAGGTAGGGTCTGAAATGGCGGAGACCCAGGATGATGGCCAGCAGCTCTCGACGGGTGACACAATAGTTCCTCTCCGGTCTGCTGAGGGAACGGCTGTAGTAGGAGATGACCCGCTCCCCCTCAGGGCCTTCCTGCGACAGTACAGCCCCACACCCGTGTTGCTGGCATCGGTGTCCACGACAAAAGGAAGCTGCAGGTCTGGGTAGGCTAGCACCGGTGCCTCAACCAGTGCAGATCGGAGCCGATCAAATGCCACGGCACAGTCCTCACTCCAGTGGAACTCCCGGCCCTTCTGTGTGAGCTGGTGCAGGGGGCTTGCAATGGTAGCAAAGTCCTTGACGAAACGCCGGTAGTATGATGCCAGGCCAAGGAAGCTCCGCAACTCAGCAGTGTTGCCCGGAATGGGCCAGTCCTTCACAGCAGCCACCTTTGCAGGGTCAGTGGAAACCCCTGCTCCGCTGACAACGTGACCCAAGAAGGTCGTCTCCTTTCGGAAGAGGTGGCACTTTTTGGGGTGGAGACGAAGGCCAGCCTGGCGGATAGCATGGAAGACCGCAGTCAGGTTAGCCAAGGCTTTCTCGAAGTCTGTCGCGTGGACGAGGAGGTCATCCAGGTAGACCACACAGCGGTCGCGGGGAATGTCAGCCAGAACCCTCTCCATTAGGCGCTCGAATGTGGCTGGGGCATTGCAGAGGCCGAAGGGCATTACCTTAAACTGCCACAGTCCCTGGCCAATGGAGAAAGCAGTCTTTGGGCGGGCCTCTGGCGTCAGCTCCACCTGCCAGTAGCCACTGCGCAAATCGAGGGAGCTGAACCAGCAGGACCCAGCAATGTCGTCGAGGGCATCATCAATCCGGGGCAATGGGTAGGAGTCCTTGCGTGTGATGCTGTTGAGTAGACGATAGTCGACACAAAACCGCCAGGTACCATCCTTTTTCCGAACCAGTACGGCTGGGGCTGCCCAGGGGCTGTTTGAGGGTTCTATGATGCCTGCCTCTGCCATTTCCTTGATCTTCTGCTCTGCTGCGGCACGCTTGGCAAGGGGAAGGCGACGAGGGCGGAGGCGGATGGGCCGTGCATCCCCAGTGTCAATGTCATGTTGTACCAGGCTGGTTTGCATGCAGTCCTCATCCTTGGCTGCAAAGATGTCGGCAAACAAGTCGAGTATCTCCCGCAGCTGCCGTTGCTGATCAGCCTGGAGACCCTCGCAGCTCCTCTGGTATAGGTCCTCGACAGCTAGCTTGGTCTCTGTGGACAGTTGCTGTACTGCTAGCGAAGGAGAGGCCCCTTCCGCCACCAGCAGTGACAGGTCCTCAGGCTTCCTGACGCTGGCTGAAAAAGTGGAGGCAGGCAGCGGGACTTCCTTGGTGGTGTGGAGCTTCACAGCCTCCGTGCCCAGGTAAAGGATTGCTCGGGACACGTCCACTGTGGCCTCCCATTTGGCTAACAGGTCCAGACCGATGATGCATTGGTCCTGGATGCTGGCTAGCCAGAACTTGTGGTCAACAGTGCAGTTAGCAACAGTCACCGAGAGGGATCTTTCCCCCTTAACCTTGGCACGCTCCCCCGTGACTGTGGTGATGTGGAGCTGAGTAGGCTGCCAACCCTGCGGTCTTGGGCCGTCAGTACCAGGGAGGACTCCGGCCTGTACCAAGGAAAGCGTGGATCCAGTGTCTATCAGGGCTCTACAGGTGGTGCCGGCAAGGTCACAGTCCAGATACAGTCCCCGTGCCTGGCCGAGCCGGCCAACCCGCAAGTGTGATTCGGAGGACAGAGTGGTGGCAGGGGGCAGTTCCTCCGTTGTGCCACCCCGCCTTAGTTTAACGGCAGCTGGGGTGCCAGGCTTTGTGGGCTTGGTGCTGGACAGTAGCGTGCGATGTGGCCTGGTTCTCCGCACCGATGGCAGTTACCTCTGGACTGGCCTCCTGCTCGTCCATTCCCTCGCCGAGATCGCCAGGGTGGTGTGTTGGTGGTTTGGCGGGCCTCTTCCTCCTGGTCGCTCCTTTCGTAGTCTGTTTGGCACACTTGGTGACTTATGCCAGGGCTGCGTGCACCTGGGCTGAGCACATGCTCCACTCTTTCGGCCTCAGTTAGAGCTGCCACCAGGGTTTCTGGTGCATGCAGACGGATGTGCTCTTGTAGTCGTTTTGGCTGGAGACCCCGGACAAAAGCCTGGAGAGCAAGCTCTTCTTGTGCTGCAGCATCAAAAGCAGGGTACCCTCTACGTGCATAAAGACGTAGGTCGGCAGCATAGGCACCCAGACTCTCCTCTTGTCTCCGTGGGCGGCTAGCAAGTTTATCTCGGGCATCATCTGCATGTGTACGGAGGCCAAACCTGCTCTGCATTGCTCTGGCAACAGCAGGCCAACTTAAACGCTCTTCTGGCTGAAGGTCTGTGAGGATCTGCAGTGCCCTGCCTTCCAGGGCGAGGGCGACTTGGACAGCTGTCTCCTCTGTTGACCATCCATTTAGCTGAGCAGCCAGCTGTACCTGGATAAGGTAGGTCTCTGGAGGTGCTTCCCCATTATAGCGTGGCAGCTTCATGCTCCCCCGGACAGGAGCCCCTGATGGCAGCGGCGGCTGCACTGGATCCTGGAGACAGTTGGCGTTGTCCCCCTCGGCTGCCAGCAGTGAGGGTGTGCTGCTCCCAGGCATCACCATGAGTGGAGGCTGGCTGGCTGCTCGTGGTCTTGGGGCCTGCAGCATGTCTTGGCGGCCCCGACAGCTTCCCAGTGGCGGGGCTGTGAGGTTCCATCTGGTAAGCCCCACAGATCTTCCACTGCCTGGCTTGCTGCTGCCCGGGGCTCTCCCTGCTTCTTCGGTCTGGCTCCATTCACTGCTTCCAGGCAAGTGATAAGCTCCTCAATCTTCCTCAGCTCCTCTTCCTCTTTCAGAATAGTGGCCATGCTCTTGGAATCCCACTTCTGACACCAATGTGGCATGCAGAGGAATCTCAACAAAGAAGCTCACAGAGAGATTGAGCTTGCAGTTCAACCCCAAACTGGTAGGGGGAGCTCTTTATTAAAACACACACACGTACCACACCGTGCTACAGAGGGTCAACAACCACAAGCCTGAACTCACTCATGGCACCACATTCTTTCACCAACAATAACTGTCACTGAAATCACACTGCAGCATAAACACAACATTCAAGGTAACAGTTACAGTTTTTTTTAATTGGTTTGGCGCAGTTTCCACAAGCAATTGGTACATTTTCAAAACTCTTCGTACTTATATCGCAACAGATCATCAAAAGTGCACCTTTTTCAAACATTTCAGCATATTTCCAATTGTGTTAGTACAATACACATAATGGCAAAATATCCTTTTCACTACACAAAATAAGTGTTTCATCTAAATAAATGTTTCGTTCACAGTTACTGCCTTTCATAATGTTATCCCTATAAAATTTTTGATTTGCATCTCTTATCATTCAGTTTAATACATTTGTCTGTCATTCAATTCAACTGATCTTAATGTTTAATCAATGAATCATTCATTATGTCCATGGATTTTCAACTTGACTGATTGTTGTCTGGTCATTTGTAAGTTACACATTGCTGCAAGAGCTTTCAATCTAGAAATACTAATTGCTAATTGTTTCCCCCTGATGATCACAATTAGTTACCATATAAGTAGAACTGTGTTTGAGACTTTGCACTGTTCAAATATGGAGCAGGATAGACTCGTAGGGAGAGGAAACCTTCATCGAAGAGGTGGTGGTGCTCCTCGACAGAGAGGTGGGCACAGACAAAGAGGAAGAGGTGGTGGTGCTCCTCGACAGAGAGGTGGGCACAGACAAAGAGGAAGAGGTGGTGGTGCTCCTCGACAGAGAGGTGGGCACAGACAAAGAGGAAGAGGTGGTGGTGCTCAACGCACCATCATCTCTAATGAAGTCCGGGCCATCATTGTTGACCATGTGGTTAACAGAGGCTTTACCATGGCTGAGGCTGCCAGGTTGGTACAGCCTAATTTACAAAGGTCAACTGTCAGCTCTATCATCCAAACTTTTCGCCAAGAAAACCGGTATGTCTGCTATAGCAACTTCACTTCTAAAAAATAGTACCCTATTGTATAGATGAACAACATGTAATTGTCAGTTTACAGTAATGTGATTGGTAATACTTCAATATTGACAGTATATGATTGTCCTCAGAATTAACAGGAGACAACCTGGTGGTGGTCGCCCACGTGTTTTGACTGACCAGCAGGAGTTGGCTGTGGTGGAAATGGTCAGGGCAAGGAATGACATACGGCTGTCTGAAATCAAACAGGCTATTGAGAACAGCAATGACACCTTTGCCAATGTGCCATCAATTAGCCTTCCAACGATTGCCCGGCTTTTGAAGAAGCACCAAGTTTCCATGAAACAAATTTACTTGGTTCCTTTTGAGAGGAACAATGTCCGGGTGAAACAACTGCGTTCAGAATATATTCAGGTACAACACTAAACTGGCATGCAATTACTGTAACAGTACTGACAACTATTAGTTGTAAAAAAAAACTAACTAAATTATCATTTTAGAGGGTGATGGAGCTGGACGCTGCTGTGAATCATCACAAGTATATTTTCGTTGATGAGGCCGGTTTCAATCTGGCAAAAACTAGACGCAGAGGACGTAACCTTATTGGACAAAGGGCTACCATCCAAGTCCCTGGACAACGTGGGGGAAACATCTCAATGTGTGCAGCTATATCTGAAGATGGTGTGGTAGGCTGTAGACCAGTTCTAGGGTCATACAACACTGAACACCTGATAGTCTTTTTTAAATGAACTGGAGCAGGCCTGTCAGGGAGAAGACATCGTCTATGTTGTTGTGTGGGACAATGTCAGCTTCCACCATGCACAGCTGGTTCAGGAATGGTTTCAAACACATCCTCGCTTCATGACCCTCTATCTTCCACCATATTCCCCTTTCCTCAACCCAACTGAGGAATTCTTCTCTACATGGAGGTGGAAGGTGTATGATCGCCATCCCCATGAGCATGTCTCCCTTCTTCAAGCCATGTGTGAAGCTTGTGGTGATATAACTGCTGAGCAATGTCAAGCCTGGATTCGTCATGCCAGGAGATTTTTCCCACGGTGCCTGAACAACGAAGACATCCACTGTGATGTTGATGAAAATTTATGGCCCAATGTTAATGACCGGCTTGATTAATTGTGTAAAAGTGATGAGAATAAAATAAAATAAAAATATATTTTGCTTATGTAAATGACTTGTTTTTTTTCTCCCTTTTTCATGTGTGTGTGTGTGTGTCTGTGTGTATGTATATGTATATGTATAGTTATATAATTTTTTTTATGTCTGAACATAAGTGTAATATTTGCTGTGTACAGTTTTACAGTTCAGTTACACTCATTCATCACCAAGGACAATTTGAATCGCTTACCTTGTATTATTTTCTCCTGAATGAAATGATTGGTAAAAGTACTAAGTTGAAAAAAGAGCTTACTGTTTTGTTTGGGTGATTAAAGCAAATGTTCTCAAACTATATCACAGTGATCATGTGTTCTGATACAATGATTACGTGGAATGTAACTATGTGCAAATGCAATGAAATCATGACATCTGATTTGAAAGAATGACTAGTGGTGTTACAAATGTGATCAAATGTGAGTTTTGTACTGAGATATTTGAAAATGCACACTTTAGTTATGAAAATAGTGCCAAACCAATTAAAAAAAACTGTAAAAGTAATGTAAACATAAGCAATAAAACAAGAACATGAAAACAGCAGCACATGTCCCAAGGCATGATGGGAGAGAACCAGCCGCTCCCCCAACACGCCACAATATATATATATATATATATATATATATATATATATATATATATTATGGAATGCCGTTTAGGAAATTATTATATGTATAGAATGATTTTCTGAATATATAAAATGAAACTTGAATATATAGAATGATCTTCTGAATATATAGAATGAAACTTGAATATATAGAATGATCTTCTGAATATATAGAATGATCTCTGAATATATAAAATGAAACTTGAATATATAGAATGATCTTCTGAATATATAGAATGAAACTTGAATATATAGAATGATCTCTGAATATATAAAATGAAACTTGAATATATAGAATGATCTTCTGAATATATAGAATGAAACTTGAATATATTGAATGAAACTTGAATATATAGAATGATCTTCTGAATATATAGAATGAAACTTGAATATATTGAATGAAACTTGAATATATAGAATGATCTTCTGAATATATAGAATGAAACTTGACGTCACGGAGGCGCTTGCGCCATCTAGTGTTTTCCTTGTTTGTACCTGCGAGGAATGGCACTATGAGCCAGTCCGCACGGAGTCTTGTGGCTCACATCCTAAGTAATGGGAGCTAATAAACACCCTGGCAAATAAATGTTCTGGCCAACCTAATATTAGTACCAGTGTACCGCATCGTACTACTGATGAAGAAATTTATTCACTGTTTCAACGTGGAAGACCAAATGCAGTGAACCTCTCCGGTCAGATAGCCCCTGGTTATCCAGCTAACGTTATGGAGAACGTGCCTTCCACATCACAGGAGTGCCCCACAACGGGTCCCATCTACAATCTTAGACCTTTAACTCGAAAGGGTCCAAGGCAGAAGAGGTAAGAACGGAATTAAATGCACTGAAATTACTAGTGTAAAGTTAGTAATTGGCAGGTTTCAATTGCTAGAATAAGCTAAGTAAACAAAAATATCACAGTAAAAAACAGTGTGCAATAGACTCACAACGTGTGATTGTGGAGACTAAACTGTGCACAACAGTTAATTTGTTTATTGTGGAAACGTGATTTCTATAATATTTAAACTTAATCTGCAAACGTTGTGTAAAAGCAAAGCACATAATTCAGTTGTTACAGTACATAGTTTTTGGCAGTATATAATTTAATGAAACTTTTTTTTTAAAGCAAGAAAAAGTACTTCGTCAATTTAAGAACATTTTTATGTGATTGTTAAGTTTCTTCACCGACCCATCCCACTATCTTCCATCATCTATCCATCCATTCATCCATCCGTTCTCTTCCACTTATCCAATTCAGGATTCCAAGAGCCTGTCCTAGCTACCATGGGGCTAGAGGGTGTTTATTAATGCAAATTGGACATGTGTACAGCATGGTGTATTTTTTTTTTCAATTAAATGTACTGCATTGATCAGAGAAGTGTGAGTATATTACATGCAGAAATGTTTACTTTACCTTTATCCTCTACTAGGTTTCCAGCACAGCTAAGCAGGTCACATTCTGTGGCTCAGTCTTTCACCAAAGAAGTGATTCTCTTGCCAGACCATCTAACTGCACATGTGCCAAGGCGTAACAAAAAAGCTTGGCTTTTTGAAAATGGACATATAAAATCTGCACTGGAGTTTAGCTGTGATTGGGACTCAGACAAAGTAATGCAGGCAATAAGGACTGCCTTCCAGCAAGTTGTTGAAGGATGCAGGTAAGCTTTAGATCCTTTTTCATAAAAAGATTTTTTTTGTTACTTAGATTATTATACTATTAACTTTGGGTATTTCCAAAAAGGATCTATGAGCACTGATCAGATTGGACTGGATTGATATCTTTTAGAGTTAACAAAAATTAAACCTTTTAATGTACTGTATTGTATTGTAGTCTGTTATCATTAACAAAACTTTCATATACACTGTTTTCTTCCTCCCCTAGGCTACAGATTTTGCTGGCATGCCACACCAAACTAGTTGAGCCATCACTCACTTCCAAACAGACTTTGAATGGAGACCTTGTAAGAAAAAACTGTGTCATCAGAAGTGAATTTATGTCGGACCTGACCAGGTTTTTTTTTTTTTTTTTTGTGAGGACAATGAATCAGTAAGTAATCCTGAGCATTTCAGCAAATGTATGTATGTTCATAAAATGAGAGTGAGAAAGGCAAAGATGGATTTTAAACTCCCTTAAACATTGTCACTTGTATTATGTTTTCATACATAATACATAAACATAATATTAATATTTATTATGCCATTTTATTGAGTAGCAATACAAGCAGGCAGGATTTCACAGAAACGTTGAATTCTGACAAATGCGGTAAATATTCCTATCTAAAAGTAGGTCTAAATAAACTGGAAACCATGGTGCATTTATAAGTATATAAAAGATATATCTCCAAGAGATGTAACACTAGAAATTACAAATAAATAACATGCTAAATTTGGGTAAAATTAAGGGATAAATGTACTAATTACTAACTATACAACACTATAATCATAGCTGTACAATACTAACTGTACAATAAACAAAGACAGGACAGAGACAATACAAAGTGGATTGTGCAGGAGGTATAGAATACCAAGTACCGATGCAAGTGCTGAATTTACAAGGAACATTGTACCCAAATGTGATTTCAGTTTCACTTCAGTGTATTAAAAGCGTAGATAATTGCATTATTACCAATCCTGTTTACTGAGTACAAATAATAGACTATTTCTGCATCCAACTAAGCTTAAATTGTTGTGGTCTTCACTAACTTCTTTTTTCAACATTATGGATTCACTGTATAGATTAAATGCTAATTAGCTTCATGTGTGACTTCTGTTACAAGTTCGAAATTGAGGATGAGAGTAAAACAATGATAGTCCAGAAGAGGTCGTTCAAACAATTGATTTTAATGCACGCAGCGTGGAGAGGTGCAAACTGCAAAACAGTTGTACATCTCTACCCAAAATACACTCTAGATTGCTTTTTTAACATCAGGGTATTGTGACGCCCCTTCTTGCGTTTACAAGCACATAATTTGCATGTACAGAACATTCATGTATTTTAAGAATTAAATGCAACATAGAGGTTCCTCCTTGTGGCATACTCTTCCGAATATGGTGATGACCTAAGGCCTTTGAGGTCACCATGGACTGGACATCCTTCCGTCACCTGTAACTAAGCAAACTCAAATGCAACAAGAAGCTGAATACATTCAGGCCTTTGCTCAGCTACTATTTTACTGTAACAATATACTCAGCCTATAAGCTTTTAAGATTATAGATTTAACTCAACGATTTAAGTGGTTGTAACTGCACCTGTAATAAACATGTTAATATTAGATTATGATAACCCCTGTAATACAAATTATAACATAATGCCAACAACTTCAATAAATGCTTGGATGAAATGATAATTAATGCAATGATAAAGAAGATGGTTATGAACAGTAACCCTAAAATAATTCCTATAATTCTACACTTCCAAAGTACAGCTTACTTTTCAAAATATGCATGTTTTACTTTTGCATTAAACTTTTGGTATTTTAATGTATCAGTATACCAATAATCTTAGTTAGAATCTCATTTTGATTTTGTATTTTTCTATCTTATAGTTGAAAATGGTGTCTCTTTGGAAGATTTTCTTGTTTTCTGCACTGGATGTGACAGCATTCCAGCCCTGGGTTTTCTCCAAAGCCAAGCCTTGAGTTCATCACTAACTGCAGATTTCCAGTGACCAATACTTGTGAAAATATCCTTCGTATCCCAGTTCATGTAGTGTACACTACTTTCAAATCAGACATGGAGTTTGCAATACGGAATTCACCAGGATTTGGAAGAGCATGATGTGTATTCTCAAGGATTGTAGAAATGATGAAGATTTTGTTTTTCTATTTTGCATATGCATGTTTAATTTTCTTGTTTCTTGTTAATATTGTTAACCCAGCGTCAGATTCTCAACCTGTCCAGGGTGTACTCTGCCTTTCATCCTGTGGTAGCTGGAATAGGCTAGCAACACAGATAAAAATAAGCAGAAGAGAATGGATGGATGCATTTGGTTTCAGTTTATACATACACGTATGAGGCATATTTTGTTTTTGGATTGTAGTTTATCTGTTTTCCTGCCTATATGGCATGTTTTGTCCCTGTTCTCTGATATGATCCATAGTAACATTAGATTATTTAGTACCCCTGCAGGGAGCAAAAGAATATGCCGCAACCTCACTGTTACATAGAATTCAATTTTCTCCAATGTTTCCTGTGTCCAGCTATTCCACACAATGCAAAATGTCAGTGGTAATGTCATAACCTACAGGTTTACCAGCCATGTTTTGTATTTCAGATACCTTTGTTTATTTTTAAAATACTATAGCTAGATGTGGTCATTGAAAGATCTGCCACCTAGAGCAACTTTTCTTTACATTTTCAAATGAGATGAGTTAAGCTTTATTTCAGTGTCCCATTTGAACATTTATGCTTTACATTGAAATTCATATTAATTTTCACTTGATTTCTAGCTTAACTCACAGCTTTAAATAATAGTTTTTGTTGAATATCTCCAACACTGCCAGCAAGTTGTCTAAATGTGACAGACATGAAATATATAATAATATATAGCTGAAATATGAACATTATATCATCATCGCACTATATGACATTGCATTCTTATCAAATAATGATGCTACTACTACTAATAATAATAATAATGATAATAACTGTTAAACATAACCTGGTTTACATTCTTTAGGGAATGTTTAAGGAATTTGTTTACTTGATTAGACAGGCTAATTGTATTTTGTTTGTTTTTTACCTTTCTTTTCTTTTCTTTATTTTTTTTAAGGTCAGTGTTGCCCTGTTACTACAGAATACTCTTTTCTTCCTCTGGGTACTGGAAATACACAAATAAAGTGTTCTGTGTTCCTAACTTTTATGTGTCTTTTTTTTCCAAATATCAGCCTGTAAGAGTTTAAATACAAACATTTCTCTGTTTGATAGTTAAAAATGTATAACAGATATTTTATTTAATAAAAGAATCACAATTCGTGTTTAATAACAGATAAATTAGTACATCATACCATGATATGTAACATATAGTGTGACATTTTTTTACTGTGACAAGTATGGTTTGCCGTGAAAGAAAAGTATATTTTAAGCACTTTATTTAACTACTTTTAAGATTTAAATGGCACAAAGGAATATGAAGATAAAACCAGTCTTATCAACCTTTACCTAAATAATAGCCTTGGAACTTTTTCAATATTGTGATATTTCACAATTTTTTAGTGTCTGGCACCAAAAAAACCCCCCACTAATGAACACAACCAAATTTACTAATAACCGAAGCATCTGGCATGTATATTCAGAGATCATTCTATATATTCAAGTTTCATTCCATATATTCAGAGATCATTCTATATATTCAAGTTTCATTCCATATATTCAGAGATCATTCTATATATTCAAGTTTCATTCCATATATTCAGAGATCATTCTATATATTCAGAAGATCATTCTATATATTCAAGTTTCATTCCATATATTCAGAAGATCATTCCATATATTCAAGTTTCATTCTATATATTCAGGTTTCATTCTATATATTCAAGCTTCATTCTATATATTCAGACTTTGATTGTAATATATATATAATATTTTCCTAAACGGCATTCCATAATATATATATATATATATATGTATATATATAATATGTATATATATATAAAATGTTTGTATAGTGCACTTTCTATACCGTGCTCTGTCCACTTTTTTGCAATGGCAATGCAGATTTTCCACTTGTGGGACAAATAAATGCAGATTTGCTGTGTGTGTGTGTGTGTGTGTGTGTGTGTGCGCAACATTGGCATTTGTTTACTCAGATCCAAGGCAGGCCAAACCTCTGTGTTACAACCTACATACAAAAGACAGACATTCACAATATATGGGTACACAAGTCTGTTTTATTTCAAAGCGTTTCAAACTTTACAGGGTTTGCAGACCCAGTGTCCATCATCCCTGCATTTGGCACAGGTGAATTTCTTACATGTTGCACAGGTAAATCTGCTGCGATTCCTGTTGCAGCTCTCTTGCACCTGGCACTGTGTTGTCTTTACAGTCCCTGGCACAGCAGCTGCAGCAGCCTGCCTCTGTGCTAAGATTTCCTTGTGCTGCATGAATCGGCAACGAAGTTGCTGAGCTAGAAGACGCAGAAACAATCTTCTTTTGCCTGTCCACCCTGTACATGCCTTGTACAAAATGTAGGCATTCACTGGCGCCAGGTCCAGCATATTGTAGAAAACCGCTACTGGCCACCTGCGTGTTGCTGATCTTACAGAATACATCCGTGCCATTTGGTCCAACACGTCTACACCACACTGTAAAAGCACTGAAGTGGAGAATACCTCTCGCTTTGCAGTATCTTTTGCAAGTTGAGGAAGTTCACGCCGGACTTTATTCACCGTGCCCAGTAATGTTGTTTTGCGCTGCAGCAGTCTGTGCGACAGTGACAGTGAAGTAAAGAAATTGTCCGTTGTGACATTTCTCCCATCATCCAAAAACGGCTCCATCAGTTTCATGACCATGTTCTCTGCCAGCCTCTCTCCCTTCTGACGACTGGGGTCCTTTCCCAAGTAAGGAGATGCACTGCAGACATATTTGGTGTCCAAATCCGTGGCCATCCAGAACTTGATCCCAAATTTGTCTGGCTTGGTTGCAATATACTGGGTGAATGGACAACGAACCTTGGTAGGGAACAGCTGTTCATCTATGGTCATGTGTTCCCCTGGAGTGAAACTCTTAGCACAGTTCTCGTTGAAGCGTGTCCAGATGTCGGAGATCGCTGCAAATTTGTCTGTTTTCACCCGTTCTGCCCGCGTGTCCCTGTCATCAAATCGAAGGTGTTGCATAATTGAAATGAATCTATCTCGGGGCATTGTCTCTTTGATTAGTGGCACCAGAAAACTTTCTGACCAGCAATCCACAATGGCACCAACAGGACACATGATTGCTCTTACAAACAGGATTGAAATGAATGCCATAAGTTCATGAACTTAAACCATAAAGTCTAGTTATACACACAGACACATCTATATCATATATATATATATATATATATATATATATATATATATATATATATATATATATGTGTATGTGTGTGTATGTATATATATATATATACATACACACACACACACGTAGATAGATAGATATGTGTGTGTGTGTGTGTGGGTGTGTGTATACATACACCAATATTTTTGAATACACGTGTCCATATTTATGTTTCCAGATTGTTTGTATAGTGCACTTTCTATACTGAGCTCTGTCCACTTTTTTGCAATGACAATGCAGATTTTCCACTTGTGGGACAAATAAATGCAGATTTGCTGTGTGTGTGTGTGTGTGTGTGTGTGTGTGTGTGTGTGTGTGTGTGTGTGTGTGTGTTTGTGCAACATTGGCATTTGTTTACTTAGATCCAAGGCAGGCCAAACCTCTGTGTTACAACCTACATACAAAAGACAGACATTCACAATATATGGGTACACAAGTCTGTTTTATTTCAAAGTCTTTCAAACTTTGAAACGAACCTTGGTAGGGAACAGCATTTCTTGCAGCTGGCAACAACGGTCGTGCATTCAATATAGTTGTGACTTCCGCAAAAAATGTGGTCAAAATCTCATGAGTAAGTTGAAGCATTTCTATCAGGCATTTCTGAAAGTTGTAACACAGAGGTTTGGCCTGCCTTGGATCTGAGCAACTCTGAGTGAGCAAATGCAAATGTGCCAGGCCTCAAGGACAATGGGTGGTTTGCACAACAAAAGCTGTAGGAGAAACAAGCTGACGACCTGTGAAAATCTCAGCAGGGGTGCTTAACACCTCGGGACTTGCACCAGAAAATAAAAAAGCCAGTAATTCTAGGGGGTATTGGGTTTAGGGAAGTTACGCAAATTTGCGCAGGATAGTAAATCTAGTGTTAAAAAGCCTCGGGTAATGAACCGTTTTTTAACACAAGTTTCAATGCTTCAGAAAGCTACATTTGGCCATCACTACCACAGAGTGTTTAGTTTTTCTGTACATGCAGGTGGAGGAGCAGGGAACAGGTGTGCTGATGGAGGAGGGGCCAGGTGACTGGAAACTGTGGGAACAGAGACGTTAGTGATCCGTGACTTTAAGATGTCAGAGATAAAAACAAGTCTTTGTGTGTTCTCCAAAAAAACAAGTCCAACCAGTCCCATCATCTAAAAGAAGTCATGTGACCTCAGTAAGGACCACCTCCAGGAGACTTCCTCTGAAACAGGGACTGTTGAACATCCTCATCTTGACTCCAGTGACACCGGCTGAAGCTCAAAGGTGTTTCTCCACCTTAAAGAGAAGCAGACGCTGCAGGACAGGAACGTCTTAGTGCCCTCGCCATGCTTTCATGGACAGGAGCCACCTCCTTCCTACTTCCTTACACCTTGGACTTGAAATTACTCTATTAAACACAGGCAGCAACAACACACATGCAAAAAATAAATGAAATAAACAAATATATAAATAAAATAAAAATACAAATCAATAAAACTCAGTAAAATTCAAATAAAAATTAAAAAGCAGTTAAAATCAATCTAATTGAAACAGTTGCATGTTATGGACTTGGCCTCAAGGATTCATAGTGAAGCGAGATCGATCAACTGCAGATCAGACAACAAACGACGGAGGCACCAGACAAGTGCAATCAAACGATGAGTTTATTGACACCGGAGAACAACCATCAGCATATGGCTTATTTGCTCTGACAGAAATACACTGGGTTCTGGTTTTATAGCATAGAGGATCACGCCCCCACATACACGTCAAATACAGATCAAAAATACATTGTGTACAGTCATTGTTTACAGACAAGGGTACATCTTGTACATCTTAATAACTATAAACAGACATATAACTTCTCTTTTTGATAACACCTTCCTTTTAAGGTAATAACTTTAAGCTTCAGGGCCTCTAAGGGCTAATAATTGACCCTCGTCATCAATCACTAAGTAGACAGAATTACAGCAAGTCTCAAATAAGAAGCAGAAGACACTTGGGCCTTCGCTCAGGCCTGCTACTAGATTTATGTGTATTGTAAGCATGCATGCAATTAACCTGCTATGTTCTCATCTTCCCTCAACATGTATCACCTGGACACTCTCACCAGTGAAGCTTAAAACCCTCTTGGATAGAACATCAACTCTAAACAAGCACAGATATGCAATGTGTATAAAATGAACTAGACCTGTGAATAGAATGAATGTGATTCAATGCAATATGAACCTTATAAGAAATATTACTGATAAAATAATACTGTAAAACATGTTATTAATACATTCATCATAAGGCAGATTATATGATAGCAATAAAAGAATCTCTAAATCCCAACAATAGTTTAGATTTAAAAGCACTTAACGAAATGAATTCAGTCATTTTCCATTCGTTCTGCAGTTTGTTCCAAGCAAAGGGTGCTAAATGAACAAAAGCTCTTTTACCAAATTCAGTTCGGGCAAATGGAACAGAAAGCAAGAAGTAACCATGCGGACGAAGAGAATACCGACCAGAATGTGTCATTACAAGAAGGGAACATATATAAGAAGGTAGCAACCCAAGTATTGCCTTATAGATAAAGCTGTATAAATGAGAGTTCCTCCGACTTACCAAAGCAGGGGGGCTATTTTTAACTACTTTTGATTTTCCCTCCACATTTCACCTTTAAAAACTATTTACTTTGCCTTGTTTGGTATCATTCTTTTCAACACAACCTCACGTGTCTGAATTTACAGTCATGTTTTCATTTTGACATACTGTATTAACACAAGTGATCTAAAATCAGACAAAAAACATAAAATCACAGTAGAAAAAGTTATATTTTTACTGTAACAACCACAAACATGTCTAATGAACCATATTTCATAACTTTAAATGCAAATATTAATTGTCAATTTTAAAATCCTATGCACAAGTTTTGCAAACAACAAAGTTATTTGCATCCATTTACCTTTTACCCTTTTTTAAAATAACCATTTCAAACTATTTACAGAACAATCAGCTGTTCTTCAATAAGATGCCACACAAATTATTTGTGCCACTCCAAAAAAATCATTTCTGTCCACTATAAAGGAGAACATCACAGCCTGATACCTGCAGGTCTGACAGCAGCAGGTGTATCACTCCTGTTTCTACCTGGAGACAGCAGTCGCCTCATTGTTCTAACACACAACACAAAACTATCCACAACACTACACACTAACTACACAAATCTCTCACATCTCAAAACTCTCTCTCCCTCTCTCTCTCGCCGTCACTCCTAAAACTTCCTGTTTTGGTTTTTTTGCTCATAAGCACTGTCCTTAGACATTAAACATGACGAAACTATTGAGGAAAAAATGCCGCGTATATATTGTTTATCATGACTCTGGTTTTACGTGGCCTATCAACACAATTTAAAAACTGGCACCTTGTTGCTTTGTCTTTAAGTGGTCATGTGATTGACTTACCACGACTACTTTATTCTTCCTCAGTCAAACAGCAGCACTGTTTTGCCCCCTTAGCTCCAGGTGTTGTGCTAGACCAGACCTTCCCAAAGTGTGGGGGCCACCCCCTAGGGGGGGCGCAGAGCCATGGTGGGGGGGCGTGGTATGAAAAGGAAAAAAACAACGCTTGGACACTGCTAGCACGGGGCGCCCACACAAACGCAAAGGAGGAGATGAAGCATCGCTGAATATGTTTCCAAACCAACTTCATTCTAAGCCAAAGACTAGAAAATATGGTGAAGCATATCTTCCCTTTAGTTTCACCTGCACAAGTGCCGAGGTAGGTCTCCCTGCAGAATTGGTTTTCCCTTCGTTGGGAGGAGGTGCTGGGCGCTTCAAATCACGGACAAAAAGTATCCCACATTCTTGATTTTTTTTTTTCACTTCTTATAATAACTCACTACTCCTGACATTTTGGAGATGTTAGCTCTTTATACAGTAAAGTTACAGTGGGATACAAATAATGTCAGGCTGATCCTGCCACGATTTGTTCCCCCGGTTCAAATCACGGACAGTATCCCACAGCTGTTTATGTTTTTAAACCCATTTTGTACAGAGAGGCATTTTGTAAATGTATTGATAGCAATGTTGAATATTATTACACAGAAAAAAAAAACAACTACACGTAAAATAATCACACCGTGACGCCTCTGCCTTTGTAAATGGAGGGACAGTAACTGCATGTAAAACTTGAAGATAGAAACAAAATGCTGGGAATAATTCATTAAATTAAATTAAATGCGTGACGAACTCTGTATTCCTCGGCCACACGTAAACATCTCTGTTTTCGGTGATTCGAAACGCCGTTTACGTGTGGACGAAACAGCTGCGTTGTCAAAAACACCCGTGTACGTGTGGACGTAGTGTAAAAGAGTTAGTAGTGTATTTTATTACTACCTGTAATTTATTGCAGATTACTTGTATTTGCTTAATTGTTTATGTTGTGAAATCAGTTTTACCCCGGTTCTTTTTTATTCCTCGGGCCTCCAGAGATCCACCGGACCCAGTAGTCATTTTTACAAAACTTTATTCATCTGCATCTTTACTCATTCTTTATTCTTTAAGCATACATTCTTCTAGAAGGGAAGACGAGGCCGGTGTCCCTCTGCAACAATCTTCACCTCTTTGTTAGTTACACCCAGCTTTATAGAAGCGACCCCATCATAAAACCCCCACAGTGTGCTGCAAACTCTGTATCTGTGTCTATGTGCACGAGCACGTGAGTGCCTGTGTGTGCACATACCGGTGTGTATGTGTGTGCACGTGAGTGAGTGTGCATATAGGTGTGGGAGTATATCAGTTAAAACACCGTGGGTGTGTGTCTCTTCCTAGGGGCCATAAAAAACCATCTCCCTTCCAGACCACAGTTATCAAGTTACATATGTTGAGACCCCCACCTGGGTATGCCCTGAGGAATTTCCACTTAACATTAACTCCTTTCTGTCTTAGTTTCACAGTTCAGACTAGGGGAGGGTCTCCTAAGATCTACTCCTAAGTTCATGACACAGTCAGGCCTTTATTTATATCCAGGGCAGTGTCAGTGTCTCTACCATAATTCTACGTTCTATCTAACACATGTCTAAACTCTAAAATAAGCTAAACATTCCTACATTTACTAAATGTTTGAGGTGTGAAATAAACCGCAATGGAGCAAAATATACAACACTCTTAGAAGGGATGTGTTAAAATTGACACATGATGTGTTAAATTTTAACACATGTGCTGCATCAGCTCAGGGACAACACATGATGCGTCAGTTTTAACACAATTAATGTGTCTGCTCCTTTAACACATCTTCTGTGTTAAAAAACGTAAACACAAGGATGTGTTATTTTGACACAAAGATGTATTAAAATGTGTACATTTCAATTTTTGAAAAAAAAGGAGAAAAAAGATGGGTATATATTATACATTTATTGAATTCCATTTTTTATTTAGCATATTATAAATCATTACAAACTGAATAAACAACAGCTGTCGGAATCTTTTCAATTAAAATGTTTTAAATTCAATTTTAGCCAAAGCTATATCACAATTTTTACTTGACAAAATCAAACAAAATTCATATCTGACTAACTTTCTATCTCTCTAGATCATTAAAATGTCAAAAAAAATGAAAAAAGGGCAAAATATCATATATCTATCTATCTATCTATCTATATATATGTTCTGATATAATCATGTCCAGACAATACATGAATTAAAATTTTTTAAAGGTAACAATTGTCATCTTCAACAAATTGTCAACATTCAACAAATGTGCGGTTGCATGCAAGCAGAAAAACATATGGTACATTTTGGCGAATATAGCATCCAGGTTATACAATTATGTACCTTGGGTTTAAATACAGCTTATTAGCATCAAAGCTTGTCACTATATTTAAAGGCAGAAAATCAAAAATTTCAGCCAATCAGTTCATATTGTCTGACCTTTCCACTGCATAGGCATAAAAATGGTCAGAGTCCCGATAAGCAGTGTATTTGACAAAGACGCCAAATGAGGTTTCTCACCTTTGTGAACAGAGACTCTCTACATTTTGGACAGGTGAACATTTTACTTGCATGCTTTAATCTGTGCAATCAGCTCCAGTACTTTGGTTTTCCTTTGGGTGGACAGCAGCAGGTCATAGACAAACTCAAAGAAGGTGAAGACAAGCAGTGCTGGATAGGACAAGTTACATACCCAGTACAGTTTGAAAAGCTTATCCACAACACACCTCTGGGCTTCATTCAGAGGAATGGTTACTTTGTCATTCTTAGCAACAA
The DNA here is from genome assembly GCF_001858045.2 of Oreochromis niloticus. Classification (NCBI taxonomy): domain Eukaryota; kingdom Metazoa; phylum Chordata; class Actinopteri; order Cichliformes; family Cichlidae; genus Oreochromis; species Oreochromis niloticus. The sequence goes on from NC_031967.2 coordinate 61,267,903, forward strand.
TGATGTACTGCCTGGTTGCACTCTTTAGATCACCGATGCATATCAGCTGGGGTTGGTGTGTTGTGGATGATGCTTCAGGATCACTGCAAAACGATGCAATACTTGTTCCAGGCTTGGAGATGGGGAAGATAAAGATAGATTTTTAGAGAAGTATTCAGTGAGGTGTCGACAAATGCCTTCCTCAGGTAAATACCATGTGAACTTTACTGAATACATACCAGTGCAAAATCAACCAGGTGCGTTATAGCTGATTTAAGGCTGCAACGACTGGCGCCAACTGGTGGAAGCAGGTGTGTTAACACGCGGGGGGGGGGGTGCGCTTCGGAATGATACTGGCTTCCCATTTTCGTAAAAAGAGATCCGTCTTTCCACCTGTAAGCTTGCCAAACTCCAAGTCCACCTTATGGGGAGAAAAAACAGTGTTTAAGTTTAAAATAAAGCATTAAATACATGAAATCAAAAGTACATTCTGCCCATTTGGTAGCTGTATGGCTAAAATCAAACTTTACAGTATCACATTTCTGTTACCCACTTCCACATCAAGCTTGCCTACACATTGAAACATAACAATTGGAGTGGTATTTGAATACAAGTCCATTATTAATTTTAGCTATGATTTGGGTCCCATCAGACCCTTAGAAAAAAATTAGGACTTTTTAGCTGATGTTCTAGCAGCCAATTTCTTATTTTGTCTGTCTGCGGTTTGTCCTGTAGAGCTTTTTGTGCTGAAAATAGTGCTGCTGAAAGCAGAGTTTCATACAGATTTAGGTGATTTTTTTGTAGGTTTTTCACTTCCATGAGCAGTACTTCTACATTGTCATTTGATGTCCCTACTATTATAGTCATTTGGTGGTACGAGTAAGATTTTGGATCATGTGAAAAGTGATGCTCATTGTAATAAAAGCCCAGTGAATAATGATCCAACTCTGAAATTATAAAACTTTCAAAATATTCACTAGGAGCTCATAAACATACCTCCAAATGTATCCACTCCTGTTACATACTTTGTATGCAAAACACAACTGAGTGAAGAAGGAGTACATAAACAATTACCAGGAAACCAAGCAACTTACCAGACTTGGTATGTCCAAAAACCGTGGGTACTCTCTGAATATTTCAGCGGCAGTGGGGGAGTCCTTGCTAATCCAGGCTCTGCGACTGGTGTATGTTTCCTCCATGCCTGACATGATAGTTGGAAGGTTCTCAGCTGAGGGCCGCAATCTTTTGATCAGGGTGACCCACTCATCTGTGCTGCTGGTATTCCCATCCTCTTGCCTGAGCTTCTTGTCTTCACCACAGTCATCTGTCACTTTTCGCTACTTATAACGTCTCTGCCCCTGGTCGAGATTCCGTCTAAGGTTGCGCAGTTTAGGAATCCATAATGGGAGACTGGATCATAATAATGCTCCTGAGGAAGAAAGGACACAGGTATATGGGTAACAGCTGAGCAATTTTAACTGAGTAAAAAAAGCTCTAATAAATAATGAGATAAAAAGATACATAGTAAGTGGGAACAAGTGCAATTTACAGTATGTAGTGGAATTTACATTATTAAAATGCTAAATTTACTTTACAAAAATTTACTTCTCATCTATAAAAGTGGTTACAAGGACTTTGACAGATTCTAAGTTGTCATATGCGTGCTGAAAAAAAAGAAACACATGGCTGAATAAGTAAGATAATTTGCATGGTCAAGTTGCTGTTGTTTTTTTTTAAATAACACTGACTATTACTTCCTCAGAAGTTCTGCATAAAAAAGAAACTATATCAGAGCATGTTTCCAGCAATAACCCTTAAAAAGGAATGCGCACATACTTTAGTTAATCATACTAGATGCAAAAACTGCTTTAACTGCTTAAAAAATAATTATCTCTGTCAATATGAGGTATATTTCATGTTAAAGTTACTCAGTCTTTATTCCTATTCTGTGCTAGCAAACGAATGGTCTCGGTGATAACTACATTTGCTATATTCAGAGCTAACAACAATATTGTCATTTTACACAACACTACTACGGTTAGGCGCTGACTCTGGCGTTGCTCATAGACACTAGAATGCCTGTCGGAGCCGCTAGCTCAACTACAACACTGGTTCTAAGAGCAATTTCTGAATACTCTAATACATAAATAAAGTAAATAGATAAATACATGAATAAAGTAATACATAAAAATACTACCAAAACACATTTACTCTAATGAAGTATGGCACTAAAGCCAAGAACTAATACTAAAATTAAGAGTAGGATATGTTAGCAAGACTGTTACATTAAGGTTAGCTAGGTATAGTTAAGCAGTAATTAACTTAAACTCAAAACTCCTATATAACTCCTATATTTTATATAAATTCAAAGTTTCACATTCTTCCAGAAACCCGACATATTTTCAGTACATTAAGATAAACTGGTAAATTATACTTACTGTAAGGTCTGACAACATACTAGGCGACGTAACCTCCATCTTTGTCTCCTTTGTCTCAGTGGCGCGAAAAGATAGCGCCCCCTTCCCGCCGCTGGTATGTCATGTTGCTGGGCAGAATTTGTTTCAATTTTCAGCATGTGTGTTCTTACTCATTTCATTTTCTACTTTTGCTTCAATTGTATTGCCCTCGTTCACATGTTACGGTCAAAATTAAGCCTGTTCTGTGTGGATACTTATGCTTATACTATAGCCACGGCCATTAATTGGTATGCCATACACACTGAGAAATAAAAAATTAATCCTCTTTCAGAATTTTAGTACACCATACACACCTTGGTCCACATTACATTATAAAATGTTTTATTTGTTGAAAGTAATAAGAAAAGGATTATGTAAAACAAACAATAACTAAACATTTTATTTATTCAGTTAATATACTTATAATACATTGTTCATCTACAATTTATTTCACTAAACACAGGGCTAGCATCAAATTACTGCGCTGCTAATTTTAGGTCCTGTTGTTAGATTCCGAAAATAACACACAAAATGTGTTAAACTGTGCAACACATCAAGTGTGTTAAGCTTTTTACACATTTTTTCAATGTTTACACATTTTCTTACACATGTTATGTTAAAATTCACACAAAATGTGTTAATAGTGTAACAACACATTTTTTGTGTCATTTTTTAACACATCCTTTCTAAGAGTGTAGCTACACACTTCTCACTAAACCTCACAAATCTCTCACATCTCAAAACTCTCTCTCACTCGTTCTCTCTCTCTTTCTGCTGTTACTCCCAAAACGTTCCTCTCTCCCTAAACAACCAAATCCCACGTGTTGCCTTTTTTTAAAAATTGTTCAACATGTTACATTTTTCCACCAACTGTAAAGAGGTGGCTTTTTTTCTTTCGTTACTGTTTTTGTGCTGTCCTTAGAAAATGCTTCTTTTTTTACTGTTTACTGTTACTCTTACTGTATAACAATAGTATTTAGAAAAAAGCATCGCTTATATATATTTTTTTAATCATAACTCTGGTTTTAGTGGCCTGTCATTAAAATGTAATGACTGGTTTACACTTTGAAGTCTGAACTTTCAAAACAGAGACTCAGTGTGGCTGCAGCTTGTTGCTATGGCAGCTCAAATCAGTCATGTGATTTGGAGATGCGGCACACAGAGGGTTAATTACACTCACCTTCATTCCATTTACAGAGTGTAACAACCAACAACCTGTGTGAAATCTGAAATGCTCAAGGTGTTGATTCAAATGTGTTCTGGCACAATCATAAGCATCGGCTGCTGCTGAAAACCAGACATAAAGATGAAAACAATGAATTGCCCCTATAACTGTACGGTGCCCTGAATCATAAAGACAAATGACAAGCACAGACTTCATAATCCTTCCCCACTTCTTGCTACTCACACCCTTGTTGTCTGTTCCTAGAAACATGTCTGACCTTATTTGCTCTTAGGTTTTTACCTGCTTTAACAGCTTAATTTCCCTAATGATTTGCATGTTGGTGAAGTAGATTCACCTTTGTATAACCTTGCTTGTGTTTCTTTAAGCCGAGAGGTGCGTCATTTCCAGATATGTTTTCTTTTGGACAAGCACAGGTATGGACACATGGGCAAAAATACCACCATATTTAGTTTTCGGAGCAGCACAACTCACAGAACTACATGTACTTGTTTTACTGTCAATAAAACTCTTTGAAACATGAGCATTATAAAATGCTTTATTGGTCAATATATCATAGAAACTCATTAAATAAAAGTTTACTTACTTAAAGTTACTTAAAGTTTACTTGCCACTGCAAAAAAACATTTGATGACATAAAAAACGTGTTGGCTTTATAGAACATCTGCAAGTCCACTTGTTACCTTTTTTAAAAATTATAGATAGGACAGAATTAGAAAAGGTAAGGTGATAATCAATAAACTGGTTTTGCCTTTGATCAAAGTTCAGAAAATGCACTAAACATAATACTGTAATAGTTTAGATAAAAGTTTTTACAGCATTTGCTGATCTACATGAATACAATAATATTATTAATTAACATTTATTAAAACATTTTTATTACCATACCATTTCCATAACTCCACATGTCTTCACTTTCTACAGAAAGTTCACTCCCTCCTGATGTCCTCATTTGACAGTAAAATATATTAAGAGATCAAATAAAGATCTTGTTAAAAGTCAGCCCCAGTCAGCAGATGATAAGATGAGCTACTTTACTGTAAGCTTTACTGTATACTAAGCAATTTATTAGACTGGAGATAAGAAACATTAATGTTAAAAATGTGTGATAAAAATTTTGGTACAATAATAATTATGACTATATCTGTTATACAGATTCCAAGAATGGATGGAAGGTGTTCACTGCTCATCCTGCTGCTCTCAGGTCAGTAATATTAATATCTTAAACATTTGAAATATAGCTTTCAAACACACTAAGGCAGACTGATGTAATTTGGGTAATCAGATTACATGTACAGTTGAAAAAAAAAAACTATTCATTAACACATCAACCACAAGAACAGAGAGAAAATCTTTGCCTCGCCATACCCTGATTCTTATATTCATTTTAAATTATGTTACATATAAAAAAATAAATATTGGATTTATTGATTTATTTATTTGGATGTATTTTATTTATTTATTTACTTTTTTACAGCTATTTCTATGATAGCTATTGAACCAAATAGTTACTGTGGATTACTCTCATGAACAACAGCCAGTTTATCACTCGTGCCAGTCCTAAGCCCAGATAAAATAAGAAGACTTCTATCAGGATTCGAACCTGGAATTAAATCAGTGACAAATCAAATATGTGGATAAGAATTACATTTCCATACTGGATTGTTAGCACCCTGAGTTAACACTTGCCAACACCAGTGCTGTTGATGAGCTTGGTGCTGGCACAGGAGGAGGATAGGTGAAGACGTGTAAAGGAAAGGAAGTATGAGAGTAGGGATTTTAAATATAGTGACTATGACTGTAAATGGAAAGAACTGGCTGGTGTGTTGCAGACAATAAAGGTACAAACATTGGTACTGGCATTAAATAAATTAACGATGTAAACTTAATTTAAAAAACAATGCTGCTGAATAAAATTGTTTTAATGAATTAAAATGTTGTAATTATATTCAAGTTCATCTAGCATTTTCTTTCATTTGAGATAGTTCAACTTATTATTTTTGATCAACTTCAACTATTTTGCACCCAAGCACCTTCAAGTTTTTGTTTTTATTTGTTTTCTTTTTTGAAATATTACATAAACATTGTAAAAACAATTTATGTCTTTTCTTGCCATAGTAGTCTTAGTTTTCATAGTAATCATAGTCGTCACAGTAACCATAGTTGTTTCATAGTACCTCAGGCTCTTTTCTCTTGTCTTAGTTATTTAGTTTTCTCAGCTAGGTTGTCAGTTAGCTCTCCGCTTGTTTACTTTTGTTTGAGTTTTGATGTTTATTTTAACAGCCACAATAAAGGCTCGCTTTTTGTTTAACTTCAGTTCAGTTGTCCTGTGTCGGCTTTTTGGGTCCGTACCTTAAACACACCGGCTATCCAGCCGTAACATCTGCAAAGCCTAAGGTCGGGTTGCTGGCCAGACCAGCCTTATGGGCTCAAAGCGTGGTCATAAATATTTTGTACTTGTAAATAAGCTTACCAGTACGAATTTTGACCAATCAGGGAACAGATTGGTTGGTGGGGTACTGAAGCAATTGGTTGCCTTAAAATTTTTACGTTTTCTCTGACATGTTTCTTGAATTTTTCATGTCCAGATCTTTGATTTTTGTGTAAGGCAAGGCAAGGCAAGGCAAGTTTATTTATATAGCACAATTCAACAACAAGGTGATTCAAAGTGCTTTACAGAGACATTAAAAACAAAAACAAATAAAAAGCATGATTTAAATTTGATTAAAACAAGCAAACAAACAAACAAACAAAACAGTATATAAAATCAAATATCAAAACAGTAGATAAAATCAGAACAGTAGATAAAATCAGTAGTTAAAAAGTAGGTTTTGAAATTTAAACTTAAGAGTGGATTTGGTGCTTTATTCAAATGCAGCTGAGAACAGGTGAGTCTTCAACCTGGATTTAAATAAACTGAGTGCTTCAGCTGATCTGAGGCTTTCTGGGAGTTTGTTCCAGATATAAGGAGCATAAAAGCTGAATGCAGCTTCTCCGTGTCTGGTTCTGACTCTGGGAACTGATAACAGACCGGATCCAGATGACCTGAGAGATCTGGAAGGTTCATACTGGGTCAGGAGGTCACTGATGTATTTTGGTCCTAAACCATTCAGAGCTTTATAGACCAGCATCAGAACTTTAAAGTCTATCCTCTGACAGACAGGCAGCCAGTGTAAAGACCTCAGAGCTGGACTGATGTGGTCCACTTTTTTGGTCTTAGTGAGGACTCGAGCTGCAGAGTTCTGAGTGAGCTGTAGTTGTCTGACTGATTTTTTAGGTAGACCTGTAAAGATGCTGTTACAGTAATCAAGCCTACTAAAGATGAATGCATGGACTAGTTTTTCCAGGTCCTGTTGAGACATCAGATCTTTTATCCTTGAAATATTCTTGAGGTGATAGTAAGCTGATTTTGTTATTGTCTTAATGTGTTTTTCTAAGTTTAGGTCTGCATCCATCACTACACCCAAATTTCTCGCCTGGTTTGTGGTTTTTAGGTGTATAGATTGAAGTTCTCTGGTGACCTGTAATCGTTTTTCTTTGGCACCAAAGACTATTACTTCAGTTTTGTTTTTGTTTAGCTGGAGAAAATTGTGGCACAGCCAGTCATTAATTTCCTCAATGCATTTACCAAGAGCCTGTACAGGGCCTCGGTCTCCTGGTGACATTGTGATATATATTTGTGTGTCATCTGCATAGCTATGATAGTTTATTTTGTTGTTCTTTATAATCTGTGCCAGTGGGAGCATGTAAATGTTAAACAGAAGGGGTCCAAAGATGGAACCTTGGGGAACACCACATGTGATACTTGTCTGCTCAGATGTGAAGTTACCTATTGATACAAAGTATTTCCTGTTTTCTAAGTATGTTTTGAACCAGTTTAGTACAGTTCCTGAAAGACCTGCCCAGTTCTCCAGTCGTTTGAGTAATATGTTGTGGTCAACAGTATCAAATGCAGTTTGATACTTTTTAATGTGTAATTAAAAAGATTACAAAAGTGTAAAAGAAATATTGAGTTTTGCTAAACAGAAAAAGTGACTCAATCCTTTTAAGTTATGTTCCAAAAATGCTGTAATACATGTATTATTAGTTGTACTATATTAGTTGTTGTTAGGGTTCAATGTTGAGAGAGGAATCCATAAATAACCACAGATCCAGGCGTGTGCAATTCAGACGGCATTTTAATGAATTACACATGTGTGAGTTCAACAACCCAATCAGTATCGAACTGTCTTTACCATATTCAGACAACGGTTTTATAGGGTTAAGATAGTACTGCCCCCTTTTCTGTTGCTAGGCAGATTTAATACAGCATACGTCAGCTCAAAACCACAAATGTTCTGTCAACAACCTTTAACATAGTTTTAAAGAACATTGTCTTCGGGTCGGTGCTTCCCCTCAGCTCGTCTTCGCTGTCGCTTCCCTGTGGGAGATCTGTTGCACTTCCTCTAAGTACGTCGGCACAATTCTGCATTTGCAGTAAAAACACATCTTCACTTCTGCCCTACCAAAATAGATCTATTATGGTGTGCATGTGTGTGTGTGTCTGCAGTGTATGCTATGTATGTGTCATGACCTCGTCTGCACTCCGGCTCACCTCACACCTCTCGTCTTAGCCAGACATAAGGCCTGTGCTCGTGCACAGCTAAACTATGTGTGACTTCTAAATGTCACACTCAAATGATGATACTCAAACCATGAAGGAAACTTACTCAAACTGAACATAAATGAACTTAAGACTTACTCAAAAGGATATAAGTGATAAATGATACAAACTTAACTCTTAGCTCTAAAGAATATAAGGATATAAGGATATAACTCCAGGCATATGTCATGTAAGCAGGTGTGTTGCAATTTCTTTCAGAGCTCCTGTCCTCCTCACCGTGTATTGGCAGATCATAACGCCTGCCAAGAGTTTCTGACCTTCACTTGACCAGGAGCCACAGCTCTTTAATAAGCTCCAATGCAATCATGTATAAAAGATTAAAATCATTTTCATAACACAGGTTTTCCTTCTCAGATCTGCCAATATGTTTGCTCCTCCTAATATAGTCTAACAGCAACCCCAAGCAAAACAATTTGAACTTTCCCCTATCAGTGATCCCTCTAACTAAGTGTGTGTGTGGTTACGTGTATGTCCGAACCAAGACTATGTATGTGTACTCTACTGAATTAATGTTTTGATCAAAAGCCTCTACTAAAAGCTTAAATCAAAGATAAATGCATAATAAACACCCTACTCTTTGGCTTGCACTCGCTCTGCTTTCGGTTTCACTTCTGCAAAACCTGCCTTGCAGACGCATTTCCTGTCAGCCTGCAGTCAGCTTCTCACCCACTGAAGACTTCAGTATAAGAATACAAAACATTCAAAAACCTTTAAATTATAGATTCAACTCAACAATTTAAAGTGGTTCTTACTGGACCTATAATAAAGACTTATATAATACCAATATATTTGAACATCTGAATGCATCTGAATGCAACATCACTCTCAATCATGAAATATTAATGATGATTATACTAATAGCAGCAAATAATAGCAGGAAAATATTTCTATTCCTCTCATTGTACATGGTTGCACTACACATAGTTGTTGCAGTTTAACTACAGAGAAGAGAAAAAGAAATAGAACTAAAATACAATAAAAAATATAGGTCATTCACCAGGAGACTTTTTTATGTTATTTTCCCTCCATTTAGACTCAAAGAAGCTTGATGTCTGAAGGCGCGCGGTGATGTGAAATACAAACTTCCCCCAAACATATTGAACCAAGAATTGTGATAGATCAAAAGCTATAAAAAATAAAAGGGCAGAAATCTATCTAAAACAGTAAGGAGTAAAAGTAAAATACCTGAATTCTACTTAAGTACGATAACAAATTATTTATACTTTGTTACTTCTTGTATTTTGTCCACATCATCCTCTTCATGCATGTTGTCTTACTCCAAGTTGCATAGGCTCGAAAGCCTACTACCAATTAAGCATATTAGGTGATGTGCATCTCTGTAATGAGAAGGGGTGTGGTCTAATGAGATCAACACCCTATATCAGGTGTGCATAATTATTAGGCAACTTCCTTTCCTTTGGCAAAATGGGTCAAAAGAAGGACTTGACAGGCTCAGAAAAGTCAAAAATAGTGAGATATCTTGCAGAGGGATGCAGCAGTCTTAAAATTGCAAAGCTTCTGAAGCGTGATCATCGAACAATCAAGCGTTTCATTCAAAATAGTCAACAGGGTCGCAAGAAGCGTGTGGAAAAACCAAGGCGCAAAATAACTGCCCATGAACTGAGAAAAGTCAAGCGTGCAGCTGCCAAGATGCCACTTGCCACCAGTTTGGCCATATTTCAGAGCTGCAACATCACTGGAGTGCCCAAAAGCACAAGGTGTGCAATACTCAGAGACATGGCCAAGGTAAGAAAGGCTGAAAGACGACCACCACTGAACAAGACACACAAGCTGAAACGTCAAGACTGGGCCAAGAAATATCTCAAGACTGATTTTTCTAAGGTTTCATGGACTGATGAAATGAGAGTGAGTCTTGATGGGCCAGATGGATGGGCCCGTGGCTGGATTGGTAAAGGGCAGAGAGCTCCAGTCCGACTCAGACGCCAGCAAGGTGGAGGTGGAGTACTGGTTTGGGCTGGTATCATCAAAGATGAGCTTGTGGGGCCTTTCGGGTTGAGGATGGAGTCAAGCTCAACTCCCAGTCCTACTGCCAGTTTCTGGAAGACACCTTCTTCAAGCAGTGGTACAGGAAGAAGTCTGCATCCTTCAAGAAAAACATGATTTTCATGCAGGACAATGCTCCATCACACGCATCCAAGTACTCCACAGCGTGGCTGGCAAGAAAGGGTATAAAAGAAGAAAAACTAATGACATGGCCTCCTTGTTCACCTGATCTGAACCCCATTGAGAACCTGTGGTCCATCATCAAATGTGAGATTTACAAGGAGGGAAAACAGTACACCTCTCTGAACAGTGTCTGGGAGGCTGTGGTTGCTGCTGCACGCAATGTTGATGGTGAACAGATCAAAACACTGACAGAATCCATGGATGGCAGGCTTTTGAGTGTCCTTGCAAAGAAAGGTGGCTATATTGGTCGCTGATTTGTTTTTGTTTTGTTTTTGAATGTCAGAAATGTATATTTGTGAATGTGGAGATGTTATATTGGTTTCACTGGTAAAAATAAATAATTGAAATGGGTATATATTTGTTTTTTGTTAAGTTGCCTAATAATTATGCACAGTAATAGTCACCTGCACACACAGATATCCCCCTAAAATAGCTAAAACTAAAAACAAACTAAAAACTACTTCCAAAAACATTCAGCTTTGATATTAATGAGTTTTTGGGTTCATTGAGAACATGGTTGTTGTTCAATAATAAAATTATTCCTCAAAAATACAACTTGCCTAATAATTCTGCACTCCCTGTATATATGCAGCACATATGTATATTTCTTCATAGAACATCTGTATATATGCCCATCTGTATAGCAATATAAAACATCTCTATGCTATACAGATATCTGTATATCTGTACATTTGTATACAGCAGCACATCTGTACATTACTCTGTAGTTCATCTGTATAATTTGTCTCTCTGTACATAATCTGTTCATAACTATACCATTATTCAAACCTCATCTGTATATATCAGTATATCTATACATTTGCCCTTAGTACATCTGTATATTTGCTCTCTTCTTATCTGTATATGATCTTCTCTTATTGCAGTTGCACTTCTGATTAGTTGCAAACTGTATTTCGCTGTGTAATGACAATAAGGTTGAATACTAAACCAAATACTGTGTGACAATTTCAATGGTTGTAAGTTTTCAGTCTTTTGCAGTGATTCAGTTTCCACAATAAAAACGTTTTATTTTTCTCAGGAGGACTTTCCACTCTTCCTCCCCACTCCAGAGAATACCACTTTGTGAACCAGCTAATGACCTGGACTGAAGCTCAGAGTTACTGCAGAGAACACTTCACTGACTTGGTCACCATCTACAACAGCAACATCAACCAACTGCTTTTCTCAATTTCACCAAGGATCAATGCTTGGGCTTGGACAGGTCTCTATGATGATCGTTACACCTGGAAGTGGTCCATGGAGGGAAAACTTTTTTATGTTGGCAGCACACATGAATTTTTGATCTGGGCTAACGGGCAACCAAACAATGAAAATCCAAAGGAATACTGTGTGGCTCTTCAGGGACAAACACAGATGAATGATAGACCCTGTGGAGATTCTTACCCTTTCCTGTGTTACAATGGTAGGAAAATAGATTTGTTACCCTAGTTATCCTACAATTTTATGAGATTCAAAATGTGTGTTTCAAAATTAATCCTTTTTTTAATCTTTCACAGCCAAAAATACAAGTTACATCTTAGTGAAGGAGAGCCGCTCCTGGTCAGCGGCTCAGTCGTACTGCAGGACATACCACACAGACCTGACCAGTATAAGAAGCAAAGAGGAGAAATCCAACATCACGCTCACTTTGAATGGATCAGGGGTTCAGTATGTGTGGATTGGTCTCTACAGGGATCCCTGGGCCTGGTCTGACAACACAACCTCCACATTCACTAACTGGATGTCTTATCAGCCTGATAACCTCAATTCAATTGAGTACTGTGGAGCATTTTATTTAATGTCAGGGGAATGGGCTGATGGCTTCTGTGGGTTGAGACTCTCTTTTTTCTGTTTCACAGGTGAGGTCCAGAATGCAAACACTGTAAGATCCTGTCATCATGTAAAACACTAATGTTTGTGTTTTTATATGTGGTTCATTTTTAGCAGTGACAAAGCAAACAGTGGTGAAAATGAAGCTTCAGTCAGAGGCAGACATGCACAGCACAGAGATCCAGCAGCAGGTTTCACAGCAGGTCAGCAGTTCAGTCACCAACACAAACTTGACACAAGTTCAAACTATGCTTCATGTTTTTCATCATCGGCACATTTTGTCCAGCTGTCAGGCCTCATGCTGTCAGAAGGACTGACAGACTTCAGGATTCGGTGGAGGAAAGTCCAGAGTTACCGTGACGACCAGTCAAAGAAGCAGGATGGGGACGATGGCTGCAAAACTGAAGACTGACTGGACTGAACCACTTCATGTGTGAAGTTAACAACATGCTGTGCTGAGCTGTCTCATCCTTTAAATCTTATTTAAATCTTACTTATCAATATTTCAGAGTATAAAGTTCCACCAACAGCTCATTTGTTCAGCTGCAGTTGTAGTTTGGTAGAAATTCTTTAATCAGAGGTCCACTCAGTAGTTTTCCTCTTATCTTGTTTGGCAGCGCGTATTCAAATTCAAAAGGAGTGAATGTTATCTCTAGAGTTGAAAAAAAAAATAGCTTTTAAAGTTACAACTTTTTACTATTGTCAATGACAGTAAAAGGCCCAATCCCAACATAGTCAGACATCTTGATGCATGCTCAATCATCCAGGTAAGTAAATCTCCAAAAGTTGATTCTGTTCATCTGTATGTAGCATTTTCAGTGAGAGAAACATTTCCTTCCAGCCCATTGTTCCTTCAGTGGGCTGGTTTCAGTCAATGTGCAAATGTACTGTTTATAAGATTGGGAAAACCTGCAGTCAGCTGAGACTGAAGAAATCACTTGGATGAGTGAAGAAATGTTTCTCCCACTGAAAACGCTACGTTCAGATGTACAGAATCAACTTTTGGAGATTCCTGGGCAGACAAAGGCAGAAGTCTGTCCCAGAGTGAAACTGGAGGAACCTGAGGTCTCACAACAATTCTCTTGAGTATTTTCTATGAGTCTGTATGTCTGCAGACATTGCCTAATGGAAATATAGCGCTATGATTTTGACCACATGTTAAAAAACAACAACAAACAAGATCTGCTTAAATGACCATGAAACTAAGTCTATGCGTCAATGACAATAAATAAAATACAATAAAGGGATTGAATTGTCCACCTGCTGCAGGCTTACCAGGGCAAGTATGAAAGCACTAATAAAACAAAACTTAAATAAGCACAAAAGAAGAAACTAACTCTTAAATCTTAGGGTTGAATTGGGATTGGGACAAGTGTCACACCTGTAGGAAAATAAACTGCAAGAGATATAACAATGCATTGATGTACATCACTGAAAACTAATGATATAAGATAAAGAGTTTGAACTGTTCTTTTTTTTACCTTTAGTTTTTTTCAGCTTATAGCTCACTTTAGAGAAGATATGGCAGATGACTACAGAAAACATGTTATTGTTGCACTTTGAAATGTTGCAATGAGTACAGTCTGGGTCTCAATGATAAATGCATTTAATGATTTCAGTTAGGACTGAATGAGACTAATAAATGGTAAATGGCCTGTATTTGTATAGTGCTTTACTTAGTCCCTATGGACCCCTACGTTCAGTCATCCACCCATTCACACACACATTCACACACTGGTGATGGCAAGCTGCATTGTCCTCGCTGTCCTCTGGAGAACTTCAAGACACGTTGAGGAGGTAATTTAGCCATTTAAATCAGCTGTGTTGGATCAAGGACACAACTAAAAGCTGCAGGACACCGGTCCTGCAGGCCTGAGGTTCAACACCCCTTTTCTAGGTGATCATATATTAACAGGACTTTGTCAGTTGGTGAAAGACGTCATGCCCGTAAGCAAGCCTGAACCTCTTCCACCCACTCAACAATACTTATATCAGTCTCACCACTGAACAATGGGCACTTCCTTTTATGACGAAGGTAAATCAGTCAGTTGTTGGAATACCCATGGGTAGACAGATTGGTGGAAGCAGCGCTGGTCCCAGGTTGATCAAAAAAAATCCAAAACTGCAACACGTCTCTGCCTGACAATATCCTGTTGCACAATACGAGAATATCATGGCATGAAGACAGAAAATCAGTAAAGGTGAATAAATGGTGTTGACATACGCCACCTCGGGAGGGAGTTTCACAGTGCTAGTTACAAAAGCCACGGGCTCGTTATTACTAAGCAGAGGTGAGGCAGGTCAATTCCACAATCAAAGTTTATTAGAAAAAAACTACTAAAAGCACAGAGCTGCAAAAAAACAGAGAACTTCTTAGAAGCAGGGCTGACAATACAAAACCGTTAATTAAAACACTTTAACAAACATTAATTAAAAGGACAAGGTTCGCTGCCACAGTGCTACCCTGGTTAAAATAGCAGCTCAGTAAAATATTTAAACAAAATATTGGAGACCTATGGAGGACCACAAGAGCCACGCACATTGAAATAAAGAATTCTGTGCTTAAATAATGAATTGTAGAATAAATTCTCCATTTATAAATTCATTTTTGAATTCCACATTAATAAACTGATTTTCAAAATGCTTTTCAAAATGGCGATTCCACTCCCCATTTCAAAATTCATTTCCCTTGTTCGCTCTCGTATTACCTCAGGGATTAGCTGTTGGATTAGCTGTTGGATTAACAACTTCATTTTAAAAATCCTGCTGCAATGCAAATTAGTCACACCATGAGATGTAAGGTGCTCTCTGATTGGTTGGACAGACATAGCTTGTCTGCCAGCCTGGATTTTTCTAGCTCATATCTTCACTCTGCTAAGAAGCATGTGTGCTTGTACAAAGGCCGTTCAGCCTCAGGATTTACACTCGGCTCGACATGGATATGTGAAGAATGAAGGGACCCTGCAGCGAAACGGAGAGCGCAACCTCTGACTGAGTGCCCGTTTACTCAGTCTGACCACCTGTTGAAGGTAAGGTGCTAACGTGGCTAACGCTAGCATCACCGCACGTAGCCCCGTTATTTTAAGGTCATCTTATCTTATGAAAGTTTTACGTCGCAGCTGTACGAGCTCGCTACGTGTTTTGTAAGCTGCTGTGCTCTTCACAAATAAAGCTGGAAGCAGCTCAGACTATTAGAACCAGCACTGAGCCCTGTTACATTTACACAGTGTTAGAGCAATGGCTGCAACCTACAGCCTTTAAACTAGCGATTACAATGCTGACAGTAAACTCGTCAGTCCAGGGCACAGGTGCAGGGCAGATGGAGAACTGTGGCCTGGTGGACTGTAACCTCGGTGTTGGTACAGCTGAAGGACGGCTGGTGGACTGTAACCTCGGTGTTGGTACAGCTGAAGGACGGCTGGCTGAAGAGGGAGGATCTCAGGGAACAGAAGAGGCAGTCCAATGAGCTCATCTCCCAGTCAGACACATTTTCAGCTGACAAATGAGGAACCATCAGTTGAATCAAATATTTTACTTTTTCCCCTTTAAACAGTCCTCAAGTCTAACGATTCTGCAGTTTTCTTACTGTCAGCATTAAAATACCAAAACCATCAATGTGTCTGTGAGTCTCTCAAGATTTCTTCTAATCTCCCTGCTCATTGTTTCCTAATAGACATACCAGATACAGACATACCAGTTTCCTCTAAATAATCCAGTGGTGCGCTCTACTGTTTTTGTTGTGGTCATAATTTAATGTTTCCCTCTCTGAGTCATACAAAAAAAAGCTACCACACGTAATGCTACTATTTTAACGTAACAGGGCAGAATTTAACATGGAGCATCTGAGGCAGAGAAGTTACCCAACACAAGCCATTGATGTCTTGCAGGTAGCAGTGTTACTTTTTACAGTGAGTGGAGCAATTAACAGTGTTTCAGGTTTAATAAGAGTGAGTGAGACACTGATTCACTGATCTACACTATTGTAAGGTAAAGACCCTGCAGTAATGCAACAGAGAAAACTCCAATATCAGGCAATACAATACAAGCAAGCACTTGATGGCTATGGGAAGAAAAACTTCCTTTTAACAGGAAGAAATCTCTGGAGGGACGAGGCTGAGGGAAAGGCATCGATCTGCTGTGACTGGTTAGGGTGAGGATAGGAAGACTGGACACAAGACATCCTGTGGAAGAGAGCAACAAAATAATATTTAAAAGATTAAATACAGAGAGGTGTATAAACATAAAGTGAGAGAAAAATTGGCTGAAGAAGAAACTCAATGCATCATGGGAATCCCCCAACAATCTAGACCTATTGTAGCCTAACTAAGGGAGGATTCAGACACCTGATCCAGCCCAAATTATATACTTTAAAATAGGGATGCACTGATACCACGTTTTTGGAAAACGAGTACGAGTACTTTCATTTCAGTACTCGGCGATACCGAGTACTTAATAAAAACATGATTTAAATTTACAGGTAACAGTTTTAGTCATATAATTTAATAAAAAAACAAACAAACAAAGGACTAGTTTGGAATTAAGAACATTTATGAACATGAACATGTATGCAACATATTACAGAATAAATACTTATAAAAAAGATTTAAACAGTGCAACTCAAGTATTTGTTTCAGTTTATTGTAAACTCTGCTGCTTTGAACAACACAAGGGGCATTAATAAACATCTTTGCTATTTAATGCACAATATTTGAATAAACTAACAACATCCACCAACATAGAACTGTGGCAGTCAGTGCAACTGAGGTAGGTATTAACATCAAGTCTAAGACGACTCACTTAATGGAGCCTATTTAGAAAAAGTGAGTGGCAGGTTTTTTTTTAAAGTAAAGTAGCTTTTCTGCATTATCAGCAGTCAGCCTGTTTCTGTTCTCATCTATAATGTGTGACACTGAGGTAAAAAGCCTTTCACTTTCCACACTGCTACATGGGGCTGAGAGGTATTTACGAGCCACTTTAGCCAAAGTGGGGAACCTGATTTTGTTGACACCCCAGTACTTCAGAGGACTGTCTTCACGAGGGCTTGGGGCCTCTCCGAGGTACGTGTCGAGCTCAATGGCAGCACCTGCTGCCAGCGGCTGTGCTGCCTGGGGCTGCTCCTTAGTGACTTCTTCAAATACAGTGTCCAGACTGCTGCTAGTGCTGGTCTGGGCCTTGAGGAACAGTTTAGCAGGAGGTTCTGCAGCTTCTGCCCGACTCCCCTCTGCCTCAGCTCTGGACATCATCTGCAGCTCCTGCTTCAGGTGCAGCTTGGCCTCTGGAGCAGTGTTGTTGGAGAAGAAGCGATCTTTATACCTGCACAAAATTCATGAATGTATTAATATGTGGAAAAATAGGACTGATTTTAGTTTCCCCTAAACCACTGTGACAAATGCCAGCCATTTGACTTTCTGGTAGTAATAAGGGAAATGTATTTCATATGATATATATTGCATACATTTGTATTTGTGTATTTTAGTTACAAATATATAATATTTCAGAAGGAAATTCATCTTACATTTAGTACTGTAGTTTATCATTGAATACCTATAGCACACAGACTTTACCTTGGGTCAAGTATGGTGGAGATGAAGCACAGTGGATTGGTCTCGACGTCACTGAAGCGCTTCTTGACAGCTGCCAGTAAGGTTGCTTTCATTGTCTTGACGCCGTGGTCCTCGTCTGTTTCTCTGTTTAGAAGTCTCACTAGCACAGTCACAGCTGGGATGACATCAGAGGCTAGTGCGTCGTAGCTGCTCACTTTTTTAGTTAGTTCCTCAAAGGGGGTGAGGATGGCAACAGTCGTCTCCATAAGAGCCCATTGGTGAGCGGTGAGATAGTCAGGGAGTTCATGCTCGGACACATACACCCCCAGCACTCGCTTTTGCTGTATGAGGGACTGGAGCATGTAATACGTGCTGTTCCAGTGCATCTGTACGTCCTGCTGCAGTCTCTTTATTGGTTGGTTGAGCTGTCCCTGAATGTCCTCGAGGCGGGAGTAGGCTAAGGTGGAATGTTTAAAATGCCCAACTATTTTCCGCCCCACTGCTATAGCATCAGCTATGCTCCTCTGTGCTAATAAGCCCTCGTGAAAAGCCAATTGGAGCGTGTGCGCGACACACGGCAGACTCGGGAGCCCTGCGTCATTCATGGCTTTAATCATGTTTTTGGCATTGTCACGAAGCACAACATGTACTGTTGTTTTATGTATACCCCATGTTTGGAGCATTTCCTCAAAAACATGCGCTATAGCCTGGCTGGTGTGCGAGCCGTGGAATTGTTTGGCATGTAATATGGCTCGTTGCGGCGTGAAACTCGTCTATCCACTGGGAGGTTAGGCTAATTAGCGACACGGGGCTAACACTGCTTGTCCAAATATCCGTGGTGAAACCAAACGCAGAGGAGGCTTGCAGTAGGCTGTGGATATGTTTTTTCACGGACTCGTGTATTTTAGGCAGCTCCGTGTCAGTCATGTAGTGGCGGCTTGGGACATCATATCTGGGCTCCAGAACATGGAGGAGACGCAGGAATCCCACATTTTCTACCTCCGAGAGTGGCTGGTCACTCAATGCAATGTACTCGATAATTGCCTGTGTTATTTTCACAGTACGTGGATTGTCTCTGGACATTTTCTCTCGTCTTGCAAGAGTTTGCTGCAGCGTGGGTTGCGTTGGTTTAGAAGCGTGGGTAAACTCTTTGTACTCCTCGTCGTGTTGGGATTTTAGGTGCTTGATTAAATTGCTTGTGTTAAATGCGCTACCTTTTGAGCCTCCTCTGGACAATTTCGCTGAGCACAATTTGCAGTCTGCCTTTGTTTTGTCGTCTTCATTCACTTTGAAATAGTTCCACACGGCTGACATGTCTCACCTCTGTAGGTACAGGAGCCATCACCCCATTCCCCTGTCATTAAAGAAAATGCTCCACAGTCCTCAGGTGGATAATAGTTATTAGGCTGTTTATAAGGATAAGACATCCAGTTAGTGAATGTGGAGGTTGTGTTGTCAGACCAGAAGGCCCAGGGATCCCTGTAGAGACCAATCCACACATACTGAACCCCTGATCCATTCAAAGTGAGCGTGATGTTGGATTTCTCCTCTTTGCTTCTTATACTGGTCAGGTCTGTGTGGTATGTCCTGCAGTACGACTGAGCCGCTGACCAGGAGCGACTCTCATTCACTAAGATGTAACTTGTATTTTTGGCTGTAAAAGATTCCAAAAAGGATTAATTTTGAAACACGTTATGAAGCACATAAAGTTGTAGGATAAATCAGGCAACAAATGTTTTTCCTACCATTGTAACACAGGAAAGGGTAAGAATCTCCACAGGGTCTATCATTCATCTGTGTTTGTCCCTGAAGAGCCACACAGTATTCCTTTGCATTTTCATTGTTTGGTTGGCCGTTAGCCCAGATCAAAAATTCATGAGTACTGCCAACATAAAAAAGTTTTCCCTCCATGGACCACTTCCAGCTGTAAGGATCATCATAGAGACCTATCCAAGCCCAAGTATCAATCTTTGGTGACATTGAGAGAAGCAGTTGGTTGATGTTGCTGTTGTAGATGGTGACCAAGTCAGTGAAGTGTTCTCTGCAGTAACTCTGAGCTTCAGTCCAGGTCATTGTCTGGTTCACAAAGTGGTATTCTCTGGAGTGGGGAGGAAGAGTGGAAAGTCCTCCTGAGAAAAATGAAAGTTTTTATTGTGGAAACTGGGCTGTTAGACGAATCACTGAAAAGGCAAATTCATAAAAATAAAAATTGCAACCATCTAGTCCTGTGCAGTCCATCAATTCTAAGGTACCTATACTTTACTTGAGTTTTTCTTTTTTTTTTTACCGTTTTTCACAATTTTTTAAACTAGTATCTGTACTTTTTACTCCTTGCATTTTCAAAAAATGTAGGGAGTAAATGTCCTGAAGTTTGTAATTTCCATCACTGTGAGCCTTCAAATCTCAAACTTCCTATGGTGTATCCATCAGTGGGGCTTATTACATACAAAGACATAAAAGAACAGTACATTTCAGATCCTGTACTTCACACTTTTCCATCAGTAAAGAAGCTGAATTAGTACTTTTACCAGATAACAAAAGTATCTGCTCTTCTACATAAGTTAGGAATGTCTGTACTTTTGCTGCCTTTGAGGCATGATTGTGATATTTTTCAAGGGTAATTGTTTACAAATAATATAGAACAATATACACAGTAGTCAGATGAAGATGTGGGATTTAGAAGACATTGTTACATTCATCATCAGGCAAAATCTTATCAAAACTGCATTTATTGATAAAACTATATGTATTACATGCATATTTGAATGAGACCTAACACCAAAGCAGCAGCTGTAAATAATGAGTCTCTCACACACAGAAAAAACTGTGACTCGTTTGAGACGGAGATTTAATGTTTTGTTTTCAAATAATTTTGCATCCTCATCTGTCACACCAAGCCTCCGGATGTCCTCTACTACATCCATCAATCATGTCTGAGTTCTTCTTCTTTCCCCCCTTCCTGGCAACACCATCTTCTTTCTCTTTGGCTCTCGGCGAAGGCGGTCACACTTTTTCTCCTCTCCTCTCCCCCTTATCTTCCCTGCTTAGCCTCTTGTGTCCTTGTCTAGTCTCGTGTATTTTTGTATTACTTTTCCCTGGAACACTCTCTCACAGTCTGTTCTCTGGACCCCCACCAATTTGCCTACAGGACTAATCGATCCACCGAGGACGCTATCACCATAGCGCTCCACACTGCGCTGAGTCACCTGGAGCACCGAGGAAGCTATGTGAGAATGCTCTTTCTGGACTTCAGCTCAGCATTCAATCATATCATCCCGGAGATCCTGGTCCAGAAACTGTCTCACCTGGGACTCTCCACCCCCATCTGCCTCTGGATCAAGGACTTCCTGACAAACAGACCACAGTCTGTCAGACTCGGCCCCCACCTGTCCAGCACCATCACACTCAGCACCGGGTCTCCACAAGGATGTGTTCTGAGTCCCCTCCTGTTTACGCTCTACACATCCGACTGCTCCCCTACCCATCTCTCAAACACCATCATAAAGTTTGCGGACGACACCACTGTGGTTGGACTCATCTCAAGGGGGGATGAGTCGGACTACAGAGATGAGGTCAACAGACTGACTGAGTGGTGTTCAGTTAACAACCTCCAACTGAACACCACGAAAACTAAAGAACTCATCTTGGACTTCAGGAAGGGCAGAGCAGACCCGGCCCCACTTTACATTCACGGGAACTGTGTGGAGAGGGTACACTCCATGAGGTTTCTGGGCGTGCAGATCTCTGATGATCTCTCCTGGACTGCAAATACCACTGCGGTGGTAAAAAAGGCCCAGCAGCGTCTCCACTTTCTGAGAGTGCTCAGGAGGAACAACCTGGAGGAGAGGCTGCTGGTGACATTCTACAGAGCCACCATAGAGAGCATCCTAACGTATGGCATAACAACATGGTATGCAGGGTGCTCAGCTGCAGACAGGAAAGTACTGCAGAGGGTCATCAACACAGCCCAGAAGATCACTGGCTGCTCTCTGCCCAGCCTGGAGGTCATTGCAAACTCTCGGTACCTCAGCAGAGCTGGCAATATCATCAAGGACCATTCTCACCCCAGAAATCATCTGTTTGAACTATTACCGTCAGGCCGACGGTACAGGTCACATAAAACCAGAACAAACAGATTCAGGGATAGCTTCTTTCCCAGAGCTATCACCGTTGTAAATAAGCACAAAAACAATTGAACCTGCTTAGCCATACCATACTGTCACTGTCATTATATTAATGCTGCTATCCTGTAAATATCATACTTACTTTTGTTGAGTACTTACGTTTGTTTTATTGTACCTTTTATATTTTACATTTATATTTATTATTGCATTTTGCACCAAGGAAGTGGCACTCCAATTTCGTTGTACCCTGTACAATGACAATAAAGGCTATTCTATTCTATTCTATTCTATTCTATTCTATTCTATTCTAAAACCAAAAGAGGAATTATGGATTTGATCAACTGGTCCCTGAATGCTATTGACACCCTTTTGTGTCCTGGAGGTACTGTCCCTGCCGGGTACACGATGGACGGGTGGCAGAAATGGAGGATCGTGTGCCTGGCGGGACTGTCGATCGAAGACGCTGAAGATATCTACCTATTTGGAACCATGATAACAGGGTTCTTGCTGATCGGAGCTGGCTTGGCCCTGGCTTATCGAAGATTAAAGAAAGCGAAATCGGCTGTTCAAACCCCCCCAAGGCTGCCCGCTGGGATTGAAACGATAGGACGAGTGGTGAGTTCTCAAAATGGGCTGATTGAGCGCAGCACGGATAAGATATTGGAGAAGATTACGGCTGCCGTGAACACTCAGAATAAGACCTCTGAGCGAAAATTTATTACATCTTGGAGAAGCGCACTGCGGTCGTGAGTTCTCAGAATCTGCTCTTTGAGCACAAGAATGACAACATCACGTAACGTAAGTTTGATAACATCATGGAGAAGCTCACGGCTCTCCAACGGGAGATTGAGAGACCAGTGTTGGACTGTTAGAACAGCTTTGAAATTCATATGAGTTGTTCGCACTAAAGTAAAAACCACCATCACTTCATGCGTCTACCACTTCGGCGCCAGCTGCGGTCTCAAGGCTGGAGTTGAACAACAACACTCTGATTATGGACTGTGTTTTCGTTGTTTTTTTCTTATCAGCCTACCTCTCTGACATGTCTTTCCAATGTGTTGTTTGTGTAAAGTTTGGTCAGAAGGTTCCTTTGTAAGTGCGCATGCACCATTAGTGTGCTGCCTGCTGTAACCCATTATTTCCTTCCGGATTAATAAAGTATTTTGATTCTGATCATCCTGTGTTGAATATATCCACTCTCCCTCCTCTGCACCATCTCAGCCTGTCTTCTGATCCTGGAGCATTTTCTCTGTTTCTTGTCTGTGTGTTGGTTAATAATTCTTATCGTTTCCCAGGCACAGGTGTGGCTGACCCAACATCCACTAACACACCTGACTCCACTTACATGCCACCTACAGTTTACATGACCTCAGACTGTCTCTGTATGTTTTGTTGGATTTTTGAGCAACAATGTGAGAGCTAAGCCTCCTGGTTAAAAAAGTAATTTTCTTCTTCTATAAAGCTATAAACCTACATCTCCTGGTTTCCTTTATCACAGAACAAATGTTTTGCGCATGTCCAGACCACAACGAAATCTGCCTGATTGATTCTCACCCACTGGTAAGCACTACCTTGGATCCTAAACGGTGCAACCTGGGATGACTTACTTGTTTACTGGAAAAACAGCTATGCATACCAGAGAAAGACTATGACCTCTAATATACAATATCGGTATCCCGACCGAAATTACTGGATCGGATATAGAAGAGAAAAAAAAATGTCCGATCCTCACAAAACTTGCGACATGGCGTAACCCAGCTCATGACCTTAGCATGTCGGAGCAGTGTGCGTCACATGGTAGAGCGGCTGTGGTGTGCGAGACGCTACATGCTTCCAAACCAGCATTTCATCTCAGAGAGAGCTATCCCAGAGACGTAATGCATCTCTGAATGTTTGTAAAGCATTCCCATGTTAAGCTTAACAACCGATATATGGAGCGACTGCCTCTTCTCTCTCCTTCCCTCTCCTGTTGCTTCTTTCATCATGAAACTGATCAATGATCAGCTGATCGGCTTTTCTGTCGCGAGTTCCGTCTCTCCGGTTTGTTTATCGACCACTTTGCGCCAGAGAGAGGAAACCAGCAGATAATCATAAGCAGATTTAAGCTCTATAGGCTGTTGTTAGAATTTATTTAATATTACTTTCTACACCAGGATCTTTTTCTATGTAGCTGTGCAGGGGCGGGTCTAGCAAAGTTTTGCCAGGGGGCCAGGTAGGGCATTAACGGGGAAAAGGGGCCACAAAGAAATACTTTTATTTCTTATTCTCATGTCTAGCTTTTAATGAATAATTATCTGAATCTTACAACCAAAGTTTTCATCTGATGTAAAATGTACAGAAGTCCATTATTGTATAAAGTAAATATTAAGTCTAATATATATCCTAGTTACCCTAGTAAGCTATAGTATTTTTTCCTTTGTGAAGGTACCATCTGTGCAGTCTGTAATTCTGATGAAGCAAGATGTTGAATCTATTTAATTATTGTAAGGCAAGGCAAGGCAAGTTTATTTATATAGCACAATTCAACAACAAGGTGATTCAAAGTGCTTTACAGAGACATTAAAAACAAAAACAAATAAAAAGCATGATTTAAATTTGATTAAAACAAGCAAACAAACAAACAAACAAACAAAACAGTATATAAAATCAAATATCAAAACAGTAGATAAAATCAGAACAGTAGATAAAATCAGAACAGTAGATAAAATCAGTAGTTAAAAAGTAGGTTTTGAAATTTAAACTTAAGTGTGGATTTGGTGTTTTATTCAAATGCAGCTGAGAACAGGTGAGTCTTCAACCTGGATTTAAATAAACTGAGTGTTTCAGCTGATCTCAGGCTTTCTGGGACTTTGTTCCAGATATAAGGAGCATAAAAGCTGAATGCAGCTTCTCCGTGTCTGGTTCTGACTCTGGGGACTGATACCAGACCGGATCCAGATGACCTGAGAGATCTGGAAGGTTCATACTGGGTCAGGAGGTCACTGATGTATTTCGGTCCTAAACCATTCAGAGCTTTATAGACCAGCATCAGAACTTTAAAGTCTATCCTCAGAAAAATAATTGATTTTTGTGCATTTGTTTTACATGTGCATTAAATTAAAGTTGATTACGTCAATTAAGCATCATGAGGGGAGGGGTGCTGGGAGTTGACAACCGTATTAGTCAGGTTGTTTAATATTTCTGCTAGGTACTCTTTAAAATACCAGAATAGGGGGGATGGTGCAGGTTTAAGTTTTATTGCTGAACTATGAAATATTTTGGGTTCATGGGTATTTTTTGCATAAAGGTTTAACAGAATAGTGTTAGTGTTTTGTTTTTTAAAACTCATATAAAATACAGCAAGATAAAAAAAAAACTGTTTTATTGATTATAAAATACACGATATCAGATTCATATTGGTATCGGCAGATATCCAAATTTATGATACGGGTATTGGACATAAAAAAGTGGTATTGTGACATCTCTAATTTAAACCAATTCCTACTCATTTAAAGCTACAATCAATTAAAATCTTTCCTCAGTGCATCCTGCATCTGCGTCCTTGTGTAAACTGTGACAGACCAACGCAGACAGAACATAAACTCAGCAGACGCTAACCGGTACAGAAAGCTCTTATTAGCCAAGGCGCTTTTTTGGGGGAAACATGATTAAGCTTAATGAGTCCTTTGGAAGCAAAATGAAGTAACTATGAACAGATACAAAATCTTGGGTGTACAGTGGAAACAATATTAAACCATCCTTTACACTCTCCTAACTCTCCACTTCCAGCTAAGCCCAGTTTACATGAAATGGAAGCTATTCACACTTTGGCTTTTGTGACCTTAGTAATTCCTATTCCTCTTCTTACATCCAAATTTGGTATGGAAATGTCCTTCTTATCTACATTAGATCTGACAAAGACTTGATGTCAGGTGCCCATCCTGACACAACTCTATTTTATCTGGGTTGACTGAGACTAGGTAAACATTGTGGTTAATCACATTAAAAATAAAAATGAGGAGAAAAAGAAGTAGAAGGAGAAAAAACAAAATTTCATCCCCAAAGTTTGGGAATGACTGTGCTATAGCGGTCAAAACGTGAAAAACTATTTATTTTTATATGTTATCATAGAAATGAAAACAACAAGTTTTTACTTAATCAAAATATAAATATGAAAAAAAAGGAACTCACATTTAAAATAAATGCAGTTATTGTGATATGAAATAAATGCCCGTGCATGTAACCTGATGACACAAATGTCTGTCTCAATATATTTATAGTTATTATTAATGTTTAAGATATTACAATTACTGACCTGAGAGCAGCAGGATGATCAATGAACAGGTTTTTTCCATTCTTGGCTTCTCTGTAATGAATACAGTCATCATAATTATTAGTGTATCATAATTATTATCCCTAGTATAATATGTTGTTTATAATTTAGTACACATGTCTAAAATAATTATTTGCCGTATTTATTCAACTCTATCATGTCTTTAAAAAATCAGAAACCAAAAACATGATCATGTTCATATTTTAAAATGTTTAAGTCAGATTAATAGAAAGGTTAATGTCGGGTAACTTACCTGACAGCTTCTCTTGTCATCTGGTAACTGAAGCAGACTTTTAAGGAAAACTTTGTTTGATATCTTCATATATTTTACTGTCAAATGAGGACACATGAAGGGAGCAGATTCCAGTAAAATTTATGAGTTTATGGGAACATTTATGGGAACATTCAAATATGAGTTTGAAGCTTGAAAAAAAGCAGTGAGAAGACTCTCAGACTGTGATGAGCAAGAATATCTGTTTGCTCTTAAATTTTAGATGTTATTGAATATAGAATTGTCCTGATCGCACACAACAAATAAGAGAAGAAAGGAAACCATGGCAACTATGTTAATCCCTAAGCCCAAAGGTTTTCACAGCAGAACACCAGAGGAACACCGTCTGGACATCACAGGTTCTGTACAGCAGCGGTCCGTGAGTCGTTTGGTACCGGGCCACGAGAGTTAAGGCTCCGGTGTGAAATTTATGGTTTTCAGGGTTTTTATTGTTAACTCGGTTTCCCTGGGTCTTTTCCTTGTTGTAGTTGTGTGTCTTATTTTGAAAGAATTATTTACACGTTACCATAGCAACCAGAGAGCATTAAGCGGCAGAGAGGAGGACGTTACTCTTAATGTTGTTGGTGCATTTTCAGGAGGACGCTGCTAATAAAGTCACACAATTACACAGTACATTCACGTTTATTATTATATTTACAAAATACCACAGTTTTTGTCTTGGTCGGATCATTTTATGTGGTTGTATTTATTCACGATACCTTAAAGGCTTGAGGCAGAGTTCAGAGTCGAGCGTCGAACATCAATACATTTGACAGAAATACTTAAAGTCAGGTATAAATTCAAGACATGTCAGGGTACGTTTGGTTAGCTGATAGACGATGCAGACAGCATATACGTTTGAATCATGCGGTCAGTTGCTGCATGCATTTTTATTATTCTGTCAGAGTAAATTTGTGTTTCCACAAGTTGGTGTTGGGTGAGGTAGCTAATTAATGACAAACTGAGTGAAAAGTGACTAATTTTAATTACAAGAGAAAAACTGACAATGTACTTTCTCTATCATAGCATAACAGTGAGCCAAACACAAATGGAGTGTCAGTTCACATCATTCAGCAGCCATTGTGAAACTAAAGTATCACAGATTAATATTTCTGAGGAATGTGCGCTAGCTAAAAAAAATTGTTTCTGGCAGCTCTTTAGTAGAAAGAGTGAAGACAGGAATTGCACCATTCTTGCGTTGTGCTGGTCTCTTTTTCAATTGCCTTACAGGAGTACCTGCTCCAGAGGAGCTTTTTAGCATTTCTGTTGATTCTCAAGAACAGATGGAGGCAGTATGCAGTTACCTGGCACTACCCTCCAATGTGTTCCAGCTTTTCCATGATCACAGAGAAACTGTTAGTCCTCTTTCAGAATGTTTAAAGAAGAGGATGGCCGACTTGGATTCATTAATTTTATAACCGGAAAAGTTGCCAAAGGAGTTAATTGTTTTGAGTAGCTGGGGAATTGAGCTCTTTAATTTGGACAGCATTAAGATAATGTCGTCCGCGAATAATCCAATTTTGGACTCAATATTATTTGTTCTGATGCCAGAGATATTTTGGTTGCTCCTTATCGCAATAGCCAATGGTTCAATTGCTAGGACGAAGAGAAGAGGCGAAAGGGGACAGCCTTGGCGTGTACCTCTACCCTAGATAGAATGGTCTAGATATGATGTTATTAGTTCTAACTGAGGCTATAGGTTTATTATATAATATTTTGACCCAGGTCATGAAGTAACTGCCAAAGCCAAACTGGGACAGTACCTTATAGAGATAGTTATGTTTGACTCTATCGAAAGCTTTTTCTGCATCCAATGAAAGCAGAGCCATGTCTGGATGTTCTGAATTTGAGTAAAATACATTCAGTACTCTGCGAATACCATGCTGCGCTTGCCGGCCTTTTACAAAACCATTCTGGTCAGTATCAGTGAGAAGATGAAGGTACCGTTCAAGTCTATTTGCCAATACTTTACTTATTATTTTGGTGTCAGAGTTTATTAATGAGATTGGTCTATAAGATTCACATTTTGGAGGCGGTTTCCCAGGCTTAGGGAATACCGTTATAAGTGCACTATGCAAGGAGGGGGGAAGCTCTTTTAAATCATAACTTTCCACTAGCATGTCGTACAGAGAGTGTACTAATTTCTCTTTAAATATTTTGAAAAGGTCTAATGGGATTCCATCTGGGCCGGGAGTTTTTCCCGTTTTTAAATTATCGATTGCAATCGACAGTTCACTCATAGATAACTGAGAGTCTAATTCACATCGAGCTTCTTCAGAGAGTGAAGGGGTGCTTATTGAGTCAAAGAAGGACTCTAATGACTCTTGGGTCGCATCACCTGTTGACTTATATAGTTGTGAGTAGTAGAGTTCAAAGAGTTCATTTATTCTGTGAGGATCTGTGGTGTTTTCATCTGCAGTTCTAATTTCATTTATTGTTTGTTCGTTCAATAGCGTTTTTATGCGCCATGCCAAAAGTTTTCCTGCCTTCTCCCCCTGATCATAGTAGGTCTGTCTCACTCTAAATAGTAGGGCTGCGGCTTTATCAGTAGTTAATTTATCATATTTTGCTCTTAGTCTTAAAAGTTTTTGTTGTTTTTCTTTAGAGACATTTAGGTTCATCTCAAGTTCCACTTCTTTTATTTGACCTTCAAGGTCCAACATCTCAGTGTATTTTTTATTTGATTTGTTTTTGGTGTAGCTTATCATCTTATCATCTAAACGCCAAATAAGATTACGTCTAAAAGCTGTTATAGCTGAAAAGTTAAGCGTGGTTAATAGTGATGTGTCGTTCGCGAACGAAAGGCTAGCCGGATCTTTGACGTGAACAACGCGAGCCGGCTCCTTATCGCCAGCTGGTTTTTTTTTTTTCTTTCTCTCACCCTCTCTCTCGCACTTTTTTCCGCTTCACTCCGCATGCGAGCCTTGTGCTTCACGCTGGGATGAGGGGGAAGGGGCGGTAGTTGCACTCAGTAGCACAGGAACAGAGCAGGAGGGAGAGACAGAGAAAGAGCCAGGGACAACAATGTCACATTAGAAAGGTATAGTAATCATCCACAACTATTTTCAGTTGCGGATGATAAAGGATTCAGAAAGTTTATTCATGCAGGGCCCATATGACAGAGAATGTGCATCTTCTTTTTGTTTTCATATTTTCATTTATATTTAATTGTGTTGTGGTTTGCAGTGTTTTGTGTTGTTTCATTTTAAATTTGTTTTAAAAGGAAAAAGCTGAAAATTTAAATAGTTAAAAGTTGAACTGTGAATAGTTGGTTTTTGTATTATATGATTTATTTATTACATTTTATGTGGAGTGAATAAATAAAAGTATATTTACGGTGGTCCCTAGAGACAAAGCACGTAAAAACTCCAAAACACGTACAAAAGACAACAGAAGTGCTCCAGGATGCTAGGCGCAGTGTTGAGCTTTTGTTACCTAGTGGCTGCACAAACCAGCAAGTACCAATGACCGGATTTGGTGTGTGGTAGTAACAGGTAAATGAACCTTTTTATTCATTTACCTGCAATTATCTTCATTACCTTCCTTCAATTATTTGAATATATATGAGTGCTTGCGTATAAATACACAAACAATACACATATGCTTTCAATTGTGTAATTTAAGTGATCTAGGTAGCTCTGGTTTGGAAGTTCAGTTCATGCTAGAAATGTGCTTTGGAGTTTGTACGTGTTTTGTCTCTAGTGGCCACCGTATATATTTATATATATAAATGAACCCACTTTTTTTTACATTAGTAATTCTTTTTGTGCATAATTTTATATTATTGTTAATAATAAATTAATTAAAGCAACAAAACAACCTGAAGAGCCGGTTCGGAGCCGAAAGAGCCAGTTGCCGGCTCTTTCGGTTCGGCTCACTAAAAAGAGCCGGAAATTCCATCACTAGTGGTTAATGAGTGGTCAGATATAAGCACACTTTTATATGAACAGCTATTAATTCTGGGGACAAGAGAGTTTGAAATAAGAAAATAATCTATGCGACTGCGGCTATTATAACTGGCTGAGTGAGTATTCTCTTCTTGTTGGATTTTCTAATCTCCATATATCTTTAAGGTTGAATTCAGACAAAAAGTGTTGTATAACTTGTCTAGATTTTGGATGAGAAGAGTCTAAACCTGATGATCTATCAAGCTTAGGCTCTAGGGTACAATTAAAGTCCCCCCCAACGATTATCTCACCGTGAAGGGCTGCAATAGAGAGGAATAGATTGTTATAAAAGCTGGAGTCGTCAATATTAGGGCCGTATAAATTAACTAAAATTAAGTCTTGGTTCAGCATGGAGCATTGTAGGATGATGAATCTCCCTGCAGGATCCAAGATGGGTTTTTTTAATACACATGGGCAATGATTTATGAATGAGTGTTGCCACTCTTCTAGCATGTGTTGACAAGTGGCTAGAGAAACCCTGACCTGGCAATCTCCTCCTTATCCGGGCAATTTCACTCGCAAGTAAGTGTGTTTCTTGAATAAAGACTATCTTTGGGTGATATTGTTTAATTCTATCCATTACTCTTTTCAGTTTAATACATTTCCTAAGGCCTCTTACATTCCAGGAAATTAGTTCAATATTTGAATAACTACTCATACAGTTTGTGCCCTTAGTAGCCTGAACCTAATTACATCTCGTCTCCCCTGTCGGAACTCACAAATTATTATTTCAAGAGCACTGCACTTTAAAAACAAACTCTTATAAACAACAACAAAAAAAAACAACAACCCAGAGACCTCCCATCAGTGTAGATCTAAGAACTTTCCCCCCCAAAGTCATTGCAGCTTGGTTATGCATTCAATTCAATTCAATTCAATTCAATTTTATTTATATAGCGCCAAATCACAACAAAAGTCGCCTCAAGGCGCTTTATATTGTACAGTAGATCGCACAATAATAAATACAGAGAAAAACCCAACAATCATATGACCCCCTATGAGCAAGCACTTTGGCGACAGTGGGAAGGAAAAACTCCCTTTTAACAGGAAGAAACCTCCGGCAGAACCAGGCTCAGGGAGGGGCGGCCATCTGCTGCGACCGGTTGGGGTGAAAGAAGGAAAACAGGATGAAAGACATGCTGTGGAAGAGAGACAGAGATTAATAACAGATATGATTCGATGCGGAGAGGTCTATTAGCACATAGTGAGTGAGAAAGGTGACTGGAAGGGAAAAACTCAATGCATCATGGGAATCCCCGGCAGCCTACGTCTATTGCAGCATAACTAAGGGAGGATTCAGGGTCACCTGGTCCAGCCCTAACTATATGCTTTAGCAAAAAGGAAAGTTTTAAGCCTAATCTTGAAAGTAGAGATAGTGTCTGTCTCCCGAATCCAAACTGGAAGTTGGTTCCACAGAAGAGGGGCCTGAAAACTGAAGGCTCTGCCTCCCATTCTACTTTTAAATACTCTAGGAACAACAAGTAGGCCTGCAGTGCAAGAGCGAAGTGCTCTAATAGGGTGATATGGTACTACAAGGTCATTAAGATAAGATGGGGCCTGATTATTTAAGACCTTGTATGTGAGGAGCAGGATTTTGAATTCAATTCTGGATTTAACAGGAAGCCAATGAAGGGAAGCCAAAACAGGAGAAATATGCTCTCTCTTTCTAGTCCCTGTCAGTACTCTTGCTGCAGCATTTTGGATTAGCTGAAGGCTTTTCAGCGAGTTTTTAGGACATCCTGATAATAGTGAATTACAGTAGTCCAGCCTGGAAGTAATAAATGCATGAACTAGTTTTTCAGCATCACTCTGAGACAGGATATTTCTAATTTTAGAGATGTTGCGCAAATGGAAGAAAGCAGTCTTACATATTTGTTTAATATGTGCGTTGAAGGACATGTCCTGGTCAAAAATGACTCCAAGGTTTCTCACAGTGTTACTGGAGGCCAAAGTAATGCCATCCAGAGTAAGAATCTGCTTAGATACCATATTTCTAAGATTTTCAGGGCCGAGTACAATAACCTCAGTTTTATCTGAATTAAGAAGCAGAAAGTTAGCGGCCATCCAGGTCTTTATGTCTTTAAGACATTCCTGCAGTTTAACTAATTGGTGTGTGTTACCTGGCTTCATGGATAGATAGAGCTGCGTGTCATCTGCATAGCAGTGAAAATTTATGCTATGTCTTCTAATGATGCTGCCTAGGGGAAGCATGTATAATGTAAATAGAATTGGTCCTAGCACTGAACCCTGTGGAACTCCATAATTGACCTTAGTGTGTGAAGAGGACTCTGCATTTACATGTACAAATTGGAGTCTATTAGATAGATATGATACAAACCACTGCAGCACAGTACCTGTAATACCTACAGCATGTTCTAATCGCTCTAATAGGATATTATGGTCAACAGTATCGAATGCAGCACTGAGGTCTAGCAGGACAAGCACAGAGATGAGTCCACTGTCAGAGGCCATAAGAAGATCATTTGTAACCTTCACTAAAGCTGTTTCTGTGCTGTGATGAGCTCTGAAACCTGACTGAAACGCTTCAAATAAGCCATTCCTCTGCAGATGATCTGTTAGCTGTTTGACAACTACTCTTTCAAGGATTTTTGATATGAAAGGAAGGTTGGAGATTGGCCTATAATTAGCTAAGACAGCTGGGTCTAGAGATGGCTTTTTAAGTAAAGGTTTAACTACAGCCACCTTGAAGGCCTGTGGTACATAGCCGATTATTAGAGATAGGTTGATCATATTTAAGATTGAAGCATTAATTAATGGCAGGACTTCTTTGAGCAGTTTTGTAGGAATGGGGTCTAAAAGACACGTTGATGGTTTGGAGGAATTAATTATTGAAGTTAACTCAGAAAGATCAATTGGAGAAAAAGAGTCTAACTTAACATTGATGGTACTAAGAGTAGCTGTAGATAATATTACATCTGTGGGATGATTATTGGTAATTTTTTCTCTAATGATAAAAATTTTATTTGTGAAGAAGTTCATGAAGTCATTACTAGTTAACGTTAAAGGGATGGTTGGCTCAGTAGAGCTCTGACTTTTTGTCAGCCTGGCTACAGTGCTGAAGAGAAACCTGGGGTTGTTCTTATTTTCTTCAATCAGTGACGAATAGTAAGATGTTCTGGCTTTGCGGAGGGCTTTCTTATAAAGCAGCAAACTATTTCTCCAGGCTAAATGATGATCCTCTAAATTTGTGACACGCCATTTCCTCTCCAGCTTACGAGTTATCTGCTTTAGGCTACGTGTTTGAGAATTATACCACGGAGTCAGGGACTTTGGATTTGAGGCCTTAGTTTTCACAGGAGCTACAGTATCCAGAGTCGTACGTAGTGAGGAGATAAAATTATTAACAAGATAATCGACCTCTGTTGGAGTAGCGTTCAGATAGCTGCTCTGCTCTATGTTGGTACAGGGCATTGAAGATGATAACAGTGGGTGGATTATATTCTTAAACTTAGTTACAGCACTTTCAGAAAGACATCTACTTTGATAAAGTCTACTCTCCACTGCTGTGTAATCAATTATTGTAAATGTAAATGTTATCAGGAAATGATCAGACAGCAGAGGGTTTTCAGGAAACACTGTTAAATGTTCAGTTTCTATGCCATATGTTAAAACAAGATCTAGAGTGTGATTAAAGTGGTGGGTGGGTTCTTTTACATTTTGAGAGAAGCCAATTGAGTCTAATAACAGATTAAATGCGATGTTGAGGCTGTCATTTTTAGCATCTACATGGATGTTAAAATCACCCACAATAATTATTTTATCTGAGCTGAGCACTAAATCAGATAAAAAGTCTGAGAAATCAGAGAGAAACTCTGTGTAAGGCCCAGGTGGACGATAGATGATAACAAGTAAGACTGGTTTCTGAGTTTTACAGCTGGGGTGGACGAGGCTAAGCATCAGGCTTTCAAATGAATTAAAAGTCTGTCTTGGTCTTTCGTTAATTAATGCATCAGCATAACATCAAGCTGCAAGCTGCAAAAACATCACCTGATGTCCGTTGTGCATTATTTTTCCCTTCAGACGTGCCGCTCTCATCACCCTCATCTTGTCTTGATAATTCAAGAACTTTATAATGATCACACAG
Source organism: Oreochromis niloticus (assembly GCF_001858045.2). Classification (NCBI taxonomy): domain Eukaryota; kingdom Metazoa; phylum Chordata; class Actinopteri; order Cichliformes; family Cichlidae; genus Oreochromis; species Oreochromis niloticus. The sequence continues at coordinate 61,302,503 of NC_031967.2, forward strand.
GGTGGGCCATTTGGGGTATTTCGGCGTTGTAGCCTATGTGCTTGCTCGATGATGGGTGGGGATGGGAACACGTCCCGTCCCAAAACGTCAAGCAGCCAGGTTTGCAAAAATATTGTGATTTCCCCTTGTTCAGTATTCTCGGGTAATCCGACGAGTCTCAGATTGGATCTCCGACTTCTGTTTTCGAGGTCGTCCACTTTTAGCAGGAGTTCCTGAAGTTTCTTATGAAGGGAAGCCTCTTTACTTGTAAGGGAAGAGACGTCGTCTTCAATTTTACTAATGCGAGTTTCTGCTGAGGTAAGCCTCTCTGAAAATACTCCAGTTGCGTCTTTTATTTCTTGGTTTGATGTTATAACTTCTTGCAGTTGAGCAGTGAAGTGTGTTTTCAGCGACTGAATTGCGGCCAAAACACTTGTCTCGGTCTGTTGGGCGCCAGCATTAGCTCCTTCCATCTTCTCGGTTTCAAGTTCGTTGCTAGCATCGTCGTCTGATCCATCTTTTCCGGCTGTTTTAGATTTGAACCTATGTTTAGTCGACATCCTAGCTGTTAAGATCGGAGCAGAAGCTTGGGTCGGAGAGGAAGCCGCTGAAAGATTGACTTTTAACCGCTGTTTAGGCGTACTTAAAGGGTGTTAAGGTCGGAGCTTGAGATCTTGCTGCCGTTCAGGTGGACGCCATAACCCAATCCTCAATAGTCGACTCACAAATGTTACCTTTTCAAAAATTACAGATAAGCCTGAATACGGAAGGTAAGGTGATAATCAATAAACTTGTTTTGCCTTTGATCAAAGTTCAGAAAATACTTTAACACTGTAATAGTTTAGAAAAGTGTGTTTGTAGCATTAGCTTAACAACATGAATACAATAATATTATTAATTAACATTTATTAAAACATTTTTATTACCATACCATTACCATAACTCCACATCTTCACTTTCTACAGAAAGGTCACTCCCTCCTGATGCCCTCATTTGACAGTAAAATATGCAAAGAACTCAAACAAAAACCTTGTTAAAAGTTAGCCACAGTCAGCAGATGATAAGATGAGCTGCCTGGTAAGTTACGCATCATTAATTTATTAATGACAAAACATATAAACTTATGATTGATGATTGAAACCATTTAAAGACACAATAGACTTTTAGATATTCAAAAGGTATAATTATTTTGGATATACACACTAAACTCTATATTAAGCAACTTATCAGACTGGAGATAACAAACCTACACCTCCAGGACACTGGGGTGTGCAGCTCGGATCACAGCTGACGCTTCCCACCTTGGACACAGTCTGTTTGACCTGCTCCCCTCAGGCAGGAGGCTCCGGTCGATTCAGACCAGAACCTCTCGCCATTAGAACAGTTTCTTCCCCTCTGCTGTTGGATTCATGAACAATAACCATATGACTGGTCCCACCACAAATACATGACCTATATTGTGTTCTCTGCATCTGTTCCATTTTTGCACCGATCATCACCTGCATTAATGTGTAGATCAATCTGCTTAGCACTTTTCTTAAGTGTCTGTCTTATAATATGTTTCCCACTAAGTACCGCAGCAATTTCCTAATGTTGTAGATCTGCTCAATATCTGACAAACCCTTTTCTGATTCTGATTCTAAATGATAAAAATGGGTGATAAAAAATGACAAAAATAATCATGACGACTGTATTTGTTCTACAGAAGCAAAGAATGGAAGAAACCCGTTTAGTGCTCATCCTGCTGCTCTCAGGTCAGTAATATAAAATATTAAACATTGAAATATAGTTTATAAACTTACTGAGACAGATTGATGTCATTTGGGTAATCAGATTACATGTTAAGTTTTTTAAAAAAAATAAATGTATTTATTAACACATTTACAACAATGACAGAGAGAAAATCTCTACCTCCTTATACCACAATGCCTGCATTCATTTTAAATTATGTTACTTTTGCAGCTATTTCTATGATAGCTATTAAACTAAATAGTTACTGTGGATTACAGTTATTAACAACAGCCAATGTATCCTGTATCGTGCCAGTCCTAAGCCCAGATAAAATAAGAAGACTTGTACCAGGAATGGCACCTGACATCAAGTCATAGTCAAATATGTGGATAAGAAGTACATTTCCATACTGGATTCTTAGTGCCCTGAGTTAACATTTCCCAGCACCAGTGCTGTTGATAAGCTCAGTGCCATTACAAACTGCTGGGCTTTGACAAAGGAGGAGGATAGGGGAAGGTGTATAAATATAGGAGGGTAAAGGCAGTATGATGTGTAAGAGTAGGAATTTTAAATGTAGGGACTGTGACTGTAAAGGGAAAGCACCGGCTGATGTGTTGCAGAGAATGAAGGTGCATATAGTCCTGATCAAAAGTTTAAGACAACTTAAAAAATATCTGCTACTTAAAAACTTCATTTAATTTAACGTATTTCTCTCAGTTATATCGCAGCCATCTTTAGAATGTTTCGATTCGTGGGGTCAATTTGACCACAAACATAAAAGAGGGTTTTTTTATGTCTTTTTGGTAAAAGACCTTGTCTATTATCAGTTGCTCACAGGTTCTTGCACTAACATTATGCACACTGTTTAACAAATTGTTTTTGTTGTTTTATTTCTGTTTTGAAACACCACATAGACATTTTTATAAAAATATATGACAAAAAAAATATGAATTTACTGTAATGAATTTATGATTTTAAAAAAAGCCTATATCAACTGCAAACTATAAAAATAGTCAGCTAGCTGTTTTATTTAGCTTTTTAATGCTTTGAATTTCTTCCAAGAAAAACTCAACTTGTGAGGTAATTTTGTGTCATGTATGGAGGTTTGCCCACTTTTTTGCAGTTGTTTGCTTTTGAAATATGAGTGGGTGGGAGTGGAGATTCATTGAAAGCCCAGGAACACCGGCTATAAAGTGTTGACCATTACCAGTATTATTTGTATCACAGTAAGTATGCTAATTTTCTTTAGATTTCTATGTTTTCATTTTTATTGACATGCCAGCAAACCAATTCTCAGTGTCACCAATACTTAATAAGCTAACAGCTATTAAGCTAACACAGCCACTTCACTAAGATAGTTCACAGCAGTAGCTGTGATAGACAGATAGATATGCTAAGTTTTTAAACTATACATATTATATGTATGACTATACATGTCATATTTTCAGGAATTTGATTCATTTTTTTCATTTTTTGATACAATGTTTATTTTGGTGTACAGAAATTATAATGAAATCTAATCTTTTAAAATGTAAGGTGAAGGATTTACTGAAGAATTCAGAACTGATTAAAAAAAAAGGGCCAAGAGTTATTGGTAGGGTAAGTGACATGAGATGGTTAAAGTAAAGTCAAATTAACTTGACCATGTACAGAAATGGCTGAACTTTTTGGGAGGAATATGTTGCTGGTCTGCTCAGTTAAAGCTAAAGTTAATACAAACCCATGATATAACCCCCCATACGGTAAAAAAATATATTTTAAAATATATTTTTAAATATATTTCAAAATATACAAAAAATGGCCAAAAAATATATGTGCTAAAATACATTTTAAAATATATTTATCGATCCTGTTCACCAAATTGATGTAGACTCTTGAGTCTCTAATGTATCAGATCACAGTGTCTTCTTGAGTTTTTATTGTTTAATTTCACTCTTTGTTGCAATTACTGGACGATTTATACAGGAAAATATTGACTATTAACAAGGTTGCCCAAACTTTTGCATCCCACTGTATTTTTTATTTTAAATGTCTAGATCTTTGACATTTGTGTAATTAAAAATGATTAAAAAAGTGAACAAGAAATATTCAATTTTGTACTCCTTTAAAATTATGTTCCAAAAATGTTGTAATACACGTATTATTAGTTGTACATGGCTGCACTACACATACTTGTTGCAGTTTGACTACAGAGAGGAGAAAAATGAATAGAATTAAAAATATAGCTCATTCACCAGTTGGACTTTCTTTTATGTGTCATCATTTTCTCCATTTGGACTCAAACAAGTTTGAAGTTTGAAGGTGTACAGTGATGTGAAATAACAAACTTCCATCAAACAGTTTGAACCAAGAAATGAGATAAACAAAACATTATAAAAATAAATAAATAAAATGACTTAAATATTTGTAAAAATGTAAGGTAAAAATATTTCACAATAAAACCTTTTTATTTTTCTCAGGAGGACTTTCCACTCTTCCTCCCCACTCCAGAGAATACCACTTTGTGAACCAGATGATGACCTGGACCGAAGCTCAGAGTTACTGCAGAGAACACTTCACTGACTTGGTCACCATCTACAACAGCAACATCAACCAACTGCTTTTCTCAATGTCACCAAGGATCAATACTGCAGCTTGGACAGGTCTCTATGATGATCGTTACAGCTGGAAGTGGTCCATGGAGGGAAAACTTTTTTATGTTGGCAGTACACATGAATTTCTGATCTGGGCTAACGGCCAACCAGACTGTGTAAATGCAAACGAATACTGTGTGGCTCTTCAGGGACAAACACAGATGAATGATAGACCCTGTGGAGATTCTTACCCTTTCCTGTGTTACAATGGTAGGAAAAAAGATTTGTTGCCCTAGTTTTCCCTACGATTTTATGAGATTCATAATGTTTGTTTTAAAATTCATCCTTTTTTGAATCTTTCACAGCCAGCAGTACAAGTTACATCTTAGTGAAGGAGAACCAAACCTGGTCAGCGGCTCAGTCGTACTGCAGGACATACCACACAGACCTGACCAGTATAAGAAGCAAAGAGGAGAAATCCAACATCTCGCTCACTTTGAATGGATCAGGGGTTCAGTATGTGTGGATTGGTCTCTACAGGGATCCCTGGGCCTTCTGGTCTGACAACACCACCTCCACATTCACTAACTGGGCGCCGTCTGAGCCTAATAACTACAATTCAATTGAGTACTGTGGAGCATTTAGATTAATGTCAGGAGAATGGGGAGATGGCGACTGTGGGGTCAGATTTAATTTTTTCTGTTTCACAGGTGAGGTCCAGAATACAAACACTGTAAGATCCTGTCATCATGTAAAACACTAATGTTTGTGTTTTTATATGTGGTTCATTTTTAGCAGGGAGAAAGCAAACAGTGGTGAAAATGAAGCTTCAGTCAGAGGCAGACATGCACAGCACAGAGATCCAGCAGCAGGTTTCACAGCAGGTCAGCAGTTCAGTCACAAACACAAACTTGACACAAGTTCAAACTATGCTTCATGTTTTTCATCATCTGCACATTTTGTCCAGCTGTCAGGCCTCATGCTGTCAGAAGGACTGACAGACTTCAGGATTCGTTGGAGGAAAGTCCAGAGTTACCGTGACGACCAGTCGAAGAAGCAGGATGTGGACGGTGACTGCAAAACTGAAGTCTGACTGGACTGAACCACTTCATGTGTGAAGTTAATAACATGCTGTGCTGAGCTGTCTCATCCTTTAAATCTTTCAATATTTCAGAGTGTAAAGTTCCACCAACAGCTCATTTGTTCAGCTGCAGTTGTAGTTTGGTAGAAATTCTTTAATCAGAGGTCCACTCACTAGTTTTCCTGATAGGCTCTAGTCTCTTGATTTGTTTTGCAGCATTTGTTCCAACACTTTAGTTCTGTTTCATTGTGACAGCAACTGCTGCTGACTTACACAAATGCGTCACGTAGGCAAGTTTACAAGAAGTAATACCTTATGAAAAACTGAAATTAAAATGCTAAGTTAGACTCAAGTCCTGATAATTTCACTTTTTTTTAACTTATTGTGTGTTCTTGGTGATTTGAGGTTATTTTTCTATTAGTAAATGAATGAGTCCTTTGTGGGTTTTTACACTGAGTAATAAATCAGGTAACATTACTACAGGTCCATGAAATTAAAGACATCTAAAAATCTAACAATCTAAAAAACAGCAGCTGAAGTGGAAACAGGAAGGTTGAGAAAAGAGAGCTGACTGAAAACTCCAGAGAAACTTATATATGGTTAGCTAAATTGGTGTTGGGAAGTATGTTATATGCATGTTGCAGTTATGTTATATAGTAGAATTGCATTTAATATGTCTATATATGCATATATGAAATATATAAACTTTTTATCAATGACAGTAAAAGGTCCAATCCCAATGGCCCTGCTTAGATGAGAAGGCTGAAGTCTCTGATAAAAACTTTCTGTGAGTCTTTATGTCTGCAGACTTTGACTTAAGGCATGACCTGCAGTTTATAGCGCTGTGATGTTAACCACAGGTTAACCATGACAAGCGTTAAAGCACAAGACAAAAAACTAAACTTAAATAATAATAATAGTTTGCATTTATATAGTGCTTTTCGAGACCCTCAAAGCGCTTTACAATTCCACTATTCAGTCACTCTCACATTCACCGCTGGCCTGGGGCAGACTGCCATATCGCGCCATCAGCCCCTCTGGTCATCACCAGTAGGAGTAGGTGAAGTGTCTTGCCCAAGTACACAACGACCAAGACGGACAGAGCTGGAGATTGAACCAGCAACCTTCCAGTTAGAAGATGAGCTTCCCATCCCCCTGAACCACGATCACCCCCTAAATAAGCACAAGAGAAGGAACTAACTCTTAAAACTTAGGGTCAACTTGGGATTGGGCCAAATGTCACAGCTGTAGGAAAGTAAACTGTAACAGATTAAAAATGCATTGTTGTATATCAGTGATCATAAATAAAACAAGATAAAGAGCTCAAACTGTTCTTTTTTTGACATTTAAATTCTTTCAGCTTATACTTCACTTTAGAGAAGGTATATGACAGAAGACTGCAGAAAACATGTTATTGTTGCACTTTCGCATGTTGAAATGACATAATGTCCTTGACACATTAAAGTTGTACCCATTTCAAATTGTTGACTTTTGTTTTATAGAAGGTTTGTGTCTTTTTGTATCGCTGCCTGGTTCAATACCTTGACTGTGAAGAATAAGAATCAGTTGGGACTTCTGGTAAGAACTGCTAGCAAAATTTCAGGGCACTGGCAAGATGGACTTTCAGCCATTTATAACAAAAATGTGTTAGGAAAGCTCATTCTATTGTTAATTGTTTGAACCATCCTCTTAAGAGTATCATATTTCTTTTTCTCAAAAGATTGTACGAACCTTGTGCTCTCTGCATCTTCTAAAACGTTTAGAGCAGTTATGCAAATATGTGATGTCTTGATAAATCGAGCAGGTATTTGAAGTTTAGCACCATTCTCGCATGAAAATATCTTAAAAGTCTATTTTGTGACCCAGAAAGAGTAATATTTCAAACTCCGCCACTCTGTGTTCCTCCGCCACTGCCTCATTTGAGTTTTGGACGAAATGGATTCTGAGATATTGCATTTCGTCATTTCGAGCTGATTGGAGACCAGAACAGCCAATCAGATTGTTTTGCATCCAAGTCTGTAATTGGCTGGTTTTGTGGCACAAATATAATGGTGTATAGAAAGAGTTGAGCGCGCAACCAACACATTGCGAGCGAACGCAAATGCAAAAACTGAACGAGAGGGGCTGCTATTGTGTGTGTGTGGATAATAGCAAACACGGAAATACATTTTTTGCACGCAGCAATGAAGTTTGTTCACTCAAATTTAGCTTTTTTTCGCTCAAAATAAATTTCTCCTCAAAATGCAACACTTGCACCTGCAAACTTTTTTTTTTTACGTGCACTCAGAATAGTGGCACAAAAATAACACCATAGCTGGACACCAGTCACCCCCACCCGAGGAACAGGAACGGGTGTAGGGGTAGAGGGGTCACAGCTGCCTTCACCCCGGGAGCAGGCACAGGAACGGGTGATGGGGTGGAAATGATGACTAAATGATCGATATTGAAAGGTATCTATCATTGCCTGTCAGTATCGACCCCAGTATCCTATTTTATCTTAATGACCTTGTAGTACCATATCACCCTATTAGAACACTTCGCTCTCACACTGCAGGCCTACTTGTTGTTCCTAGAGTATTTAAAAGTAGAATGGGAGGGAGAGCCTTCAGTTTTCAGGCCCCTCTTCTGTGGAACCAGCTTCCAGTTTGGATTCGGGAGACAGACACTATCTCTACTTTCAAGATTAGGCTTAAAACTTTCCTTTTTGCTAAAGCATATAGTTAGGGCTGGACCAGGTGACCCTGAATCCTCCCTTAGTTATGCTGCAATAGACGTAGGCTGCCGGGGATTCCCATGATGCACTGAGTTTTTCCTTTCCAGTCACCTTTCTCACTCACTATGTGTTAATAGACCTCTCTGCATTGAATCATACCTATTATTACCCTCTGTCTCTCTTCCACAGCATGTCTTTATCCTGTTTTCCTTCTCTCACCCCAACCGGTTGCAGCAGAAACAGCAGAAACATTTCTTCCTGTTAAAAGGAAGTTTTTCCTTCCCACTGTCACCAAAGTGCTTCACTTGTGTATAATAGAGTTCACTTGTGTGAACTCTATTATACACACTATTATGCACTATTATTATATATTATACACTATTATACACTATTTATAGTGTATAATACAAGCTTGTTCCTGGCTTGTAACCAGCACACGCTACTGTAAAGGGTGAGCATTGGTTAATGGCAGTCATGTTACTAATGCAAACAAAAATTCCTTTATTTAGGAAAATGCTGATTAAAGGGTATTATTGTTATTGTTGAGGGGCACAGGTAGGACTCCACACACATACACACATTTCAGTCGTTGGGCCCACGCCCCTTTTTTTAAGTTCGACCGTGTTTTAGGAGATAAGGTGAATGGGTTAGACAAGAATTGAAGTTGCAGTCATTTATATTTCCTATCACCTTAAATCTTCACTCAAAGACAAGTATCTTTGATAGTGTATCTATATATAAGAGAGAAATATTGTACTTTTAATATGTTGGCATTATTAGATTTGGCTCAGTGCTTATATGTGTAAAAAGAAAATGTACGAGCTGTGAAAACTGTTTCTGATAGAATGAAGAGTAGACTGATATATGAAATATTCCTTTATTGGGTGAGAAAATCAGACCATGTCATAACTGCTTTAAGTCACACAGAATAGATATCAGAGCCTTAAACAGGCTGACTTCTGCTAAATGGGTCAAACTGGGCAGAAACTATACAAACACATAACATCCTTATAGAATATGATGTAACACTATAGATCAACTTACCTCAGAATATATAAAGCATATAAACAATTACAGCAATATGATGCAACAAACACAGCAGTGCTACTAATCCAAAATACTCAAAGCTTCATAGAACTGAAACAAACATTTATTTTTAGCTCCATTCTGCTGCTGATACATACTTTAGGTTTCTGAATATTAAACTTGTTGCTGCCTTTCATAGTGTGTAACTTGAAGGCCCTGAGTACTTTCTCCCACACTGAAAACACTGGGATGATAACATTATTTGAACATTACCTAATAAGACTGATTCAGGACAGACAATTAGTTATGTTAAACTTTCCTAGCAGTCCTTCACAAACAGGGAACAGTCTGTCTATTCTCTCCATCTGTCAGCTGCTGCTGCCTCTTCCTCCTCCTCTTCCTCACACACTGCTGAGTTTGTCCTGGTGGATCATCAGGGGTGCAAAGCCTCACAGATGATGTGCAGCAGTGGGTCCCTCAGTCTGTCCTCACTCTGGACACTTGCAGTTGTCACACATGGAAATCAAATGTGTGATAAGCTGCAGGATTGAAACACAAGTGTAACTTATAAATACATGTTCATACTTTTATTCCACAATCAGAGAGAAAGAAACAGAGAGAGAGTGCAGGACAGACAGACAGGTGACAGTCTCAGGTGTACACACTGCTACAAAACAGCACAAGAGAAGGAGGATTTAGTGTTTGTGTTGGTGGCCGATTGGCGGGGCCTAGCACCTGTGGCCTGGCTGGGCCCCCTCTGGGGGGTGGGGTGCCCTCAGACCTCTGGCCTCTGGGCCTGAGGCCCGGTCCTCTCTGGCACAGCTGGCTGCCGGCAGAGCCCGCAGGCATGTCACTGCAACCCCCCTTTGGCCTCTGCTCCGTGGCTGCTGGGTGAGCTCTCGAAGAGCCTAAGCTCTTCCCAGGAGGGTGGCATGGTTGCCCCCGTTGTGGTCCTCCTTGGGTCCTCGTACTCTGGGGCCTCTGGATGTCTGGGGCTTGGATCTCCTCCATACCTGCTTCATGCCCTGGGGGATGGTGCTATGACTCTCCACACCCTCTAATACAGGGGTGGGCAATTCCAGGCCCCGAGGGCCGGTGTCCCTGCAGGTTTTAGATCTCACCTTGGGTCAACACACCTGAATCACATGATTAGTTCGTTACCAGGCCTCTGGAGAACATCAGGACATGCTGAGGAGATAATTTAGCCATTTAAATCAGCTGTGTTGGTTCAAGGACACATGTAAAACCTGCAGGGACACCGGCCCTCGGTGCCCACCCCTGCTCTAATAGATCGTTACATGGAGAAACCTTTTGAATACAAGCATGCTGATCACACAGGTGTACAAACAGTTGTTCACAGACACAAGCTACACCTTTCTTGGCTGCTACCTCAAAGCACATTGGGCGCTGTCGATCTTGCGTGCGGCACAATAACATGTAATATTTAGTATCTACTGTTAGCTAGTTTATTGTGATAGTGTTGTATTTATTATGTTGCTCTTTCTTGTTTGTTTTCTCTTCTGTTTTTTTCTCCATACAGGTGATCCAGGTGTTTTGTTTGTTTTTCTTTTTTTTCTTCCCCCCTTTCACACCATCTCTTCTCCCCTCTATTTTTCTTTCTCCCCCTCTCTTTTCTTTCATTTTTTCTCCCTGTCCTATCCCCCGGTCATGTCTGTCCCGTCTGTAACAACTGAAAATAAAATAAAATACATACATAATTATAATAAAGGTCAATCAAATAGATCAATATGGCAAGGCCATGATGATCCACTTGGTAAAGTAAAGTCGCTTAGCATCTTTCTTGGCCTTCAGATAACAATGAAGGCCAAGCTTGATTTAATCTGGAGGATTGTTAATGACAATAGAGCAGCATTTGAAGCATTACCTGCAATACAGGGAGGAGTGTGTGTGATCATAGGTGAAAGACATTGTACTTATTTGCCCTCGGAGTCAAAAGGCACAGCTAATTTGACTAGGGCAAATTAGGGATAATTTGGAGGAAATTCAAAGCAGTTTTATTAAAGGTGAATGAAGGTGAATGCAGATGCAAGAGTGACTAGAGGATATGAGGACAACAACATCACAAATCATGCTTTGAACCTCTTTAAAGGAAATTCCATTCTTGCATGTTTTCTGGATCCCAGTCATTATCATAGTGGTAGTTTTTGCCCATCTTAAAAGCAATAATACTGAAGTCAATCACTTTAGTCACCAAAACAACCTTTGTTCAAAACCCTGTCAGGACGGTACATGTTAGTGCACCATCTGAGAGACCAGGAGGATTCTGAATCAGTTTGAGACTCTTTGGTGACCTAACATAAAACAGATGGTTTAGTTATTTAGTTAATTAGTTAAAACATAGAAAAGCAGCAGGTAGTGGTCATAATTAGAGGGCCAAAAATGGGTTATTAGTTTAGATTCAATGAGATTAAGTAGTCAAACCTCCATTGTTAGTCCAAATAGAGTTAATGAGGCCACAGGAGGTTTTCAGTATTTGTACCCTGTGACTTGAAATGTTTACGTAACGGTGCCAGCATGCCTTGGGAGGCTGATGTCATGAGGCTCCAGGTAGTGGTGACCCTTTTAGCTCCAAACACATGGGTGAGACCACTGTATGGATGGGGGTGAGTAATCCAGGGGTGAGCTGGACCCAAACATGAAATAAATATCTCAAGTTCCTCTTTTCAATGTCTCCTTCCTGAGCGCAGCATCATTGCAATTTGCATCAATTACATTACATAATGTATAAAATAAGACTTTAGATAAAAGTAATATTTATACCATATGCATAACTACATGAATGCAATAATATTATTAATGAACACTAATTAAACATGTTTATTACCATAATTCTACTCATCTCCAATTTTTTTTGCAGAGTTCACTTCCTTCAGATTTTCTCATTTGACAGTAAAATGTATGAAAACAACAAACAAAGACATCCTTAAAGTTCAGCTTCACTCAACAGATGAAAAGATACGTTGTCGGGTAAGTTACCATCATTAATCTTGCTATTTATCTGATTTAGACCATTATTTTAAAAGCATGTGAGATTTTAAATATTCAGAAAGTATTTGATATAATTATTCTTGATGTGTGAAAATACAACTAATGATTCTGAAATTTATTAGACTTACAAAAATGGGTTATAATAATTCTGTTACAATAATATTCAAGATCACTATATTTTTGTTATATAGAAGCAAAGAATGGAAGGAGCCTGTTTACTGCTCATCCTGCTGCTTTCAGGTCAGTTTCATTAATATGTTAAACATTTGAAATAATGCTAATAAACTTACTAAAATAAGATTATTTCAGTAAGTTTTGGGAAACATTTGGGAAATAAGATCATATGTAAAGTTTTTTTTAAATGTGTTTATTAACACCTTTACCTCCTGGTACCACAATACTTGCAATCATTTTAAATTGAAGTTCCTTGTTCTACTATTTACATTTTGATATTTTTAATGAATTTTGTTCTTATGATATCAGTCACATTTTGTATGTTCTATCTGAAGAAACAAAATCTTTTTCCCACCTATTGGGGCAAATAGGTTCTTATCATTACTGTTATTAACAACAACCCAGTTTATTCCTAGTACTGGTCCCAAACGCTGATAAAATAGGGATGGTTGCATCATGAATAGCACCTGGCATTAAGCCATTGCCAACTCAAATACATGGTTAAGAATAAGATTTGCCCTTCTGCATTCTGTTGACTAACTGATTGCTGCTACAAACATTTGGGCTTATAAAAAGGACAAGAATAGGGGAATATGCATGTGAGAGTAAGAATTTTTAACTTAACTATAGGGATTGTTCTGCTCTGCCAGGGTCCCAAGTGAGCAGGTACTAAAATGTGACGTTGTCAGACTGCATGCCACCGATATTTTGGTCAGTAGCGTCACTCAATGAGTCATGAGAGCTTCTCGTTCCCGAAAATCAAAACCACCAATTTTGAAACAGCTACAAGGGAAATGGCTACAAAAATAAAAACCAAATAGCAGGTATATATTTGCTTAGATGTCCAACTTTGTTGTATTGTTCATGTTGCATGTCAATTACATTATAGGACACGTTGCTATGACAAGTATGCATACAAGGTTCAAGTGAGTTGTAATTGAAAACCAGTTGAACCAAGTCAAGTCATGGTTATCCATGTCGATTCAACCCAAGTAACAGTAAAAGGGCTCTTAAGACTGAAATTTTTGCCCAATCTCCTTTGCAAAATAGCTCAGCCTTGGCCAGATTGGATGGAGAGCATCTGTAAATAGCAATTTTCAAGTCTATCCACAGATGCTCAGTGGGATTTAGGTCTGGACTGGACTGACTGGGCCACTGTGACACATGAACATTCTTTGATCTAAGCCATTGCATTGTAGCTCTTGCTGTATGTTTAGGGTCATTGTTATGCTGGAAGGTGAATCTCCTTCACAGTCTCAAGTCCTTTATAGCCTCCAACAGGTTTTCTTCCAGGAGTGTCCCGTATTTAGCTCCATCCATCTTCCCATTAACTCTGACCAGCTTCCCTGTCCTCGCTGAAGAAAACTATCCCCACAGTATGATGCTGCCACCACCATGTTTCACAGTGGGGATGGTATGTTCAGAGTGATGAACAGTGCTTACTTTTCCACAACATGTAGCTCTTTGCATTTAAACCAAAATGTTAAACTTTCCGTTTTCCACATGTTTGCAGTGTCCCCTACATGGCTCCTGGCAAACTGCAAATGGGACCTTTTATGTCGTTCTGTCAACATTGGCTTTCTCTTGGCACTCTTCTATATAGAGCTCAGAGTACAGAGCTCAAAATTGTTCTGTGGACAGATTCTTCCACCCTAGCTGTGGATTTCTGCACGGCCTCTTGGAAGCCCATGGTCACAGCTTGGGATATTTGTTTATAACCTAACTCTGCTTAAAACTTATCTACAACTTTATCACTGACTTGTCTGGTGAGTTCCTCGGTCTTCAAGATGCTATTTGTTCACTAATGTACTCCAATAAACCACTGGGACCTTCATAGAACAGGTGTATTTATAATGAGACTAAATTACACTCAGAGATCTAATGAGATGACTTCTGAAGGCACTGACTGCGCTGAATTTTATTTAGTAGTTTTAAAGTACAGGGGGCTGAATACAAATGCTTTTCACATTTTCATTTGCTTAAAATAGTGAAAAACATTTATCATTTTCATACCACATTTTCGACCACTGCCATTTTGTGTTGGTTTTTCCCAGAAAAAAATAATCAAAACATTTAAGTTTGGGGTTGTAAGGTGACAAAATATGGTAAATTGCAAGGGGAATGAATACTTTTTCAACGGACTGTACTAACATTGTTACTGCTATTAAATAAATTAAGTAAAGAAAATTAAAATTTAAAAATCTGTCCTACTAATTTAAATAGTTTAAGTTGATCTAATATTTTCTTTCATTTCAGTAAGTTCAAAGTTTTGATCACTTTGAACTCTCTTACAATGTAATATATATATATATATATATATATATATATATATGTTCTGGCTATATGTATCTGCTACTTAAAAAAACAATCACATTATTTTTACTTATGTAGCTTGTTGTAAGTCACTCCTGATTGATACAACCAGGGTTCTTTTCTCTTAAACAACAATCAGTGTTAGTAATACTAAAAGCACACACCCTATTTAAATAGGTTAGTTGGGAGTGAGACAGCTTAGGGTCTTGTGTGATTTTGAACACTTCACTCTTAATGCTATAAATGCTTGAAGATTATAAATACTAAGAACTAAAAGAGGGAAATAGAGCAAAGCTATGGTTTTTATTTCCCCAAAACATACAAGACACAACACAAGACTCTTTCCACGCAATTATATAAAAACAAATTAAGGTGCAATATAGGGCAGTACAGGGCTTTCTATCTACCACTCCGCTGTTATATAATGAGCGGTCACAGTCACGTAGCTTCCCGTTGCCCTGGAGGTCCACCCTTTTGTAGTTAAGGCAACAGACGATACCTGGGACAGCTCAGTCATAACTTTTCCTGCTCATACATGCTTGGAGCGATCTTGTCACTAAAGTGGACGCGCAGCAGGATTTCATAGGGTGGCTCAAGCACCTTCATCATAGTTTAAACTAGTGCTGTCAGCGTAAATCTCGTTAAAATGACGTTAATGCCATAACTGCATTAATGCGGCAAATCTCCGTTAACTAGTTACCACGGATCGCCCCGTGCATGGGGCTGCATGGCGTCAATGCATCAGCTAATGCGCTGACTAGTTTAAACGCCTTGTTTTGCACAACAGAATACGGCCTCCCGTCTGCAGCTAAACACCCCAATAGCTTTTGTAATAGCTTTAGCCCGGTCGGATTGGGCAGCAAAGGATTGCTTAAATACCGCAAACTCCTCTGCTCCTCCATTTGGACCGCTAGCCCTGACCATAGCTATCGCTTGACAGACTGACTATGGGCACCATACACATACTTTTTTCTTCTTTTTCGAATCTTCGGATCACGTGCGTACCGAACCGTGGAGTGGGATTGGTTCGGATTACGGATCAACCGTGATCCGTTGCACCACTATCTATATATATATATATATATATATATATATATATATACAGTTAAGCCCAAAATTATTCATACCCCTGGCAAATTTTGACTTAAAGTTACTTTTATTCAACTAGCAAGTTATTTTTTGACTGGAAATGACACAGGCGTCTCACAAAAGATAATAAGATGATGTACAAGACGCATCATTGTGGAAAAAAAATATTTCTCAGCTTTTATTTACATTTGAGCAAAAAGTATCATGTCCAGAATTATTCATACCCTTTACAAACTGTCACAGTCTCTGGGAAAATCCAAAGTTCCATACAATTCCAAATAGTCAAAGCTGTTCTAAAGCATCCTAATTACCCTGATTAATTGGAAATAGCTGTTTTGATCAACTCAACAGGTGAAAAACAGCAGCTCTTTGCAGGTGGTCTGTGGACAGTCATGGCTAAGACAAAGGAACTCAGTGAGGACCTGCAGCTGTGCATTGTGGCTGCTCACAAGTGAGGAATGGGCTACAAGGCCATATCCAAATGTTTTCAAGTTCCAGTGGCCACAGTGCAAAGTATTATTAAAAAATACAAGATGTTCCGCACTGTGGAAAATCTCAGAGGACGTTGTCGGAAGCCAAAAGTGACACCTGTGCTGGCCAGGAGAATAGTGAGAGAGGTGAAAAAGAATCCAAGGATCACCACCAAGGCCATTCTGGTGAATCTGGGCTCTGCTGGTGGCAATGTCTCAAGCCAGACAGTCCAACGGACACTGTTGGGTTCCACGGATGCAGACCAAGGAAAACGCCACTTCTCCAGGCACTTCTAAGGCATGCAAAAGCTCATTTGGCCTTTGCAAATGCTCATCTGGACAAAGAAGAAGGTTTCTGGTCTTCAGTGTTATGGTCAGATGAAACAAAAATTGAATTATTTGGTCACAATGATGTTGGCATCATTGTGATCATTTGGCATAAAAAAGGAGAAGCCTTCAACCCAAAGAACACCATCCCCACTGTCAAACATGGTGGTGGGAACCTAATGCTTTGGGGGTGTTTTTTAGCCAATGGACCATGGAACCTAATCACAGTAAACAGCACCATGAAAAAAGAGCAATACATGAAGATTCTCAACAACAACATCAGGCAGTCTGCAGAAAAACTTGGCCTCGGGAACCAGTGGACATTTTAGCACGACAATGACCCAAAACATACAGCAAACGTGGTGAAGAAATGGTTAGCAGACAACACCAGTAACGTTTTGCAGTGGCCTAGCCAGAGTCCTGACTTGAATCCAATTGAGAATCTGTGGAGGGAGCTAAAGATCAGGGTGATGGCAAGAAGACCCTCCAACCTGAAAGATTTGGAGCTCATTGCTAAAGATGAATGGGCAAAAATGCCTGTGGAGACATGCAAAAAGCTGGTCTGCAATTATAGGAAGCGTTTGATTGCTGTAATAGCCAATAAAGGCTTTTTTCTATTGATTATTGAGAAGGGTATGAATAATTCTGGACATGATACTTTTTGCTAAAATATAAATAAAACCTGAGAAATATTTTTTTCCACAATGATGCCTCTTGTACATCGTCTTATTATCTTTGGGGAGACACCTGTGTCATTTCTGCTCAAAAAAGAACTTGCTGGTTGAACAAAAGTAACTTTAAGTCAAAATTTGGCAGGGGTATGAATAATTATGGGCTTAACTGTATATATATATATATCAAGATCATGCTAATCTTTTAATTTGGAACAACAAGTTAAGAAAAGAACCAACACAAATAAAATACACTTCAGTTAAACACTTGACGCTGCATGCTGCTCCGGAGCCGCAGGTTGTTGACCCCTGCTCTAGGCAAGGAGTGCAAAGAAACACAGAAACTGTCGCTGTCATGTGGTTTCGGGAAGGACGACCCAAAATGCAGGCAAAGGCTGATGATGTGTGCGAGCATTTATTTACAGTGAGGAATGACAAACAAATACGGGAGGGGGAGGACAGAACTAAACATAAACCTAAACCATGCTGTCTAATAACAAAAAACAGTCTCAGTCTAATAATCTAAAATACCAACCACGGCTTCAGTGGTGGAACAGTGTTCTAGTGCCTGACCTGGTGGGCAGCACTCAAGGCGAAGCAGTTCAGGTGGTTTACCTTGAGTTGCCATTTGGATCCACTGACTTCTGCTGGTCATTTGATGTACAGCAGCATTGCTGTGATAGTATGTGTGGGCTACATACTAGTGGATATGTAAAGTTAATGATGTATCAAGTACAGAATACCCTTATGAGGTCCTGTACAATTATGTACACACAACTCTAACTAACAAACTCTACTGTCTGAGATTGACTTGAGAAGATGTATGTAATTATTGTTATTGTTGGGAGATCAAGCTTGTGATGATCCTCAAAACCTCCTCAGAATCAGAATCAGCAAAAAGTAATTCCTGTGTCACATATTTATATTTTAGATTCTTCAAAATAGCTGCCTTTTGGCCTTTTGCCTTGATTGTGAAATCAAGTATGTCATTGGAAGTTGTACCAGCTAAACCTTTTTCTGGGAAGAGGTAAGGATAATTTACAAGAATACATGACAGAGAGAAAGTTGTCCAGTCCAAGGCTCAGGACCCACTCCAACATAAGGTATGTCCTTACAAGAGCCCCTTCTGCCATCATTCATTGGATGCATTTGGTCTGTCATCCTGGAGTAAGTAGAAACATTTCTCTACTCAAATGCCACTTCTAGTGGGATGCCTTCAAGAGCGATGTCTATCATTAGCAATGTAGCTCAAGCTCTCATCATCTCTTAGCATGCATCCCACATTCCATTTTTCTGTGATGAAGCCCGTTGACTCCGGCAAGAGTAAAAAGGAGGGTTTACAAAGTGGTAGTGAGTAGTGATGTGTCGGTCGCGAACGAACCGGCTCTTAGAGCCGGCTCTTTGAAGTGAACGACGCGAGCCGGCTCCTTATTGGGTTTTTTTCTTTCTCTCACCCTCTCTCTCTCGCACTTTTTTTCCGCTTCACTCCGCACGCAAGCCTTGTGCTTTGCGCTGGAAAGAGGGGGGAGGGGCGGTAGCTGCACTCTCTGTCACGACCTGCAGGATCAGCAGGGCGCTGATCATTAGATCCCCACTCCTGGCTCTTTTTCTCTTTCTCTCTCTCTCTCTCCCTCTCTCTTGTTTTGCCGGAGCGGAGCTCATGGCGGGTTCACGCCCTCGGCTCACGCCCTCCTGGATTGGGAACACCTGGGTCTCATCAGACCAGCTGGTATTTGAGAGGGAGGAGGTCAGCTGTTCAATGCTGGATTGTTGTGAAGACCCTAGTCAGTACACGTCAAGCCCAAGTTTCCTGTGCCTCCGTTTCAGAAGTTAACGTGTGTCTCTGTGTTTCTAGATTCCCCGGACCCGTCCCCATTTTTCCCTGTGTTGATTTTGGAAGGAGTGACTGGTCGCTAGCGGAGAGAGAGAGAGGTTGGAGTGAACACGTGTGTTTTCCCTGGAGCCCTGCCCCTCACGTCTTTTATACAGCACAGCCCTTGCACTGTCTGTAAATACACTTGGTGAAGATCTTGAAAATAAAACTGTCTCTGTTAAAACGCAACTCCGGAGTCCTGCGCGTGGATCCTCAGAGCAACACGTGTCAGTAACAATCCAGCCATACCATGGATCCAGCGGACTCAGCTCAGCAACCCACCCCCGCTCCAGAAGCCTTGTTGGAGCGACACGAGCAGATGCTACAACACATTAACCATCAGTTGCTCGCACTCACTCAGGCTCTCGCTCAGCACATACCTCTGCCAAGTCCCGCTACGCCTTTTTTACGCTTTTTTGTTCAGTTACTCCGTGGTCAAGCCTTAAAGTGGGCTCAAGCAGTGTTGCAAACCGACTTATGCTGACTTTCTCTCAAAAGTTTAAAAGTGTGTTTGAAAGGGGCACCGGAGCGGAGGCGGCAGGTCACCGTTTGCTGAACTTAAAACAAGGAAGACGGTGTATGGCAGACTTTACTGTGGAGTTTTGGGTACTGGCTGAGGAGACTGGATGGGGGCAGCCTGCGCTGATAAGTACTTTATTAAACTATGTTTTTGATGAACTCAGGGGCGAACTATTAATGAGGGAGCTGCCCAAAACCCTGTTGGAGGTGATAACGTTATGTGTGAATGTAGATAAACATTTGAGGGCGCGTCACTACGCCGGCAAGTACAGTGCCCAGATGCCCATGGGGCAAGCGAAGACAGCTTCCGGCAGAAGCGGAAGTAGCAATCGGGATGTGGATCGCGGCGACGAGCATGAGCAACCCATGCAAATCGGACGCTCCCAAATTTCCCCGGAGGAGAGAGCCCGCCGATGGAGGGCCAGTGAGTGCTTTTACTGTGGCCGCAAGGGCCATATCGCCATTGTCTGTCCAGCACAGCCAAAAGACCACGCCCGTCGGTAGAAAGGAGGGTACGGGTGGGCGAGGTCTCCTTTTCACATTCTCCTCCACGTTTCATGCTAGCAGCTAAAGTGACTGTCCACTCTGCCTCCCACTCCCTTCAGGCGCTGATTGACTCCGGGGCGGAGCAGAGTTTCATGGATGCTTCCCTGGTTCTCGAACTCAAAGTTAACACACAAGCATTGCCCCACTCCTTGCAGGTCACCGCTTTAAATGGTCAGCGTCTTCCCAATATAACTCATATTACAGAACTCGTGTCCCTAACCCTATCTGGTAATCACATTGAAATGTTACAGTTTTATGTGTTTCAAGCTCCTCTCACACCCTTAGTGCTGGGATTTCCATGGTTGCGCCAGCATAACCCCGTACTCGACTGGAAAGAGGAGAGGGTTCTGGGGTGGGGTGAAGAATGTCACATGACCTGTTTAAAAGCTGCTACTCCTGTAAAAACATCATAACTCACCACCGCACGAGCCCCCTGACCTTTCAGCCGTCCCGTCGGAGTGCCATGATCTCAAACAAGTGTTTTGTAAGGACCGAGCCCGCTCTCTTCCCCCTCACCGTCTGTACGATTGCAGTATTGATTTGCTCCCAGGTGCACCCCTTCCCACTAGTCGCTTGTACAGCCTCTCTCAACCTGAACGTGAATGCATGGAGAAGTACATCAATGAATCCTTGGCTAATGGACTAATTCGCCCCTCTTCATCCCCCATGGCTGCTGGGTTCTTTTTTTGTAACTAAGGCTACGTCCACACGTACACCGGTATTTTTGAAAACGCAGATTTTTCTATGTGTTTGCACCTTTCGTCCACATGTAAACGGCGTTTTCGGTCACTGTAAACGGCGATTTCTAAAAACGCCTGCCAGGGTGGATATTTTCGAAAACTGAGTTTTTGCATTTATGTGTGGACGAGAAAAACGGAGAAAACGCAGCGTCAAAGGTGTGCGCCTTTTTTGACGTCACACTGTGCGCCACGTTATTGTTTCAGTGAAATGAATTTCTACAATACTGTTACTGTTAATTGTACTCTCTGCAGTGTTTAAATGCTTACATATACACACACAGTTACTGTCCCTCCACACATACGACTCGGTTCTGCTTCTATGCCCCATATTTGTTTACTATTTCCCACCGAGGCTTCTAGACTTCTGATTGGCCAACATTTCTACATGGTTGGCATGTTCCTAGCAGCGTTTTCCTTCATTTCTACGTTTATGTGTGGACGGGATTATTTTTTAAAACGAAAACGGAAAATCTCAGTTTTCAAAAATACCCGTGTACGTGTGGATGTAGCCTAGGAAAGATAAAAGCCTCCGGCCATGTATTGATTTCTGGGGCCTCAATAACATTACCAATAAGTACCCTCTGCCACTCTTGTCCTCCACTTTTGAACTCCTGCAGGGGGAGACAATTTTCACTAAACTCTATTTGCGAAATCTCTACCACTTAGTCCGAATAGGAAAGGGAGACGAGTGGAAAACAGCCTTCAACACGCACCTGGGCCATTTTGAATACTTGGTCATGCCGTTTGGACTTACTAATGCTGTCTTTCAGGGTCTAGTCAATGATGTGCTCTGTGATTTCATCAATCGTTTTGTGTTTGTGTACCTTGACGACATTCTCATCTTCTCCCGCATTCTCTCTGATCATGTACGCCATGTCAGACAAGTCCTGCAATGTCTCATGGAGAATCACCTGTTTGTTAAAGGAGAAAAGTGTGAGTTTCATGTGAGTATGTGTCATTCTTGGGCTAAATCATTGAACAGGGCGATTTAACCCTCTGGGGTCCAGGGTATAATTGGCCGTTTTTGACTACTTTTGATTTTACCTCTATATTTCACCTTTAAAATATGTTTTTCTTGCCTTGTTTGGTATCATTATTTTCAGCACAACCTCAAATATCTGAATTTTGAGTTATTTTTACATTTTGGTATACTATATTAGCACAGTTGATCTAAATTCAGACAAAATGCGAGTAGAAAAAAGTTATATTTTTTACTGTAAAACCCACAAACATGTTTAACGAATCATTTTCATAACTTGAAATGCAAATAGAAATTGTACATTTCTAAAAATTACGCACAAGTTTTGCAAACAACAAAGTTATATGGTACCATTTACCTAAAAATGCAGCCAAGGCGTCAGGCGTTTTTTATATAACCATTTAAATCTATTTACAGAACAATCAGATGTTCTGCATCAAATAAGAAGGCACACAAATTATTTGTGCCAGTCCAAAAAATGTAGTTTGTGTTCAGTATAAGACAGAGGAGAACATCAAAGGCCTAAACCCTGCAGGTCTGACAGCAGACGGTGTATCGGTCCTGTTTTCCATGTGGGAACAGCGTTTACACTGAAATCTGCCTTTGACGGCTTTTTTTGGAGAAAATATGAAATTCATCAGTCTAACTGACACACAATACAAAACAATAACTACACAACAAACTAACTATAGCCTCCAAACACGCTAAACGTCACTAATGTCTCACATATGAAAACTCGCTCTCTCTCTTTCTTTCGCTCGCCCGCTTTCCTTTGCGGGTGTCACTCCTAAAAACTTCCCCTTCTCCCTAAACAACCAAGTGTCACATGTTGCCATATAATTTTTTTGATTGGCTGACATGGTAAACTCTAACACCAATAGGGAAGGGGTGTTTTTTCTTTTTCTTTTTACACTCGCAAGCGGAGTGTTTGCTAGCGCTGTCTGTAGAAAACGCTGTTTTTACCGTTCTTCCCACTGTAAACACCACTGTTTTGTTCAGATAAAAACATCGCGTGTAACTCTGGTTTTACGTGGCCCATCGACACAATTCAAAAACTGGTATATAGTTTGAAGTCTGCACTTTCGACCCAAGTTGAAATGGAGACTCTGACTTGCTGCATCTTGTAGCTGTGTCGTCTTAAATTGGTCATGTGATTTTGACGTGCCGGCGCGTCCGGCAACCCCAGAGGGTTAAGAGCCGATCCAGCGAAAGTACAAGCAGTCTTGGACTGGCTCACTCCACCTAATCGTAAGCAGCTTCAACGGTTCCTGGGTTTTGCCAACTTTTATCGGAGGTTCATTGGTGACTACAGGAAGATTGCTTTGCCGCTAACCCGTTTAACTTCCCCTAAGGTAACTTTTTGCTGGGATGATCGAGCTCAGGAGGCCTTCACCCAGCTAAAGAAATGCTTGGCTTCGGCTCCCATCCTCCAGCAACCGGATCTCAAGCAGCAGTTTATTGTAGAGGTGGATGCCTTGGATGTAGGAGTTGGAGCCGTTCTCTCCTAACAACAAGAGAGTAAGCTCCACCCTTGCGCTTACTTCTCCCTCTCTCTCCCGCAGAGCAGAACTAAGACATCGGGGACCGTAAACTGCTGGCAATCAAACTCGCCTGGAGGAGTGGCACCACTGGCTAGAAGGCGCAGCTCCTTTGTAGTATGGACGGACCACAAGAACCTGGAATACTTCCGGTCAGCTAAACGGCTAAACGCCCGACAAGCCAGTTGGGCTCTGTTCTTTACAAGATTCTGCTTCACAATCACCTACAGGCCCGGTTCTCGGAGTGTGAAACCTGATGCTCTTTCTCGCCAATTCACCGCCTCGGAGGATCAGGCCCGTGAGGCTCCTATTCTCCCTCCCACATGTGTAATCGGAGTCCTGTCGTGGGAGATCGATTCCACCACACAGGAGGCCCAGTGGGCGGAACCGGATCCAGGGACTGGTCCCCCTGGATTGCTCTTTGTTCCCACGTCTGTTCGCTCGTGAGTACTACAATGGGCGCACCATAATCACCATAATTGTGGCAGAGCAGGTCAGCCACTAACCAGAAGGTCGGTGGTTCGATCCCAGGCTGCTCCAGGCTGCATACCAAATATCCTTGGGCAAGATACTAACCCCATGTTTGCCTACTGGTGGTGGTCAGAGGGCCCGGTGGCGCCAGTGTCCGGCAGCCTCGCCTCTGTCAGTGCGCCCCAGGGCAGCTGTGGCTACAATGTAGCTTGCCATCACCAGTGTGTGAATGTGTGCGTGAATGGGTGAATGACTGAATGTAGTGTGAAGCGCTTTGGGGTCCTTAGGGACTGAGTAAAGCACTATACAAATGCAGGCCATTTACCATTTACCATAATTGACCGTTTTTCTAAACCCGCCCACTTTGTTGCTCTCCCCAAGCTCCCCACCGCCCTAGAGACCGCCCAGCTTCTGTCAACCCAAGTGTTTCACCTCCACGGGATCCCAGCAGAAATACTCTCAGACCGGGGCCCCCAGTTCACCTCGCACTTTTGGAAGGAGTTCTGCACCTCCTTAGGGGCCCAGGTCAGTGTCTGGTCAGGTTTTCATCCGTAGACCAACGGTCAAGCAGAACAGGCCAACCAAGAACTCAAGGCAACACTCCGCTGCTTAACATCCACTTATCAAACCACCTGGAGTGAGCAACTAACGTGGGTGGAGTACGCCCACAACAGCCTTACCTCGTCCACCACAGGCGTCCAGGGGAGGTTTTGAAGGTGAGCACTTTGTGCCCTCTGTTCAGCAGCACCTGCGGTGATGTCGGCACGCATGGCGAGCCACTAGAGCTGCCCTTCTTCGCACTGCGAAAAGAAACAAACAGCTGGCGGATTGCCACAGGACCCCGGCCCCGGCATACTCCCCTGGACAGAAGGTTTGGCTCTCGACTCGGTATGTGCCTCTCAGAACAGAATCTCCAAAACTCTCCCCCACCTTTATTGGACGATTCGAAGTAGATTCCATTGTTAATCCCACTTCTGTGCGCCTCAAGCTTCCCAGGACAATACGTGGGCCGCAAGTGGGCCACAGGCCACGAGTTTGACACGCCAGGGTTAAACCAAGAAAGATATTAAAAATGTTAAACCTTTCTTTTTCTTTTTCATATTTCTTTTTCTCAGGAGGGCTTTCCACTCTTCCTCCCCACTCCAGAGAATACCACTTTGTGAATCAGCTAATGACCTGGACTGAAGCTCAGAGTTACTGCAGAGCAAACTTCACTGACTTGGTCACCATCTACAACAGTGACATCAACCAACTGCTTTTCTCAGTTTCAACAAGGATTAGTACTTGGGCTTGGATAGGTCTCTATGATGATCGTTACAGCTGGAAGTGGTCCATGGAGGGAAAACTTTTTTATGTTGGCAGTACACATGAATTTTTGATCTGGGCTAACAGCCAACCAGACTGTTATAGTGCAAAGGAATACTGTGTGACTCTTCAGGAACAAACACAGATGGATGATAGACCCTGTGGACATTCTTTTCCTTTCCTGTGTTACAATGGTAGGAAAAATGACTTTTTGGCCTAGTTATCCCCGCAATTTTATGAGCTTCATATCGTGCATGTTCTTAAATAATTCAATTGATAATTAATACATTTGTTGCCCGATTTATCCTACAATTTTATGAGATTCATAACTTGTTACAAAATTAATCCGTTTTTTAATCCTTAACAGCCAAAAATACAAGTTACATCTTAGTGAAGGAGAGCCGCTCCTGGTCAGCGGCTCAGTCGTACTGCAGGACATACCACACAGACCTGACCAGTATAAGAAGCAAAGAGGAGAAATCCAACATCACGCTCACTTTGAATGGATCAGGGGTTCAGTATGTGTGGATTGGTCTCTACAGAGATCCCTGGGCCTTCTGGTCTGACAACACAACCTCCACATTCACTAACTGGATCTCTGGTCAGCCTGATAATTCACAATCACTTGAGTACTGTGGAGTATTTTATTTAATGACAGGAGAATGGGCTGATGGTGTCTGTGGCGAAGGGCGCAATTTTTTCTGTTTCACAGGTGAGGTCCAGAATGCAAACACTGTAAGATCCTGTCATCATGTAAAACACTAATGTTTGTGTTGTTATATGTGGTTCATTTTTAGCAGTCACAAAGCAAACAGTGGTGAAAATGAAGCTTCAGTCAGAGGCAGACATGCACAGCACAGAGATCCAGCAGCAGGTTTCACAGCAGGTCAGCAGTTCAGTCACCAACACAAACTTGACACAAGTTCAAACTATGCTTCATGTTTTTCATCATCTGCACATTTTGTCCAGCTGTCAGGCCTCATGCTGTCAGAAGGACTGACAGACTTCA
Source organism: Oreochromis niloticus (assembly GCF_001858045.2). Lineage (NCBI taxonomy): Eukaryota > Metazoa > Chordata > Actinopteri > Cichliformes > Cichlidae > Oreochromis > Oreochromis niloticus. The sequence goes on from NC_031967.2 coordinate 61,328,639, forward strand.
GGATTCGATGGAGGAAAGTCCAGAGTTACCGTGACGACCAGTTGAAGAAGCAGGATGTGGACGGTGGCTGCAAAACTGAAGTCTGACTGGACTGAACCACTTCATGTGTGAAGTTAATAACATGCTGTGCTGAGCTGTCTCATCCTTTAAATCTTTCAATATTTCAGAGTGTAAAGTTCCACCAACAGCTCATTTGTTCAGCTGCAGTTGTAGTTTGGTAGAAATTATTTAATCAGAGGTCCACTCACTAGTTTTCCTGATAGGCTCTAGTCTCTTGTTTTTGTTTTTCTCTTTCGACACTTTAGACACTGTCCTTCTGTGGACGTCACTGCACAGGCTTTGTCTGTGTGCAGTTTATTAAGATCCATATTTCTGTTTCATTCTGACAGCAACCTCTGCTGACTTACACAAATGGTAAAGAAAACAATGCGTCATGTAGGCAGAAAAAAAGAAGTAATACAAATACAAGTAATACAAAATCTGCAAATTAAGACACTAAGTTAAAAAAAAAGTTTATTAGTTTTTACATTTTTTGTTTGTTTCATTAGTTTAGCTGGAGTTAACTTGGGATCATGAAAATGAGGACTAAAGTCCTTATAATTTCATCTTTTTTTCTTTTGAACTTAATGTGTGGTGTAGGTGATTTGAGTTTATTTTTCTATTTATACATTTATGAGTCCTTTGTGGGTTTTTACACAGAGTAATAAGTCAGGTAACATTGTTACAAATCCATGAACATAAAAACTCTTGACACTAAAGTTTTTTGTTTCTTTGGATTTTTTTCTCTCTGTGTGAGTTTGAGGTCCATGTTAAACTCAGACGTATTCAAATGTAAAAGGCCTGAATGTGATTTCTACAATCTAAAAAAGAGCAGCTGTAGTAGAAACAGGAAGTTTGAGAGAAGAGACCTGACTGAAAACTCCAGAGAACCTTATATATGTGTAGTTAAACTGGTGTTGGGAAGTATGTTATATGCATATTGCACTTATGCTTTATAGTAAAATTCTGTAATATATCTATCTATACATCCATATGTAAAATATATAAACTGTTCATCAATGGTAGTAAAAGGTCGAATCCCAAGGTTCCTGCTGAGGCAAGAAGTCTGTCCCAGAGTGAAACTTGAGAATCTTAAGCTCTCTGATAAAAATTTTCTGTGAGTCTTTATGTCTACAGTCTTTGACTTAAGGTATTACCCACAGTTTATAGTCTTGTGATGTTAACCAACGGTTAACAAGGGCAATCATAAAAGCAGAAGGGCAAAAAGCCAAACTTAAATAAGCACAAAAGAAGAAACTAAACTCTTAAATCTTTGTGTCGACTTGGGATTTGGCCAAATACCACCCCTATAGGAAAATAAACTGTAATGGATTAAAAATGCATTGCTGTATATCACTGATAATCAATAAAATAAGATAAAGACCTTGAATTGTTCTTTCTTTGACATTTAATTTTTTTCAGCTTATACTTCACTTTATAGAAGATATATGGCAGAAGACTACAGAAAACATGTTATTGTTGCACTTGGACATGTTGCAGTGATATAATGTCCTTACTCACAGATTGACACATTAAAGCTGTCCCCATTTCAAATTGTTGACTTTGAGGTTTTTCTCAGTATACCTGATGAGAGCTGGCTAAACAACAACAGCAGGTTATAAGTTAACATTACATCCGCTTATATTAGACTTAAGTTCAGGGCCGCACAGAGATGTTTGAAGGGGCAAGTGTTTAAAAGGGGCACACAAAAACGGGTTGCTGCTGCTGATGACAGTGCTGTAGGGCAGGGCTGTGTTGATCTCAGAATGTAGACACCGTAAAGTCCACATGAGACATGGTAGCTGATAAAACAAGTGTTATGAGATAATAATAAAATGCAAAGACTGGTGACAGATTTTGTGGATTGGTGTGGTGAGTCCTTGCTTTCACTGAATGTGTCTAAAATTGAAGACATGATTATTTATTTTAGGAAGTCCTCTTATTTACTATTTACTATTCCTTTACTATTATAAGAAGTGCTGATATTGGGATTGCAGAGAGATATAAGTATTTAGATGTGGTGCTTGACTATAAACTGTTTTGAAACTCATGCTGATGCCACTACTAAAAAAGTTAGTTTGTTTTTTTCAAGGAAAAATAGATCCTTTAATGTCTCATCTGAGATGTTGTCTTTGTTTTATAGAAGGTATATTTAATTCATTATGTCTTTTTGTATTGTTGCCTGCTACGGTAACTTGACTGTGAAGAATAAGAATCAGTTGGGACTTCTGGTAAGAACTGCTAGCAAAATTTCAGGGCGCTGGCAAGATGGACTTTCAGCCATTTATAACAAAAATGTGTTAGGAAAGCTCATTCTATTGTTAATTGTTTGAACCATCCTCTTCACAGTGAGTTTGACTTGTTGTCCGCTTGCTGTCGTTTTAGGGTACCTGTGAGGAAGACCAGAAGAATCAAGACACTAGGTTTCTTTTATCTTATCTAATTTCCCCTTGTGGGACAATGAAGAATTTGAAATTGGCATTTAGTGTTGTTAGCTCATATTTCTTGCTTTTGAAAGATTTGTACTAACCTTGTTCTTTCTGTCCCTAGTCAACTCCATGCAACATAATTTCAGTCAGCCTGCAGTTTACCACAGCCCCATCACTGGTCTCTCCTGCTGTTATCCTGCCTCGACTGACACGCTCACCCCGACCTCACCTCCCCTTCTTACAAACATCCGCCTGCTGACAAAGTAAGCTCAAAGTACTCACGATTGGAAACCATCTCTTGCCTTCTCCTATCTCTGTGTTACCTCTCTTGTCCTGCTGTTGCAGTGGCTCTGCCCTTCGCGACTCATGCTGGACTCTGGACCCCACTCTTATGTTCATGAACACTTACAGTTCCTAGCCCACGCTACTAGACCCAGTAACTCAGTTCCCCTCATAGTTACAACCTTCATTCATATTTTTTTGTAAATAGAAGTCACAGTTGTATACTTAACTCTCACGGAAATCCTAGTGTATTTTAATTTATCAGACACACATGCACATATGTTTTGTACATTTTATACAATTTCCAGAATACTGTATATACTGTGGCCACAAGTTAGCATCATGGTGCTGATCCAGAATACTTTCGTTATTATTTATTCATAGTGCTATAATAATAAAATAATGACTTTTTTTAAGTAATAAATATAAAATAATGTATTGATGAGGATTCAGTTTTTTTGAATCCTTGAAGTTTATTAACTGTTTAAACTGTAGAGATACAATCTCTTTTGCTGCTGTAAAATCAACATTTTGCCATATTTGAAATATAAATCTAACACAATCTGTTTCTTAATGTATTTTCTTTGAAACAGTGTCTGTTTTTTGAATATCACAATTATAATGATTTGAAATTATGTGGGAATGCATATTAGACAGTGTTTTATGGAAATATAAACCCTCCAGAAAGGCAGAAAAAGCCCTGTAACTTACTTTAAAACTAACTATGTTCCCTAAAATGTTGGAAAGAGCTATAGACCCATGATATCCTTACCCAGTTAGCCAGCAGCTATGACCAGCACTACTCATGCAGTTAATAAAATGACAGGCAATGTTTGTTGTGCTGTTGCACACACAGTACGATCATTTGTTTCAGTTCATCAGTTGCTACAAGACAATTTACCAACATGTACATAATAAGCTAATACTCCTGTGTGCTCTAGACTACAGCAGGGGACGGCAACCCTGGGCACGTGTGCCACTGCTGGCACGCGAAGGGTTAACTGATGGCACAACCATAGCTGGCCCAATGGTGATTTTTCGTTTTTATGGGCCGATGGGTTTTTTTGTTTGTTTGTTTTTTGTAACAGTATAAACAGTGAAAGGTGGTGGATTGGCCAGATGCTGGTCGATATGTTAAAATAACTCAGTTGTTTGGTGGTGGCAATGGCAGAGCTTCCACAGAGGCCAGCAGGTGGATGAGGGAAAGGGGAGGCAGGAGGAGGAGAGACCCGAGGCGGTCGCTGATCCGAGTGTCAGGTGAACTGAACTTCAGGTAAGAAGTTATGACCTGCAGTCTATCTGGGTCAGATATAAACCAAGTTTGGGTGGAGTTTATTTTCGTTGTGCTGACTTTTTACAGTCAGGTACAAGAACTCGTACTGTGTACTAGCTAGCATGACGGAGTTTCTATACTGCTGGGTGGGTGCTGTGATGTAAAAAAATCTGAATCATCCTGTATTCAGAGAAAATATTACGCGTTTCGTATTGAGCCGAAAAGGAACACAGTTTTTCAGAATCAGAATCAGAATACTTTATTGATCCTTAGGGGAAATTATTTTTCGTTACGGTGCTCCATTATAAACAAATATTAACAAAGACAGACAACACACAACTAAGAATAGCACAATATATACAGGCATATATATACACTTGTTAATAAATAGCTGAAAAAGGAAGAACATGTGCAAAAAGGTTGTAGCTGTCGCAGTAAACAGTGTGTTAAGTGGATGAGTTGTACAGGGAGATGGCCACAGGCAGGAATGATTTCCTGTGTTGTTCAGTGGTGCTTTTCGGCAATCTCAGTCTTTCACTGAACATGCTCCTGTGACTGACCAGCATGTCATGGAGTGGGTGGGAGGTGTTATCCAACATTGTCTTTATCTTGGACAACATCCACTTGTAACGCGTTACTGTAATCCGATTACTTTTTTCCAGTAACGAGTAAAGTAAGAGATTACTATTACTATTGCAAAATGTAATTAGATTACCGTTACTTTCCTGTAGGAACGCTGCGTTACTGCGTTACTAAAACCGTGATTTTTTTGCAAGAATGTCTCATGACAGTGACATAAGCGAGTGCGACGTTCGTGACAACAGCTGTGTGCAGATCAACAATGGATAATATATCGAGTGCGGAGAGAGTATGAGCGTGCAGCATTTAAAGCGTGGAAGTACTGACCTTACTTTGAGTTTGATTCCATAAAAAGTGACAAAAACATTACTGTCTATTGTGCATGGGAAGAAAACTTCTTTTTACAGCGAAAAAAACCCCTAAACTTCCAAGCAAGCACCAAGTGCGCTACGACGTAATGTGAAATTCACACAGAAACTCGCATATTCTTCAACTGACCGCTGCGGCACACCTGCACCAGGGTAAACCTCCGCCTACCCCACTCCTGCTTTACAGGTGAAAATAGAGCAACAGGACCGCTAGTCTTTGATTTTATTTATTTTCTGCTGTGTTTTACTTGCATCTATTTGAAAGAGTGAGTGTAAACACAAAAAAAAATATTTTATTTTATGTGCAGGAATGTGCAGAAAATAGGTCTAAATGTTAAACAAATTTCTTCCAGTCAGAGAATGTTGCATATAATTGAATTTTTGCTTGATGCATAAAGTTAAAAGATTAAAACTAATAAAACAAGTTTTAAAAAGAGACATTTCCATTTGATTACATTTTGTATGATGGATTATGCAGAAAAAGTAGAATTGGGCTGAAAGATCTATCGCTTTATCACCTATTCAGGTTGTAAATCATGTTTTTAAAAAGTAACTAAGTAACTAAGTAATTAATTACTTTTGAAAATAGGTAATGAGTAAAGTAACGGGATTACTTTTGGGGGGAAGTAATCAGTAATTAGTTACTGATTACTTTTTTCAAGTAACTTGACCAACACTGCTGGCCACAACAGACTCGTAGAAAATCCTGAGCATTTTCTGGCAGATGTTGAAGGACCTCAGTCGCCTCAAAAAATAGAGACGACTCTGGCCCTTCCTGTAAAGTGCTGTGGTGTTTGTAGGCCAGTCCAGTTTATTGTCAATGTGTTCTCTGAGGTATTTATAGTCATCCACAATGTCAACACTGACCCCCTGGATTGAAACAGGGGTCAAGTGTTTCCTGGTCTTCCTAAAGTCCACAATCAGTTCCTTGGTCTTGCCACGTTGAGCTGCAGATGATTCTGCTCACACCACGTGACAAAGGAGTCGACCACAGCCCGGTACTCTGTCTCATCATCCCTGCTGATGAATCCAACCACTGCAGAGTCATCAGAAAACTTCTGAAGATGGCAGGTCTCTGTGCAGTGGCTGAAGTCTGTGGTGTAGAGGGTGAAGAGGAAGGGGGAGAGGACAGTCCCCTGTGGTGCCCCTATGTTGCTGATTACCTTGTCAGACACACACTGTGGAAGACGTACATATTGTGGTCTTCCTGTCAGGTAATCAACAATCCAGGACACCAGAGAAGCATCCACCTGCATCGCTGTTAGCTTATCACCCAGGATGGTCAGCCTGATGGTGTTGAAAGCACTGGAAAAGTCAAAAAACATAACCCTTACAGTGCTCGCCGGCTGGTCCAGGTGGGTGTAGACACGATTGAGCAGGTAGATGATGGCGTCCTCTGTTCCGAGATGAGGCTGATAAGCAAATTGAAGGGGATCCAGATGTGGTCTGACAATGGGTTGCAGCTGGTCCAGTATGAGCCTTTCCAGGGTCTTCATGATGTGGGAGGTCAGCAGTGATGGGAATAACGGCGTTACAAGTAACGGCGTTACTTTTTTCAGTAACGAGTAATCTAACTAATTTCTATTCCTATTGTTACAACGCCGTTACAGTTACTAACAACAAAATGCGGTCCGTTACTATTTTTCAACAAACAGACGGTTGAAGCTGTGTTCAGCTTACCGCATCTTATATCAGTTGCACGGAAGTAGCTGTAAGTAATCTGGACGCTACAGCTTTAAGCAGCTGCGCGCTCCCACGGACGGTAATCACCATCACTGTCTAGCACAACACCTGGAGCTCAGGGGGCAAAACAATCGCATGAGTGCTGCTGTTTGACTGAGGAAGAATAAAGTAGTCGTGGTAAGTCAATCACATGACCACTTAAAGACAAAGCAACACGGTGATATATACCAGTTTATAAATTGTGTTGATAGGCCACGTAAAACCAGAGTCATGATAAACAATATATACGCGGCGTTTTTTCCTCAATAGTTTCGTCACGTTTACTGTCTAAGAACAGCGCTAGCAAGCACTCTCTGCTTATGAGCAAAAAAAATAAAGAAAGAAATAAAGAACAGGGGAAGTTTTAGGAGTGACAGCGAGAGAGAGAGAGAGAGACAGCAGAAAGAGAGAGAGAGAGAGTTTTGAGATGTGAGAGATTTGTGAGGTTTAGCGTGTTTGGAGTGTGTAGTTCATGTGCTGTCTTGTGTAGTTAGTGTGTAGTGTTGTGGATAGTTTTGTGTTGTGTGTCAGAACAATGAGGTGACTGCTGTCTCCAGGTAGAAACAGGAGTGATACACCTGCTGTTGTCAGTCCTGCAGGTATCAGGCTGTGATGTTCTCCTTTATAGTGAACAGAAATGATTTTTTTGGAGTGGCACAAATAATTTGTGTGGCATCTTATTGAATGCAGAACAGCTGATTGTTATGTAAATAGTTTGAAATGGTTATTTTTTTTTTTTTTTAAAAAGGGTAAAAGGTAAATGGATGCAAATAACTTTGTTTGCAAAACTTGTCCATAGGATTTTAAAATTGACAATTAATATTTGCATTTGAAGTTATGAAATATGATTCATTAAACATGTTTGTGGTTGTTACAGTAAAAATATAACTTTTTCTACTCTGATTTTATGTTTTTTGTCTGATTTTAGATCAATTGTGTTAATACAGTATGTCAAAATGAAAACATAACTGTAAATTCAGACACATGAGGTTGTGCTGAAAAGTATGATACCAAACAAGGCAAAGTAAATAGTTTTAAAGGTGAAATGTGGAGGGAAAATCAAAAGTAGTTAAAAATGGCCAATTATACCCTGGACCCCAGAGGGTTAAACATTTTTTTAAAGTAATGCAATAGTTACTTTTCAAGTAATTAATTACATTATTGTAACACAGTTACTAACTTAGTTACTTTTTTGAAGAAGTAACTAGTAACTATAACTAACTACTTTTTCAAAGTAGCTTGCCCAACACTGGAGGTCAGTGCCACGGGCCTGTAATCCTGGGGGCCACTGGGACTTGGCGTCTTTGGAATAGGGACGAGACATGATGTCTTCCACAGCACTGGGACCCTCTGCAGACACAGACTCAGCATAAACAGTTTATGAAGAGGACGCGGGGACTCACTCCATCTGGTCCAGCAGACTTGCCTGAGTGAAGTCTCCTCATTTGCATCTCAACCTGATATTGAGTGAAGGTGATGGGTGGGGGAGGGGTGTCTGTGTGGCAGGTAGGTAGGACTCAAAATGCAGCACTCAACACGGAAGTCAAACTTAAAGCGCAGCTTTATTGCTGGGACAAAAACCTCTAAAACTCACCAAAAACAAACAAAACTCTGGACAGAGGAACTAAGGACTGAAACACTGGAAAAGAAATACTTAACCGGAGCAGGAGACTAAACACACAGCAGGTTGAGGGTGAACTGACGTTAACGATGCAACAACAAGAACTAACTGACAGGGACTAAAATACACTGGCAGGCACATGAGGAAACGAGGAACAGGTGGGCACACAGCTGGGACTCATTAGGCTAGTAAGGACAAGGAAGTAAAACAGAATACACTAACATGAGACAAGACCTTCAAAGTAAAACAGGAACTCCACAGGCAGAATTCAGAGACAATACTAACACAGTACAGAGGGAACACAGTACAGGGACAGGAGGAACATGAGGGCAGAACTAAACCTAAGAGCTAGAAATCACAACCCAGAAGGACAAGAAATCTAGAAAAGCAAAACAGAACCCAATAAACAATAATATAGAATCAAAATACTGGGCCACAGGCCCAGGACCGTGACAAACAGTGTCATGTGAAGAGAGAGGCTGACACAGTGGTGTGGCTCTGGATTCCTGGCTGACTACAGGTGAGGTTGTGGGGGTGTGAGCAGACACTGTGGTGTCGAATCTATTGAAAAACAGATTCAACTCGTTAGCTCTGTTCTCACCTCCCTCAGCTCCCCTGCTGTTGGTTGGCCTGAATCCAGTGATGGTCTTCATGCCCCTCCACACCTCTCTCATGCTGTTCTGCTGGAGTTTCCACTCCAGCTTCCTCCTGTAAATGTCCTTAGCCTCTCTGATCTTGTCCTTTAGTAACACCTGGACCTTCCTCACCTCCTCTTTATTGGCCGCTTTACAAACCCTGTTCTTGTCGTTGAGGAGGGCTTTGATGTCCTTAGTCACCCACGGCTTGTTATTTGGGTAACAATGAACAGTCTGAGTTGGAACAATGGAGTCGGTGCAGAAAGTTATGTAGTCTGTGATACACTCAGTGAGCCCATTGATGTCCTCGGCGTGAGTCTCACAGAGTGTTTCCCAGTCGGTCACCTCGATACAGTCCTGTAGTTCTGCTAAGGCCTCCTCTGACCACCTCCTAATGCTCCTCGTGGTCACAGGTTCCCTCCTCACAGTTGGTACGTAGCGGGGGGTGAGGTGAATCAGGTTATGATCTGACCTACCAAGTGGGGGGAGGGAGGAGGAGCTGTATGCATCCTTGACATTAGCATACAGTAGGTCTAACATTTTCTCTCCCCTGGTGGGACAGTCCACATATTGTTTGAATGTTGGTAGTGTATTCTCCAGTGATACATGGTTGAAGTCACCCGAGATCACAATAAAGGCACTTGGTGCTGAGTCTGTAACCGGGCTATGGTAGAGTGGATAGTACTTCAGCTAGAATGGAAAAAGTTATTCTGTCTTTACGCTGTCAGCTGTTTCTTCTTGTCTCATTCTCTCCCTCTCTCTCTCCTGTTGCTACTTCAATCATGAAACTGATCAATGATCGGCTTTTCTCAGCTGATCGGCTTTTCTCTCTTGTTTGTTTATCGCCCACTTTGCGCCAGAAAGAGGAAACCGGCGGATGTCGCGCTAAACAACAGCAGCACGTTTAAGCTTGATCAGCTGTTGTTTGAATTTATTTAATATTAATTTCTAGTATCAGCTGATGTTTGCTGGAGCCACAGCTGTAAAGCTGCTGGTCATGATGTCGGTTTGGTTATCTGGTGAGAGGGAAACATGAAGATGAAACCAGGAGATGTCCTTACTGAATCATCAGAGCTGAACAGGTGATGGAGAAACAGGTTTACCTTTTAGGTGACATGAATGAGTTGAAGTTATGAACTGTTACTGAGAGACAAATAACACCGGGATGCTTTGTAGATAACAGCTGGTAACTGTGCAGGGGCGGGTCTAGCAAAGTTTTGCCCGGGACAGGTAGGGCATTAACAGGGAAAGGGGGCACAAAGAAATACTTTCTTATTCTCATTTAAAATGTCTAGCTTTTAATAAATAATTATCTGAATCTTACAACCAAAGTTGTTATCTCATGTAAAATGTATAAAAATCATACATATACCAACAAGACAGTGTACATCACTGTCACAACAGCATTTGTTTTCATTCAAAGGCTTTATGGCTTTTCCTATAACACCTGGTGGGCCGGTCTCTAGTCAAAATGCCCGGGCCGATTTTTTGTCCCAGTTCAGCCCTGGGCACGACACGCAGTGAATTAATCTGAGAAGGTGCATTAAAAAATAAATGGCCGGGCCAGCGGTGCACATTGCAAATTAGCTCGCATAGACACATTTGTTGTGCCGCTTCTTAATGACGGTATCTTAGCTAACAACCCCAACTACCAGATTCAACTTGTAATTGGCTAAAACTAACTTAGCCTACTGGTAAGAGGGACGTTGCTAGCTGTCGGTTTTTTCAAGCGATGTTGAAATTTGAACATTCCAACACTTCGAATGCTTCAGGAGCTGTCCGCTCAGCACAGCATCAGCACAGTGGAAATACATGGATACATCCGTAGACTCGAGACAGAATTCACAGTGTGTTTTTGGGACTTTCAGGTGTATGGACCAATGTTCATCACTACCTGACAAGTTTAACTGTCTTCAGAGCATTGCAGAGACCTTATTGACAGTATTTGGCTCTACATATCTGTGTGAGCAGATTTTCTCTCACATGAAGAGTGTCCTCAGGTAGCCGTCTGAATGGTAGTCATTTGACTAATGCAAGCCAGATTCCTTTATTTAGGAAAATTGTGATTAATAGGTATTATTGTTATTGCTGAGGGTCACAGGCAGGACTCTACACACAAACACACATTTCACTCACTGGGCCCCTTTCCTCATTTGAAGTTTGACTGTGTTTTAGTTAGTGCTGTCAAAATTACCGTGGCGACGCAAATTAATTCGCCATCACGGTCAACACAGTGCATTAAATTTTTAATGCAATTAGCGCATCTGCAGTGGAGAATGACTTAAAATCCCTGAAACGTCTCTGTCAACGCGTTTCAGGCACTTTGTCCGAATTGAGTTACCTTCGCACATGTGCAAATGACAATCTTGGGCCATTTGGCCCAGCGTTTTGAGTGTTAATATATTCCCTTCTAGTGATTGCCTCCTGTGTGTTTTTAGTCTGTGTGTTTTCAGTCAGTCCTTGTTGGATCGTCTGCGTTGTTTCCACGCCATGTCATCCTTCCAGCTTTTCTTATACCCACGTCACGTTGCCATGTTTACAGTTTTTCTTGTTTGTTTTCTATTCGCCAGGGTTTTTAATGTTTAAGACGGTTCATGTTTTCTTTCTAGTTTTCCCAGTTTAGGTTATTGTTTAGTTTTGCTTTGTTTTCACTCTTTTATTTTGTACTGTCTTGTTTGTCTTCATAAACGGCTCATCATCAGTAAAGTGTGAGTTTTAGAGTTTCTGCACCTCGGTCCACTCTTCGCACTCCACACAGTTTACCTCGGCATACTGTGACAATAGGCAGTTGATCTGGTAGTGACGGGCAGCTATCAATATGGAAGATGATAAACGCACATTGGCCCTCTTGATGGGAAATTTGAGTATTAAAAAAATAACAAGACGAAACAATTGACCAACATAAAGTATTATGCACATTGTGCATAATAATGAAGGAATTTTCTTTACACAGAAGCACTTCCAGCTTAAAATATCACATTAACGTGAAGTGTACATTAATCAGGGATGCTGGTAGGACTTTGGCTAACGTGTCACCCAGCATGCAACAAACCACTCACAGAGCATCAGTATTGGAGTCAAATTGTTAAATGTTGTCATAGTGTTACTTAAATTTGTAAGTCTTAGTTCAAACTATATGATCAAAGACATTTCTTTGTTTCTGACCCCCTCCCCAGCTTGTTGAACAGTGGGGGAGGCTGTAGTGTTTTATTATAGGTACATCCTATGTGAGGGTTCTGTTTTCTTGTTTAATAAGCTTCCTGCCTTTATGACCCTTTTGTGGGCAGGAGGTCACAAAAACGCACCCCCAAACACAAACACACACACATTCTCGCACATGCATACACACACACACACACACACACATTCTCGCACAGGCTTACACATGCACACACATGCACACACAATACCTCATCTTTTGTGACCATGGGGGGGGTTACAATGAGTGGTGCTTGTGTGTACTGTAAGTGTTTTCAATAAAAGGCGGCAGGGAAGGCTGCTTATTTGAAACTGGCTAGGAGACAGGTGAGGAGCGTTCAGCTCCAAGAGCCTGGTTCCGACCAGCCTCCCTTGCTAGCAAGTAAAATCGATCGATCGCTGATTGTCTTGCTTCCTTGTTGTCGTTAACGGGAATAAGTTTCTAAACCAGTGGGGCCTGTGGAAGCTCAGACCCAACAATCAAGGACTCAGTAAGACTACCTCGGACATATTGACTGACACAATTGCCAAGTGGATTACAACAAACTACAGACCTATTAATATTGTTGAGAACACGCGCTTTACATAGCTTTGGTTCCTCGTTTCAAGGACTTGAAGAACATCCTCAAAAGTGACAGAGAGAGAGTGGATAAATGTTTACAGAGATTTTTGTTAACATGAATGTTCAAGATGTTCAATAAACATGTTAAATATTTATTATATATTTTTCCTTTTTTCTCAAGTCTGTTTGCTCATGCAAAATGCGATTAATATAGAATAAGAATGAACGATATTTAATCTGGATCAATCAAAATTAATCTATGGTAACCCTGTGATGAATATGATTAAACATTTTAATTGTTTGACAGGATTAATATATATTATAAATTAGTGTACCTATTAGTATGTAAGTTGTATTTCATGGGAGAGTATCTGTGTTAAAAGACTGAAGAAAACTATTCAAATTGTCTTGTGTTTATTCTGCATTTACTGCATTATATTGCATAAATGTCAGTTTCAAGCTTAAATATAAAGTTGAAAAAAATGTAATGGCAACGGGGTTTTGATCAAGTCATTGCAATATTAGTCACAATTAATTACAGAAAATTGTGTGATTAATTAGTGCATTTTTTAACTTTTGATAGCACTAATTTTAGTATCTAAGCCATTTTAATGGCTTAGACATGAATTGAGCTGCGGTTTGAGGAGGCCTCGAAGGGGACTGCAGTACTAAATAGAAGTGAAATAATTGAAAAGGGAGGGTGGCACGTAAATGAGAACGAACAGCTCTTAGAACTGGGGAACATGTATAAATAAGTGGAAGGAGCGTGTTTGGAGGCGTGGTTACACTCTCTCTAGAAGAGGGAACTTGGGGCACCCAAAAGGTTAGGGGCAGGTGCTCAAGCCCCCTCTGCACGTGCCTAAGTGTCATAATAAAATCCCACTTTCCCTCTGATAAACAGTTTCATTACTTTTTTGCATTATATGCGTGTTGACTCACTAAGTGTCAGAGTTCAGCAAAGTTAAATCCACTTCAAAGACAGTTGAAAAACACGAGCCTTCCACAGATAAGGAAAAAACTTCAGGGTGGATCTGGATCTGTTCACTACAGTACTACAAAAAAAAAACAGTGAACTGGATCTCCATGCTAGGGTCATGCAGCTGAATAGAGAGTAGTAAGAAAACAGATGACTGTTTGGACCAGATCCAGATCAGCCCATAGTTTTTTTGGGCTTCTGTGGAAGTTGTCAGTCCACAGTTTACTGTTCACACTGTTAATGTGGTTAATGCAAATGATCAAATAATCAGGCTTAAAATGCCAGAAAAGTACTGTTATCTGGGTTTATTCACTGATTTTAGTTGTTTTTAAAGCAATAACATGATATGCAACCCACTTCATTATGTCAAATATAATATGGATTTAATTTGTAAATGCACACAAAAATCTTCTTTATTTAATCATTAATTTATAATAATTAATTTAAAAAAATATTTAATGAATAATTTTTTTAAACCCATTAAGGTGCCAATAGGTTTCCTGTGTCCTCCAACAGAATCATAAGAGTATGGCACAGATATCAGGTGGGGTTATGTACTACCTCTCCAAGTCCAGGTTGGGTCATGTAGGCAGACCTTTCTGGAGGAGAGTTCTGGATTTACCCGCTCACACTCTCAAGTACTCACCTGTTTCTAGTGATGGAAAAAAGTGAGGGTTTGTGAAAAGCTGAAACATTCAAAGCATTCGTGCCTGATCAGACAGTAAAATACAGAATGCTGTGAATGTGACGATCAGTGAGCTTCAGTAAAAGCCTCCCCACTGACCTCTCTGCCCTGTGAGGCAGGGCTCCCTCCACAACACTCCCTGCCAGTGGCTGATGTCCCCACCTGCAGGTGCATTGGTGGTTTTCTGTATCTGGGGTTGGTTGCTTGGGTCTGTACTGGCCCACTTCCGGCAACTGCTTGGCAGGGCCTGGGCCGTAGGGCTCTATCAAGTCCTTTCCGGGTTTCGGAGGGATGTTGAGTCTTTGGACATGTGGCTTGGTCTGCTCTGGCGTAGCTGGCTGCTGGTGTAGCCTGCATACTTGTCACTCCTCCTTCTTTCTCTTTCCTGTACCCCAGTCCTGTCTGTTTTGATTGTAATAACTTGGAAAAAATTTGAAAAATTTAATTATAAAAATTTAATAAAATGAAGTGAAATCCTGCCTCTGTTAACATTCGTTTTGCTCTTAATAAATCACTTCAAACATTGAGCTGGTAACCACACAGGTTAACAGCTGTTTTTGGCCTCATTTGACTTTGTTTTTTGCTCACAGTTTGGATGTGTTAAGTTTAAAATTAAGTACTTTTAGTTCATGTCATCAAATTTGTTCTACAAACTGTCCAAGCTAGAAGCCAGTAGCGTTATGATTATTATTTTTTTATTTAAAGGTCACATTGATCACATTTTATGGGCTCATTCTGACTGATCATAACAGTGTTAGGGTACCTCGCTCTTTGACCCAGTGTTTTCAGTTTTGTACTTTCATTTGTCTTCTCATCTTGGCTTATGACTGTGAAGGTTTTGGTTTCTGTGTTGCATTTCTATTTCTCCAGTTCTTCTGGGTTTGTGATTTTGTAGTTCTTAAGTTTTGGTTTGAGGCTACTTTTGTTGTGATTTGTCGCTATATAAATAAAATTGAATTGAATTGAATTGGTTTCCATACGCCCTCTGTTCTGTGTCCAGTCTGTGTCTCTGTGTTTCCTGTTTTATTTTGATAGTCTGTGTCCTATGTTAATGTGTCTGGTTTTGCTTCCCTTGTGTCATTAGCCCTGATTTGTCCCAGCTGTGTTTCCCTCCTGTCTCCCAGTCCCTCATTACTCCCTCTGTGTATTTAAGTCCTGTGTTTTCCTTTGTATGTGTCGTGATCTCCCTCATTCTGTACTGTGTGTTCTGCCAGTCAGCCTGTTTTCCTTAGATTATGTTTTCGGTATGGTTAGTTTTCTGTTCTTTTGCTGTCCAGCAATAAAAACTGTGGAATGCACTTTTGCCTGCTGTGAGTCTGGATCCAACATTCCTGCCTGCTCACAGCCTTCACTTGACAGTCTTTTTAACGCACTCTTTAAATCTGCTGAGTGACCTCTGAGCCATGAAGAACCTCTCCTGAACTTCATACTGTTGTGGATGCTGTATCCTGTATAACACTGGCATGATGTTTGAGTCTGCAGGGGTGGCCATAGTGAACCTGCTTCCACTATAACCAGTGCTGTTTATTGTGGGCATGCCTCTTTATAAGGTATTCACACAGGAAACAAAAGTGAGAATAAAAAAGACAGTGCGGATGTAATTTATAGGTGTATTGACTTGGCAGTGTGAGCCGTTGTTATAAGACATAAAACCCATCCTGAACATTTGTTGACCTGTATAGAGCACTCTGTTTAGTATTGTATTAATTGTACACTAGGATTTCTAATCAATTTAAAGATTTTACATTTTGAGTTTCTTGTTTTTTTTATGTCATTTGTGTTATTTTATAGTTTAGGTTCATTTAGTACTTTAATCTCTGTTTTAGTTACTTGTGTCGTTGTCCTCTGTGCCCCTCTGTGTTTGTGTGTCCTGTTGCCTTGTTCCCCTCCTTGTGTTTCATTCCATGTCTCCCTGTCTGTCATGTACAGTTTCATTACATGTTTCCAGAGTCCATTATGTTTCTCTCACTCATGGTTTCTCACTCTGTCTTGTCCCCCTCTCGCTCTCTAGTGCTCTGTCAACTCTGTTCCTTGCTCCCTCACTCCCTCTCTTTTCTGCATTTCCTCCACTCCTGTGTCAAGCTCGTGTGTCAGTCTACGCCCCACTGTTTCCCATTTTATTGTGACAATCATACGTTCCATGTTCGGTGTGTTTCAGTTTTGATTCCCCCGTATCGTTAGTTAGATCATAGTAAGCTGTGTTCCCTCCTGTGGCTTGTTCCCTTGTGTATGTATGTCTGTGTGTCCCTTTTCCTGTGTGTGGCTCTCCCTCCCTCCCTTTTACTGTCTGTGTGTTCTGTTCATAGTTTAGTTTCTAGGTTCTACTGGTTAGTTTTGTATTATTTTCTGTCTAACAGTAAAGCTGTGGGTTTTTTTTAATTTTTATCCAAGTCTTGTCTGCCAGTCTGCATCTGGTTTCAATCCTGCCTGCTGCACACAGCAAAATATGACAGGAAGGGATATTGATCCATTTTGGAGACTGTCCTGCATATTTTAGACAGTATT
Source organism: Oreochromis niloticus (assembly GCF_001858045.2). NCBI lineage: Eukaryota > Metazoa > Chordata > Actinopteri > Cichliformes > Cichlidae > Oreochromis > Oreochromis niloticus. The sequence continues at coordinate 61,345,513 of NC_031967.2, forward strand.
TTGGGGGTTTTAAGATTAAGGAATTGTACAACACTCGATGGTGTTTGTAATTTGATTTGATTTGGCTTAAATTTCTTTCTTACTCTACATATTATTTATTGATGTTCTAAAAAATGTAGTCTGGTTTACCTCATATTGTAACTAATCTATCAAATGGAATAAAGTCTACTCCTTGGAATATATGTTCCAAGTATTTAATTTCTTTACAACTCCAATCTGGAAAGTTAATCATATTATTGTTCTGTAGTATGTCAGTGTAATACTCTGATAAATATCAGTGGTATTTATTTTGTGTTTTTTCATGGGAATAAGTTAAAGATAAAATTACAGTTCATGGTGAAGCTAAAATTTGCATAAATATTTGATATAAATAAATGTATTAAAATGCATAAATAGTTGTGTTTGAAATCAGTTACTTTAAAACATAATTTCATGGAATGTGAATGTCTTTAAAAAGAGAAGAGGTTTAAAAATTGTTTTCTTACGCTACGTTACGTGAGTTCATGACCTTGAGTTTTTTTCACTTCCGGGAGAAGACTCAAAAACACGAGAGGAGGAAAGGAGTAATGTGATAAATGGCGTAGTCAGAGCAAAGACTCCAGGACTGCGTATGTCGCCAATGTTGAAGTTGTTCAGCAACAGCAAACCAACAGACTTTGGTCTTTCCGGTAACTATTCGGAGCGTTTGAGCTGGACTTTCCGTATCCTTTTGTGCTTGGTGAACACGAGGCAAGCTTGGTTACGTTAGCTAGCCGGAGCTAGGCTAACGCCACGGTCCTTGCTGAAGGGACAGAAGGAATTTTGAGAGTCGTCTCGGGAGAGAGTCGTTGACGGAGGACAATTCGCTACTACCGAGGGAACCGGAGATTCGTTGCTAGCTGCTGCGAGTGGAGACGGTTGCTACCGCAACGAGCGAGTGATTCATCGGATGCGGCCAAGACTTCATGGATACACGGAGGTATCGTTATTAAAAAGAGCTCCAACTAAAGCGCGCCAACAAAAATAGACTAAGAGTGCACTCAAAATAAAATTAGACAGTTTGAGAAAAGAAAGACTAAAACCTATCCCCCGGGGTTCTATTTTATTTTCTATATTCGTTCTTCTTCATAAAAAAAGGGTTTCAATGTGAATTTCCTGCAAATGTTTAATACATTTTCTAAAACTGAGATCTTGTGTTGGTTTTATTGCATGGTGTTTTAACATTTAAGTATTCAGATACATAAGCGTTTACAGGCCAAGTGTATTTCCCATAGCCTCCAATTGATTATTTAGATGTGAGAATCATACGATACCCTAGACTGATATTTACTTTTCGAGATGTATCTTTTATCACAGAATGTTTAACCAGGGTTAAGACTTCACCCGAAGGCATAAGGTGGGTCTTATTACACGAGCCGGTGGTAAAAGTGTTACATCAGGGTAGTTTCAACTCAAACCATACTGTCAGAGAGGAGTTTGTTATGTGAGATAATGAATGGTAGGTCCGAAATCTCTATATTAATGCATAGTGCCGTTCTACGTCTACCCAGGGCTCATCTAAGAGGGTATGTTTTAACGATCCTGAGATGTATTGTAGCCTGTTGGCCTAGAAGTAGTGGTGAGAGTTAGGCAGAGCTACTCCTCTTTCCTTGGTCCTTTGTAGTTCTTTTAAGCCAATATACAGGGTTTTTAACATTAACTAACATTATCACAGAAAACAGACACCGCCACTGCTCCCATTAGCTTGACCAGAAGGAGAAGTGCATACCGGTTTTACAGACCTAAAAAAGAGATACTACCAGTGTTCCTATTAGCTTGACCAGAAGGCAGGTGTGTGTTGGTTCTACACGGGCCTAAAAAAGAGGTCTTCTACTACCTGCAACAAGTGGAGCAGGCGCATTCGTAATGTGCACCAGGTCAGATGCTGCAGGACACGCAACACACACACGATTAGACCCAGTAGATTTGGCCACAAGATACTTTGCATTACCAGATAATTTGCAAGTGTTTACTCTTTCAGAGTTAGTTCTCTGCTCTCATTTTGGAACAGTGAATTACAATACAGTAATTGATCATTTATAGCTTTGACTAGACATGATCAGCCTTGGAGGCTAATTACAGCTTTTAAAGCTTTTCAATTACTTGATAGTGAGCTTGATTTAATCTGGAGGATTGTTAATGACAGAGAAGCATTTGAAGCATTACCTGCAGTACAGGGAGGGGTGTGTGCAATAATAGGTGAAAGACATTGTACTTATTTGCCCTCAGAGTCAGAAGGCACAGCTAATTTGACTAGGGCGAATTAGGGATAATTTGGAGGAAATTCAAAGCAGTTATGAAAGTGAATGAAGGTGAATGCAGATGCGAGATTGACTGGAGGATATAACTTTACTTTATTTTATTTTTATTTATATATCACATTTAACAACAACAAAATGTTGGCCAGTGCTATACAGAGATAGAAATTACACAGTAACAAATGACAACAAATAACAAATACCTGGTAACAAATGAATAAGTAGATAGATAGGTAACTTGCATGCAGTGTTGAAAGCCAACGAGTAAAAATGTGTTTTAAGATAGGATTTGAAAAGATTGACAGTTTGGGCCTTTCTAATGTGGAAAGGTAAATCATTCCACATTACGACCTGTCACCACTGTGAACCAGTCTTGACTTAGATGTGGCCAAGAGCAAGAGACCACTTGATCTAAGAGCTCTAGGGGGCCTATAAGGCTGCAGTAAGTCAGACAGATATTTTGGAGCCTGTCTGTTCAGTTCTTTATAAGTCATCAATAAAATTTTGTATTTAATTCTAAAGCAGACTGGGAGCCAGTGAAGTGAGGCAAGCACCAGGGAAATATGTTTGTGTCTCTTCGTAGATGTGGGGAGACAAGCTGCAGCATTCTGGACCAGCTGGAGCTGTGCTAGACAACACTGGCTAACACCTACATATAAAGAGTTGCAGTAGTCCAGTTGAGATAAGATAAAAGCGTGAATTGCCCATTCTAGATATTTAAAATATAAGAATGATCTCACCTTGGATAAGGGCCTTAATTTAAAAAAAGGACCGCTGTGCAACTTTCTCAAAGGTAAAGTTATTATCCAGTATAACCACCAAATTTTTTGCATGCGGTTTAACAAAATGTACTTAACTGCACAGGTCAAGATCTGAGGTGCTAGAATTGCAGCTTGGTCCAAAGATAATCACTTCGTTTTTTTCTCTCGTTAAAATTAAGAAAATTTGAGGCCATCCAGGTCTTAACTTCATCGAGACACTTAAATAAAGATTCCAGCGAAGTGGAAGTGTTAGTCTTTAGCCGGAGATATATCTGAGTGTCGTCAGCATAGGAATGAAAACAGATGTTGTTTCCTGAAAATTAAGCGTAGCAGCAACATATAGATTGAGAACAGGATTGGGCCTAATACAGATCCCTGTGGAACACCGCAAATAAAGGGAGCTGAAGAAGAGATAAAATTTCAGAGGCTCACAGAAAAAGTCCTATCAGAGAGGTATAACCATTCCAATGGGGTGCCTTCGATACTGCAGTGCTCCAGACAGGAGATCAAGATGTTGTGATCGACAGTATCAAAATATTTAAATCACCAACAATTAGGATTTGGTTATAACTTGGGACAAAAGTATTCACAGTCTGAGGGTAAAAGTCCAATAAAACAGCTGGACTCACCAGCTCTCAGCCAGGGTTCCGTCACTAGCATAAGATCCAGGTCCCGGTTGGTAAAGAAATCCTTTAAAATAAAAGTTTTGTTTGCTAACGAGCAAACGTTAGCAAGACTTATTCTTAGTGGAGTCGGCGGCCCGGCGGCCAAAATAGGAGCCCGACCTATCGGCCATAAGTTCTGAGCATTTACTCCTCCTGAGCAAAGTCTGAGGGGCACGGATGTGGGGTTGCTGTAATAATCCCAACAACAGGTGCTGGGCAGGAGTAGGTCATGCCCAGGGAGAGCCAGTAGTTGACATGGTCGAATCCAGTCACAGTTAGATGAGGTTCTTTCCCAATATGTGTAACAGTAGCCTTCATTCTCACCAGTAAACCACTGCGTTTTCCACAGCGTCTGCAACGTCTCCTCAATTGGGGCAGCACCGAGGCACAACAGAGGCAGGCTGAAACAGGAACGCCACCAAGGAACGCCGGGGAGAAAGACCTCTCGTTTCCATGATTAAAGTTTAAAAAAAAATTAATAAGAAGATCTTATAGCCAGAAGCATTTGGCGATCATATACTGAAGACAGTTTCCAAAAGTTGAATCTGTTCATCTGGACGTAGCGTTTTGTGGGAGAAACGTTTCGTCACTCATCCAAGTGACTTCTTCAGTCATTGAAGACAGTTAGCATCTTTTAGATCAGATAGAGCAAACAACACCACCAGTAGAAGCAATATTAGATGGCAGGCCGTGCACACTGGCGCCATCTTGGATATAAGAGCAACAAAATCTCAAATGACGTTTTTAACCTCTTTAAAGGAAATTCCATTCTTGCATGTCTTCTGGGTTCTGGGTTGCTGCACCAATTATAGTCGTCATCGTCATAGTGACATTAGTGATGTGTGTGTGGTCTGCCCATCTTAAAAGCAATAATACTGAAGTCAGTTACTTCGGTCACCAAAACAACCTTTGTTCAAAACCCTGTCATGTTTATGCATTACCTGAGAGACCAGGAGGATTCTGAGTCTAAAGTTTCAGACTCTTCTGTGGCCTAAGGTAATTTAGATGGTTTTTAGAATTAGTTAAAACATAGCATAGCAGCAGGTGGTGGTCATACTTAGAGGGCCAAAAATGGGTTAAAAGTTTTCATTGAGATTAATTAATAAAAATCCAATAGTTAGTCCAAATAGAATTAATGAGGCCACAGGAGGTTTTCAGTATTTGTACCCTGTGACTAGAAATGTTTACGTAACAGTGCCAGCATGTCTGGGGAGGCTGATGTCATGAGGCACCACGTAGTGGTGACCCTTTTAATTCCAAACACATGGGTGAGACCACTGTATGGATGGGGGTGAGTAATCCAGGGGTGAGCTGGACCCATACATCTCAAACAATCTTTGAGTTTCTTTTTTTTCCTCTCCTTCCTGAGTACAGAACCATTACAATATGCATCCATTACATTACATAAAACAATATAAATAACACTTTAGATACAAGTAATGTGTAGAACATATGCATAACTACTGTGGAATGTTTAATTTTAATGTCAGGGGAATGGGCTGATGGTGTCTGTGGCATGGGACGCTATTTTTTCTGTTTCACAGGGGAGGTCCACCTCAACGTTAAAAACTGGGCAAAGTGAGCCTTCATGAAATGCTGAAACATTCGAAGCATTTGTGCCAGAATCCTATTGAGGTTGAAACAACCTGAAACCATCTCCACAGTGACGCCTGCTGGACACTTTGGCTTCACCACATCTTGATGATGCTGTTCTGTGAAACAGTGACACAGACAAACCTGCAAAATTCAAAACAAATCTATTTATTATACCAGACTGTTAATAACTGTGATCATCACAGGTTTTAGAAAAATCCTCAAAAAAGTAAATAAAAATAATCAGACTCCTAAAGCCAGGAAGATGTAATTGTAGCGATCAGTGTGCTTCAGCAAACCTCCCCTCTCTGTTAGCATTGGTGTTGCTTAAAATAAATCAAATTATGAAGTCAAACATACAGAGGAAAGACTACAGTGTTTAGTGCAATATACACACAGATTTATAGATGTTTTTGACCCCAGGCAAGGGGGTTACGTGTTTCTGTAAAAGTCACTACAAGACACTGATTTCATGGTCCTCTAGACTCTGATCTGTAACTAAGATTCCCCAGTAAACACTTTTGCATCACAAATCATCTCACAGTAACTGAGTAAAAGCATTCAGACAAACTCATCTTAGTTTATTACAATAAACTCATGAACATTAAAAAAAACAGAAGTACAGCAAATAGAGTGCTTACATTCCCACTCAAATAGTACTAAAAGCAAACTGTGGAGCATTTTACAAGAATCACTTATTCAGATAAATGACACCCTGATGATCCGAGGGTTGCAAGGACAACGTTCTGCTTTGATGCTGAAACAGTAACGACTCTCAGGCAGCTGTTTGTGATCTATAATTATGTTAACATCAGGGCTGGGAGCTATTCTAGTTTGGATTCAGTTATAGCTTTAGTTTATGTTCTGCTCATTTCCAGAGAAGCTTTGAATGTTTTTTTTTTTCATTATGGATTTGGAACAATTATACATTTGTTACTTATATTTATTTACTTATTTATTTTACTTTCTTCATGGTCAAGGATCTTAAGGAACCGCCTGTCTGATCTGAACACATTCCAGACTTTCGCAAGAAGAAATGATGAAGTGATCGATTAAATGATCATTAGGCAAAAACTGTCACAAACATGGATTAACAAACTAATTCCATGATAAAACATATGGTCCACTGATTTCTTGTGAACTTCTGTTTGCTTGATGTTTATGAGTGGCTTTCTTACATGTTTGCTTGGCTACATTTTCTTCCTCTTACTTTTCTCCCACACCACACTTTGACCCACACCTCAAACTGTGAGTGTGCTGAAGGACCAATATACAGCACTGTCACTGAGGAAACATTACGGAGCGGAGCGGAAAAGCCGGAGGCCGGGCTGCAGCTGTGGCCGAAGCTAGATGAGGGAGTCCCTGGTGTAGGTGAGCCTTGGGGTCATGTCGAAGTGTCGGAAACAAGAAAATCAGAAAAATGAGGAAAAGGAAAAGAATACAAGTATACCGAGTAGACGGCGAAATACAACAACAAAAAGAGCATTAAAGTTAGTAAAAGAACAAAACTGCTCCGCTGACTGGCCGGTCGACCGCACGAGCAGCGACCTGGAACCCACATGTCAGTAATAATACCTGTGTGAACAAATTTTCAAAACTAGTCATTTACATGCGTTTTTTCTTTGTTTTTCTTATGTTGTGTGTTCCAAGAACCACATTTGAGCTTATTTGCTTATGAATATTTTCACAAGCAAATAGAGAGTGTAGGAAAGCTGAGCGCAGATGGAGAAAAACAAACCTCCAGGTTCATTATGACATCTATAAAGAGAAACTTCACAATTATAATTTACAACTGAGGAGTGCAAGGAGGTCCTACTTCTCTGACATCATCACCAAAAACAGTCATAACGGTCGGGTCTTATTTTCTACAGTTGACAGGCTAACAAACCCTCCTGTGTCAGTGGCAGCTGAACTTCATTCGACCATGGCCTGCAATGACTTTGCCAAATTCTTCACAGAAAAAATCCAAAAGATTAGACAAGCAACTGGTACATCAACAGCAGATCCAGGATATGTACTGTGTCCACCAAAAAACTGTTTAAACACCATCAAACAGTTTCACCCTATTAACAGCAAGGACCTGGAGGACATCTTAGGTCAACTGAACTCCTCCTCTTGCTGTTTAGATGTCCTGCCAACAAGTTTTTTCAAAAAGGTCTCAAAGACTTTGGAGTCAGACCTGTTACAGATCGTAAACTTTTCTTTAATATCAGGTGTGTTTCCAGAACCACTAAAAACTGCTGTAATAAAACCTATACTGAAAAAGGACAATCTTGACAAGACACAAATGAACAACTACAGGCTGATCTCAAATCTCCCATTTTTAAGTAAGATCATTGAAAAAGCAGTTTCTCAACAGCTCAATTACTTCTTAACACAGAATAACTGCTATGATGCCTTCCAGTCAGGTTTTAGACAGAACCACAGCACTGAAACCGCTCTGACCAAAGTGTTTAATGACATATGTCTGAATACAGACAGTGGAAAAATGTCAGTCTTAGTTCTACTGGATCTCAGTGCAGCATTTGATACAGTTGACCACAACATATTACTCAAACGACTGGAGAACTGGGCAGGTCTTTCAGGAACTGTACTAAACTGGTTCAAAACATACTTAGAAAACAGGAAATACTTTGTATCAATAGGTAACTTCACATCTGAGCAGACAAGTATCACATGCGGAGTTCCCCAAGGTTCCATCTTGGGACCCCTTCTGTTTAACATATACATGCTCCCACTGGCACAGATTATAAAGAACAACAAAATAAACTATCATAGCTATGCAGATGACACACAAATATATATCACATTGTCACCAGGAGACCGAGGCCCTGTACAGGCTCTTGGTAAATGCATTGAGGAAATTAATGACTGGTTGTGCCACAATTTTCTCCAGCTAAACAAAAACAAAACTGAAGTAATAGTCTTTGGTGCCAAAGAAAAACGATTACAGGTCACCAGAGAACTTCGATCTATACACCTAAAAACCACAAACCAGGCGCGAAATTTGGGTGTAGTGATGGATGCAGACCTAAACTTAGAAAAACACATTAAGACAATAACAAAATCAGCTTACTATCACCTCAAGAATATTTCAAGGATAAAAGATCTGATGTCTCAACAGGACCTGGAAAAACTAGTCCATGCATTCATCTTTAGTAGGCTTGATTACTGTAACAGCATCTTTACAGGTCTACCTAAAAAATCAGTCAGACAACTACAGCTCATTCAGAACTCTGCTGCTAGAGTCCTCACTAAGACCAAAAAAGTGGACCACATCAGTCCAGCTCTGAGGTCTTTACACTGGCTGCCTGTCCGTCAGAGGATAGACTTTAAAGTTCTGATGCTGGTCTATAAAGCTCTGAATGGTTTAGGACCAAAATACATCAGTGACCTCCTGACCCAGTATGAACCTTCCAGATCCCTCAGGTCATCTGGATCCGGTTTCTTATCAGTTCCCAGAGTCAGAACCAGACACGGAGAAGCTGCATTCAGCTTTTATGCTCCATATCTCTGGAACAAACTCCCAGAAAGCCTCAGATCAGCTGAAACACTCAGTTTATTTAAATCCAGATTGAAGACCCACCTATTCTCAGCTGCTTTTGAATAATTCACCAAATCCACACTTTTAAGCTTAAATTTCAAAACTTACATTTTAACTACTGACTTTATCTACTGTTCTGATTTTATCTACTGTTCTGATTTTATCTACTGTTTTGATTTTTGATTTTAAATACTGTTTTGTTTGTTTGTTTGTTTGTTTGTCTTAATCAATTTTAGATCATGCTTTTTATTTGTTTTTGTTTTTAATGTCTCTGTAAAGCACTTTGAATCACCTTGTTGTTGAATTGTGCTATATAAATAAACTTGCCTTGCCTTACCTCTGTTGTCTCTTCCTCAGAAACAGGTCTGAGCTTAGATTTTCATTTGATTTGCATGTTGGTGAAGTAAAATCACCTTTGTGTGACCTGGTTTGTTGTTATTTAAGCCTTTAGACACATCATATACAGGATTTATGTTCTATAGAAACAGGTCACTTGAACAAATGTACCACCATATTCAGTTGTGGCAGTCGCACCACATCCAGAAGTACATGTCGGTTTATTTTTAGTCTTTACGTCAATGAAATGCATACAATTGTTGGTCAATATCTCAGAAACGTGAAATAATTAAAAATACTTGTCAACCTGTCATATATAGAAATTGTAATTTTGAAAATCACCTGTTATATTTCGTTATTCGCTATATCTCTAAGGAGCTTGGAAAGAAAAGTATCTGGACTTCTTTGAGTTTCTTTAAGACGTTTCAGCTCTCATCCAAGAAGCTTTGCTTCAGTGGAGAGTTTCTACAGACAAAAACATTGATGTGCCATAGGCTTCCTATTGTCAGCCATCGTAGCCAAACTTTCCATGGAGAAAGTGGAAAGTAAGGGTTTTGGCTCTTTTAAAAGAGCAGCATCTAGCCACTCGTACAGAGGTGTGGATGATTTTGGTAACCTTGTCTGAGGCATTTCATTTACAAACTGTATGTTTCCATAGGTATGGTCACATAACCAAAAATACCACGATATTTGGTTTTGGCTGTGACCACACTTCCAAAATTACATGTTGGTTTATTTGTCAGGAAAAGTCTTAAATCATCAAGTTTTATCTAAAAGCCTTTGACTGTAGGTCAATATATCATAGAAAGTTAAATACTGGCTCACTTGCACAGGATATCAAACTGACATATACAGTATTCCACACAAGCTTAGAACATAGACAAATAAAATACGCAGCTCTCTTTCACTAAATTATTTTTTACTTCCCCTCACACCAACTCATCTTCACTGTATGTTACCATGCTTTCTATTGAAATTCACTTCCTTCAGGTGTCCTCATTTGACAGTGAAATATATGAAGGGATCAAACAAAGACTTCTTTAAAAGTCAGTTTCACTCACCACATGACAAGAGAGGCTGTCAGGTAAGTTACTCATCATTTATCTTTCTATTAATGAGACTTAAACATTTTAAAATATGAACACGATCATGTTTTTGGTTTCTGATTTTTTAAAGACATGATAGAGTTGAATAAATATTGCAAATAATTATTTTAGACATGTGTACTAAATTATAAACAACATATTATACTAGGGATAATAATTATGATACAGTAATAATCATGATGACTCTATTCATTACAGAGAAGCCAAGAATGGAAAAAGCCTGTTTACTGATCATTCTGCTCCGCTCAGGTCAGTAATTGTAATATCTTGAAATTGAAACCGTAGCCTATAAATATACTGAAAGAGACATTTGAGTCATCAGGTTACATGAACAGGCATTTATTTCATATCACAATAACTACATTTATTTTAAATGCAAGGTTTTTTTGTATAATATTTATATTTTGATTAAGTGAAAAACATGTCATAGTTTCTAGGATCATTTATCAAACTAAATAGTTGTTCATGTCAAAATTCTTTTTTCTTCTTCTAGTTCTTTTTCTCCTCATTTTCATTTTTACTGTCATTAATCACAATACATTCCTAGTGTCGGTTAGCCCAGATAGGAGAGTTGTGTCAGGATTGGCACCTGGCATCAAGTCTTTGTCAGATCAAATTGTAGATAAGAAGGAAATTTCACTATCAAATTTGGATGTGAGAAGAGGAATTAATTTTGCTTTCAAAGGGCTCATTAAGCTTAATCATGTTCCCCAAACAAAGCAGCTTGGCTCATAAGAGGTTTCTGTACCGTTCAGTGTGTGCTGTAGTGATGGTAAATTTGATTCTTTTTACTGAATCCAGTTTGAATGAGTCACTCACCAAAATAAATCAGGTTTTTTTAATCATCTGAGTCACTGAGTCAGTTGCCCAGAGAGTGCAAAAAGTGTACATTTTCACTCAAGCTTAATTTGTTTCTCTATTCATGTAAATGCTGCTGATAAGATGAGTGATTGAAAAAGAAAACTATTATATAGAGCAAAAAAGAGCAAGAAAATTAAGATTTGTAAAGGGAACATTTATTTTTCTTTCTATAGAATATCAATAAAATTGTTTCTTTTAATAGTGTTGGAACTGAGTTCATATATTTTTTCCTTTTGTCTACTTATAATCTTTGCAAAAAAACAAAGTGTAGACTGAATGTAATATTGCATCAGTCAGACTATCAGATTTTATCTCAGGTGAAGGAGCGACTCTTCCACGGTAACATGCTCGGAGTTTCAGCAGCTGAGAACCGGGAGGGAGGGGTGAGTGAGTTGTATGCAGCGCGAGCGTCCACTGTGCTGTGAGCCAGGGGGCGCTAATGCACCTTAATGTTGGTTGCCAACCAAGAAGAAGAAGATGAATAACCTGTGAGCCAGGCAGGAGGGGTTGGGAGTGTCCTTTGTGTCCCACCATATCCCAGAATTCATAGCACGGCTCAGGCAATTCCAGTTTTCAACAATGGTGGCAGCTACTTAGTTTTTAATATTACTCTTATTAATCTTTCTGGGTCACAAAATAAACGTTTAGCATATTTTCAGGCAAGAATGTAGCTGTGTAAAGTTCAAATATCTACTCGGTTTATCAAGATATCACATATTTGCAAAAATGCTTCGACATTTTTGGAGACGTCTGTTATCCACCAGCTCAATAGCTAGCCGAGAGCTCGAGGGCGACTAAACCCGCTGAGAAAGGCAAACTCCAATCACCGCGGTTTTTCGCTACTCAGGTTAAATGTAATATATAAGTCACTCAGACAACCTAAAAATGTTATTGTTTGGCTTTTTTCAGTGTTTATATGTTTGTGAGATTAAAGTTATTAGATTAGATTAGATAAAATAAAATTTTATTAATCCCCCGGGTGGTTTTCACACAGCTGAATAAACGTCAAACAGAAAACTGATTAAACAGAAGTGTGAGATGGTTGAGAATTTCCACCAGTGCCCTGTTATATTTTAGATAGCAAGGAGAAGACGGACGAGTTTATTAAACTCCACTGAGACAGCGGTGACAAAAATATGAAGGCTAGACCGTCCAATTTCACAGTCGTTTACTTCCGGCCTACCCGACCTTCTGAAGACCCAGCCCATGTTTCAAGTACGCGAGTACGGACTCGTGAAAGGGCCCAAATGTTGGCATGTTAGCGAAGCGATGCTACTGTGAACTGATGAGCTATTGTCTTGATGTAAGCTTCTACTCAGGGTTTTTTCTTCCTGTCCAGAGCAGAAATACTTTTGTTAAGCAACTGGCTGTAGGTTTTCTTTTTCACAATTTTAATTATAAGCTCGATATTGCACTGGTTGCACTGTTTAGGATCCAGGGTAGAGCTTACAAGTGGGTGAGAATTGGTCAGGCAGATTTCTTCCCAGTCTAGACATGCACACACAAATTGATTCTGTGATAAAAGAAACCAGGAGACATAAGTTTATAGCTTCATAGAAGAAGAAAACAACTTATTAACCAGGAGGCCTAGCTCTTACTACTACTTACTGTCAGTGATGGGCAGTAATGTGTTACTGTAGTCCAATTACTTTTTTCAAGTAATGAGTAAAGTAAGAGATTACTATTGCAAAAAAGTAATTAGATTACTGTTACTTTCCTGTAACCATGCTGCATTACCGAGTTACTAAACCGTGATTATGTTTGTGAGAGTGTCTCATGGCAATAACGTAAGCACGTGCGACGTTAGTGGTAACAGACATGTAGATCAACAATGGACAATATTGAGTGCATTAGCATCTGTTGTTCACTGCGTGGGAAGAAAACTTCTTTTTACAGAAAAAAACCCCTTAACTTCTGAGCAAACACCGAGTACTCTGCCACGGGAATGTGAAATTCACAGAGAAACCCTGGAATCCCGGACACTGACATGACGGCTGTGGCACCGGGCAAACCTCCAACTGCCCCACTTCAGCTAAACGGGTGAAAATAGGTTTAAGAGAGACAGGACTTAGTGCCGCTGAGTCTTTGATTTAATTTTTTTTTCTGCTGTGTTTAACTTGCATCTGTTTGAAAGACTAAGTGTGAACACAAAACATTTTATTTTATATGCTGGAATATGCAGAAAATAGGTTGAAATGTTCAACAAATTCAAGCCAAAGACTGTTTCATATAATTTAATTTTTGCTAGATCCAATGTCTATACAGTTAAAAGATTAAAACAAATGAAACAATTTTTTAAAAGAGACATTTCCATTTGATTCAGTTTTATATGATTATGTTCAGCACCTCCACTGAGGCTACAAACACTCTAAATTTTACTAATAATTTATGTACTCAGCTTGAACAGCGTGAAATATTAACAGAGTAAAAGAAATATAATTAATAATATGGTTCTGTTTTTTTTTCTTTCTTTAAATATATGTTCAAAACGTAACCATGAATTATAAGTTCTTCCCTCTTTTATGTCTTTGAATGTGATAAGCGCCACTGATGGATACACCATAGTAAGTTTGATATTTCAAGGCTCAGAGTGATGTGAAAATGCAAACTTCCCTCTAATGTGTTAAACCAAAAGTAATGAGCCCTATGTTGAAAATGTAAGGAGTAAAAGTACAGATATCTTGTTATTGTACAGAAGCAAGGTAATTGGTTTATATTTCAAATTTTTATGTTTATGAATTTGCCTTTTTCTGTGATTTGTTTACAAACCCAGTTTCACCAATAAAAACTTTCATTTTTCTCAGGAGGACTTTCCACTCTTACCCCCCTCTCCAGAGAATACCACTTTGTGAACCAGACAGTGTCCTGGACTGTAGCTCAAAATTATTGCAGAGCAAATTTCACTGACTTGGCCACCATCTACAACAGCGACATCAACCAACTCTTCGTCTCAATGGCAAACAGAATTAATGATTGGGCTTGGATAGGGCTCTATAATGATCGTTACAGCTGGAAGTGGTCCATGGAGGGAAAACTTTTTTATGTTGGCAGTACACATGAATTTCTGATCTGGGCTAACAGCCAACCAGACTGTGTAAATGCAAAGGAATACTGTGTGGCTCTTCAGGGACAAACACAGATGAATGATAGACCCTGTGGAGATTCTTACCCTTTCCTGTGTTACAATGGTAGGAAAAAAAGATTTGTTACCCTAGTTATCCCTACAATTTTATGAGCTTCATAATGTGTGTTTCAAAATTCATCCTTTTTATTCGTTCACAGCCAAAAATACAAGTTACATCTTAGTGAAGGAGAACCAAACCTGGTCAGCGGCTCAGTCGTACTGCAGGACATACCACACAGACCTGGCCAGTATAAGAAGCAAAGAGGAGAAATCCAACATCACACTCACTTTGAATGGATCTGGGGTTCAGTATGTGTGGATTGGCCTCTACAGGGATCCCTGGGCCTCCTGGTCTGACAACACAACCTCCACATTCACTAACTGGATGTCTGGTCAGCCTGATAACCTCAATTCAAGTCAGTACTGTGGAACAATGAATTTAATGACAGGAAAATGGGCTGATGGCTCCTGTAACTACAAAAGCTATTTTTTCTGTTTCACAGGTGAGGTCCAGAATGCAAACACTATAAGATCCTGTCATCATGTAAAACACTAACGTTTGTGTTGTTATATGTGGTTCATTTTTAGCAGGGAGAAAGCAAACAGTGCTGAAAATGAAGCTTCAGTCAGAGGCAGACATGCACAGCACAGAGATCCAGCAGCAGGTTTCACAGCAGGTCAGCAGTTCAGTCACCAACACAAACTTGACACAAGTTCAAACTATGCTTCATGTTTTTCATCATCTGCACATTTTGTCCAGCTGTCAGGCCTCATGCTGTCAGAAGGACTGACAGACTTCAGGATTCGTTGGAGGAAAGTCCAGAGTCACCGTGACGACCAGTTGAAGAAGCAGGATGTGGACGGTGACTGCAAAACTGAAGTCTGACTGGACTGAACCACTTCATGTGTGAAGTTAATAACATGCTGTGCTGAGCTGTTTTGTATATAAATTTATTTCAGAGTGTAAAGTTCTACCAAAACCAATTTAGTTAGTTTAGGTTGTAGTTTGGTGGTTAATTGTAACATTTTCATGAAAAGTTTGGATTCATCATTTTAGACACTGTCCTATGTAGGGATGGGTATTGATAAGATTTTAACGATTCCGATTCCATTTTCGATTCTGTTTAACGATTCGATTCTTTATCGATTCTTGTTTTTAAAAAGGAGAACACTAAGGTCGATTAGCTTAGAACTTTGTTTTATATCTTCTCTTTCAACAAGATAGAAATTTAGGAGTAACATGGCCTTACAAACCCAACAGTGAGATCTTAAGAGATCCACAGCCTACGGCTCTTCAATGGGGTGTCACAGGGTCCCCGGGGAAAATTGTAAACGTAAAATAATAAAATAAATATTCTTCTGTAGCAATAACAAAGTATAACATAAATTATTCTGTAGCAATTACACAAGAATATCCAGTAATGTCCCTGCCTACAATTAAACACATTCACTTACGATCTGCTGTGGCAAATGGCTGCAAGGTTTTGACCACAAACTTAGTCACTGCTCGGTGACATTCGGGCCTGAAAAGAGACGCTACCGGTGGACTGCAGCGACAACTGCCAGCGAGCGCCAGCCAGACTCTGTCTGTCTGTCTCATCATGGTCACCTAAATGCACCATGGCAGGTTTTGTAATAAGGCAGATCGCGCTAACATAATATGCACTGTTAGTTGATTATTTACCTGCCGCATTAACGGGAGATGACATGCAAACGTTACCGCTGCTGCTGGGTTGAGATTCACGAGTCCGGAGCAGAATTAAAGACATTCATTTAAGTTAATCGCGTGTTTTGTGAGCAAATGCTTTTGCATATTCGTAGTGTTTCCTCCCTTAATGAAATATCTACTTTGCAAGTATTGCAAGTTGCCATGTTGTCATCCGTTCTCGTAAAGTATAAACAAACTTTTAAGCGTTTGAGCCGCTTAGCCGTCGTGTTTCCTGCCAGGTACGCTCCGACACTCCGCAACGTGGTGACGTCATTCGGGGCGACTGGAATCGATAAGGGAATCGTTTGCAAAAATGGCAAACGATTCCAAGGAATTGAAACAGTGGGAACCGGTTCTCAACAAGAACCGGTTTTCGATACCCATCCCTAGTCCTATGTAAGAAACCGGCGCACAGGCGATTTCTGCAAGATGTTTAATAGGAACCATTGATCTGTTTCATTTGGAAAGCGACCTCGGCTGGCTTAAAGTGTGGACAACAAAACAACAAACAAAACTTGTAATCTTAGTTTTGTAATTTTTCTCCCAGCTACGCTATCATTTTTGTGTACTTTTGTTTTTGGGTCTTTCACATTTCTTCAAGCTATATAGATTGCACAACCGTGTGTCGAACACCAGACTCAATTATAGGTTATTTCTATCGGATCTTTATTCCCTGATGTTCATTCGTGTTATACTCGTTTCAAACATGAATTTTGAAATAAACCAACATGGAAAACTTGTTTAAGGAGGAAAGAGAACATTTTGATCACAGCATGTTGTCTGTTCATAGATACGAAAGTCTGGTGTCAAACCTGCTTCGGAAAAGATTCAATTATCTCTTTTAAAATATTTATTCAGCTTATTCTTATTCTATTCTTTATTCTAAAAACCAGCTGGCTGTTATAAGTTGTGAAGTCTTTGTGTGATATTTGTGATTATTAGTAGAATAAAAATGAAAACTGACTAACATCTGATGTTTGTGGTTTTTCTTTTCAATAATCAGTATGGCTTGTGTATACACGCATAATCTTTGTTAAAGTGATAACACTTGTTCGAAACTATGAAATAGATTGTACAGACTGGATGTTAAACTAATATTTTCGTTTTGTTCATGAGGGTAAAAGGGCAGTCCAGCTGCATTGTCCTGTATACCACGGAGTAAGGTCAGCATATCCAGGATATCTTTCCATTACCTCGATTCACTGACCCTAACATTATAAACGTTCACACACAGCAGGTTATCATCCTGCTCTTCTATAGAAAATGATCCTTATTATTGGCAACTATTCCAGAGACTGAAAAAGAAAAAGTATGTAGAACATAAAAATATAGCAGTCTAACGCAACACCATTGTAAAAACTACAGTAAAGACATGAATGCTTCAGTTTGTCACGGTTTAAAGTGGATTGAACATAATTGGCTGAAAAGTGTGATGTTTATTCTGTGTTATCTGCATTTCCATCAGTGACTCAGCAACAGATCAGAATCAAACAGAGCAACAGTTAGACATTTAATAAATTAAATTAGTACACAGATCTTTTGCCCTCAGCTGAATGTCTCTGTCTGGCTTATGCAGAGAGCTAAACACTAAACGGCTTCAGTGAACACTCAGGAAACTGTGTCGTATTCTTCAGAGCTGATTTGCGCCATTTGTAAATACTTTCATTCTTTGTAAGACAGTAATAACAGAAACACAGTAAGGTGTATTTAGTCTCCATTCAAATGTTACATTTAACATTGCCGTCATGAGAAAACAGTCATTACACAATCTCAAACATCGACAATACATGCACATAGCATGTCAAAAAAATACAGCTAAAGCAATACGCTGGTATGATTCATACTAGCAAGCTACAAATATGACCCGTCATATAATAAAAACATACCTCAGAAATAACCAGAGGGACAGAATAATGCATCTTCCCATGACAATGTGACTTACTGTTTGCTCTTTATTCAGTGATTTCAGTACAGCAGGCTTCACACGCTGGTCATATAAAACATATCCCTCATCATATAAACACTTATAAATGTGGAGCTTCAAGCTGATTTATATATTAAATGATCAAATTTGCTCCGGCAGTTTGAGTTTTTCTTTCTCTAACCTGCAGACTCGCTGAGGTTAAAGTTTTCAGAGTATAGATCAGTTTTTAAAACAAACTTTAAACTTGGGCTCAATCTACGTGCACATTTGACATGTGATCAGTAATTACAGTGTCTGTTTCTCTGTTTAAGATGATATTTGTAAATTTGTTTTCAGCTGACATGAAAAAAAGATAAAGTTGTGTCTGCGACTTAGAGACACAGTAGAGCGCACCACTGGGTTATTTAGAGGAAACTCAGTGCCTGTGCTCATATTTGATATGTCCATTAGGAAACTTGAGAGACTCACAGACACATTGATGGTTTTGGTATTTTAATGCTGACAGTAAGAAAACTGCAGAATCATTACAGTTGAAGACTGTTTAAAAGGAAAAAGGACAATCTTTGACTGAAATGATGGCTGCTCGTGTGTCAGCTGAAAATGTGTCTGACTGTGAGATCCACTGTTTGTCATTGTCCACTTTTAGCGACAATGACTTGCAATTATGGTTTTGGCCTACTGTTCTTTACAGAATTGTCTGAGTTTATTAAGGTCTGTGGGCATTTCTTTATGCCACCACAACATTTCAGTCAGGCTGAGGTCTGGACTTAATGGACATCATGGTCCCCACAGTGATTCTTTTCTGTTTCAGCCATTCTGTTAGAGACAGATCTGGTCCAGCTCTGTCACC
Source organism: Oreochromis niloticus (assembly GCF_001858045.2). Classification (NCBI taxonomy): domain Eukaryota; kingdom Metazoa; phylum Chordata; class Actinopteri; order Cichliformes; family Cichlidae; genus Oreochromis; species Oreochromis niloticus. The sequence goes on from NC_031967.2 coordinate 61,364,261, forward strand.
TGTGGTTGCCACAAAATTGTCTGATCCTGTGCCTCCTGGTCAACCATGGCCTGCCTCTCCACATCAGCATCCAGCATAGCCTGCATGTCCAGATCCTCCAGAACTGCAACATCACCGCTGCTGGCTCCACGGTCGGCCTCTAGAACTGCTTTGCCAACACCGCTGGCTCTGTGGTCAGCCCCCAGAACTGTTTTACTTTGGACCCTTGTGCTAACAACCTCTGGGTCGGCCCCCTGAGTTACACAGTTATGGACCGTTGTGCTGTCGGTCTTTGGGTCGGCCCCTTGAACGATTTCACCCCGCTTTCTACACAGTCGCTCTTTGCTCTTGCTCTTTCCGTCTCCCTTATCTTTCCTGCTTGGCTTCTCATGTCTTTGTCCAGTCCCGTTCTAACCCTCAGAGAGTCTCTCAGTCCTGTTCTCTAAAACCTAAAGAATTATGGATTTGATCAACTGGTCCCTCAACGAAATTGACACCCTATTCTCGATGAGAAGCCTGGGCTTGGGAGAGCCCGATTGTCCTGCAGAGTTTGCACGATGGTCGGTTGCGTCGCGTGCCTAGTGATACTCTCAATGGAGGACATTGAACGAGATCTACCCATTCGAAACCATGATAGCAGAGTTCTGGCTGATTGGAGCTGGTTCGCACCTGGCTTACTGAAGAACAAAGAAAGTGGTTACAGCTTTTCAAAACCCCACAAGGTTGGCCAACATGCTTGACGATGGGCAAGCCGTGAGTACTCAGACTGTGTTTATGAACGCAATATGGATTCAGACTCAGCCCTTTAGCTCCCACATGCTGCTGGTAAAGATGTACAGCAGCCCTGCTGTGATAATATCCGTGGGTACATACCAGTAGTTATGTAAACGTTATGATTTATCAATTACCAAATACATGCTAGGGCTGCAACAATTCATTGAGTACTTTAAATAATTTTGATTGTAAAGAAATTGTTATTCTGAAAGATCTGTTTTGATTATTTATTATTGCTCATTAATAAGACAAAAGTATTTCTTATCTGATTGCTTAATTAATCAGTGGAATAATTGAGAGATTACTCGACTGCAAAAATAATGTATACGTGCCCTAATACACACACATTCACACACACACACTTAACTAACGGTGCTCTCTAAGATTGATTTAAGGCTTATTTTTTATTGGGCATTATCATGTCAAAATTCTCCCTAACTCGTGATATTTTTCGCCTTTTGGAGTCTCCATAATCTCCTCACCTAACCCCTAACAGTCCTCACCTCAGATTCATTTCACCAAAAATTTTAAAATTATATTTCTTCATCGGGGACTAAAAACAAGTTGATTAAAAATAATTACCTCCTTATAATCTGTACAGCGCCCTGAATCATAAAGACAAATGACAAGCACAAACCTTATTATCCTTCCCCACTTGTTGCTACTAATACCAATATTGTCTGTCCCTAGAGCCACGCTTGAGCTTATTTGCTTATTTTATTTTTCACCATGTTGTCTGTTCCTAGAACTATGCACTGCTTTTTTGCATTTGTTTCCTGTTTTAAGAAATTGATTTCCAAATGATTTGCATACTAAAGTAGAATCCCCTTTGTGTAACCTTGCTTATGTTTCTTTGAGCACCAACGCACGCTATTTACAGACATTTTGTTATTGTAAACAGAAGTCTCTGGAAATTAAGGATAGGCCTTCATTGGGATATATATATACACTATTCAGTGTTTAGCATTAAAGTGAGACTATTTCATGTTCAGCAAATGTTTTGTAAGATCTCAAATTAGACAATTTAAGGTAAAGAGTAAATAAACTGGTTTTAGCTTTGATCAAAACTTAGAACAGGGGTCTAAAAATTAAAGAGTGTGAGCTGTGGGCCACTGCTGGCACTGTCATCTCATGTGTGGGCCACTTTAGTGTTCAAGTAGTTAAAAAAACAAACAAACAAGAAAACACCCAAAAATATTTTTGAAAATGTCTTTTGTTTGTTTTTTAAAATCAAAAATTGGATAACAAGACATAAACTGCAAACAGTAATGCAGTTTTTTCTCACTCTTAATTAAGTGAAAGATTTCATTGAAGTAACAAATAAACAAATTATTGCTCTCTTTCTGGCCAGACATGTGGCAGCACTTCTGCTATAATTTTTTTTCATATTTGACAAAATAAAAATGCAGACATAAGTGCACACATTCATTTTTGACTGCTAGTGAAAATTGTTTTTTTTACATAGAACTCTCTCACTGAACTGACACAGCCAATCCCTGCATGTTTGTACTCTCTGCTCATATTGCCTTCATATTAATCATATTAATAATTTTTTACTTTTTAAAGAAATTATTTAACATTGCACCCACCCATGTAGGGGTGACATGTGTGGCAAGTGCCCCTGGACCACAAGTTTGAAACCACTGCCTCAGAACATACAATAAATAAAAGAATTAGTTGCCATGAAATAATTTTTTTCTTATACACTTAATTATATTCATTGCACAAAATATGTACAGTGTACATATAGTGTGTTACATAAACAATTTAATTATATTTTAGATAAAAGTATGTTAACAGTGTTTGCTTGACTACATCAATGTAATAATATTATAATTAACATTCATTAAAACACGTCTTTTTTTCTGTAACTCCACACGTGTTCACTTTCTATAGAAAGTCCACGCCCTTCACATGTCCCGATTTGACAGTAAAATATATGAAAGGATCAAATAAAGACCTTGTTAAAGTCAGCTTCACTGAAGAGATGACAAGATATGTTGTCAAATAAGTTATCCATCATTATTTTTCTATTAATCTGATTTTAACTATTATTTTTAAGACATTGTAGAATTTAAATACTCAAAATGTGTTTGATATAATTATTTCTTATATGCGCACTAGACTGTATACTAAGCAACATATTATACTCAAATCAGAACTCCTAAATGATAAAAATGGGTGATAATAATTATAGTACAATAATAATCATAATGGGTATATCTGTTATGCAACGTAGTATACTGGAGAGAAGGAACATTAAATAATAAATATGGTACAATACTAACGATGACTATATCCATGATAGAGAAGCCAAGAATGGAAGAAACCTGTTTACTGCTCATCCTGCTGCTCTCAGGTCAGTGATATTAATATCTTATCAATATTTCAAATATAGTTTATAAACAAAATGAGACATACTGATGCCATTTGGGTAATCAGATTACATGTACAGTTTTTAAACAATGTATTTATTGACGCATCAACCGCAAGGACAGAGAAAAAAACGTTATCCCCTCATACCACAATACCTGCATTCATCTTAAATTTAAATTCCTTTTTCATACTTAGATTTCATAATAATAATATTTAATATATAGATACTGTAGGAATACTGTAATATCAGTATTATTATAATATTATTATAGTAAAATACTCATCTTATTAGGACAGTAATAGTAACAAAAGTATATTACTGTTGTTATCAAAAAGAGAGTGTATTTTTAGTGCCGGTCCTGAGCACAGATAAACTGGGGAAAGTTGCATCAGGAACAATACCTGACATCAAATCTTTGCCAAATCAAATATGTGGCTAAGGATGAAATAGGATGCTTGCATTCTTGATACACTGATTCTTGGTGGCCCTGGTTATCAAATATACAAATCAGGAGAATTGGGCAAAGTGTATAAATATAGAGAAGAAAAGGCAGCATGGGGTTTGGATTTTATTGACTATGACTGGTAAAAGGGAAAGAACGGGCTGATATTTTGGAGAATGAAGATACATACATTGTAACCGGTATCAAATAAATGAAGCGATGTAAACTTAATTTAAAAAAAAAACAGGTCCTACTAACTTAAAGAGCTTAAGTTAATAAAAGATGTTCTTTCCTTTGAGTTAAATTATTTTATTTAAATGTTATTTATTTTGACTTAAACAATTTGGTAGCACTTTATAATAAGTGCACACTATTAAACATTAGTTAATCATCTGTTAAGCATTAGTTAATGGTTACTTAATTATCTCTAAAGCATCTACAAAGTATTTCTCATAATCAGTTAATAGTTTACAAACACTGATTTAAACACTTTATTCATGATGAATAAGCTAATGTATAACAGTTTTTATTAATTATGTTTTCATGTTCTAAAACTCATTGATTAATCATTTATAAACAAACACTACTCTGCATCAGTTACAAACCAGTCATTCCAGGATGTTCAATGGTATACAAAATCATTGCTAAATGGTAAGTAGATGGTTAACATACCGTATATAATACTATAAACTCTACATGTACTACACTTACTAGTTTCATACTAGATGTTTTATAAACACTGAATATCAGGGTTACATCAGTCAGCTGCTATATCTTAACAGATATCTTACAATACATTTAAAACTGTCACTTAAAGGAACCAATCCCGACATGAAGGGTAATCACAGGAACAAGATGTCTTCAAGATCTTTTCTCCACAAGTCACAAGATAGGCCTTGTTTTCCCTCGATGTTTTATGCCCAGCATTCCAAAGACCCACTTTCTTCTTTTCCATCCCTCAGCCATTCTTCCTCTCCCATACTGATGCAGAAACAAAAAAATGAATAAAAGATACTATGAAAGGTTGATAAATATATAGATGTAATATAAAATTACAGTCACAAAACATACCTTTCGTTTGTGACTCTCATCGATCACAACAAACTCCCTTCAGCCACCAATCTGTTGACCTGTACGACGTCTCAATCTCTGAACTGCAGCCACACATACCCTCCTTATTTTTCTGGACATTTTACTAAGTGTTGTTGTACTGCCTGCAGTGGTGTCATCTATCATGTCGATTTGACGTAATCGCAGACCCTGAACAAATCTTCAGAGAATAAAAAAAACATCCTTACAAAGAGTAATTTAAATCTATTTCGTTATTTTTTTCTGTAGTGTTTAAGCTCACCTGTAGATAAATTGCATCCAGCGTTGAAGTGAGACTTTAGAACGGCTGAAAAGTGACGTGTCTGACGGAGGTTTGTTTGACGCGTCCACCATGTGCTGCTCCACAACAGATCCTAATTTCAAAATAGTAACATGAAATACGTGTGTTTAATTATATGTAATAAGTATTTGTTTAAACTAAACTTAATGTGCACTTGCAGAAAAATTTTGTCATTCCTTGTTTTGTTATAACTATATCCTTCAATTTACCATTGTGTCTTTTTATCAAATAAGAAAAATGTGATTAAAGGGACTCTGTGTAGTTGTAATGTTAATGACAAGTCTTTAAGGTGATAATCTAACTGACTTCATTTGCTTTAATTTCCCAGACAATTAAATCTTATGTTAATTGACTTCAATATACTTAAAATAGGCTACTGATTTTTCTTTATTTTATGACAGAAGTATGCATGTACAAGTCATTGTAAATGAGACCACACACAGGGGCTTAGTGCCCCAATAATGCTGCTTTTATCCCCCTTGTCCAGGGTGTCCAGGATATCTTTCCATTACCTGGATTCACTGACCCTAACAGGATACATTTTCACACACAGCTGGTTATCAGCCTGATCTTCTAAGGGAAATGATCCTTATTACTTCCAACTACCCGCAGACATTCAAATTTAAAGTGGAATGAACGTGATTGGCTGAACAGTGTGATGTGTGTTCTGCATTTCCATCAGTGACTCAGCTGCAGATTAGAATCAAATGGGGCAATCTACTGTGGTAGAAAGGAAACCACGTGTTTAAGAACCCAGAGTTAACCCTGAATTTGCCTTAATAAGTAAAATCCTACAGGACTCGCACCAAATGAACTAAACAAGCAACTTTGAAAGGAGGCATTCGCCTTGTTACTTCACACACACACACGGACAATTACAACCACACACAGCACTCAGAGAAATGTAGTCACATTAATAAAAGGGCAAAAATCTGTGGTAACTGTAATGGTTGACATTCAATAACTTATTTATATATTATATTCATCAATTTCAATTATAATTATTTAATTACCCATTTAATAACACTTTTTCGAGTGATTTTGTTAAAAGTTGTCATTGTGCTTAAAAATGTAAATATTGTCTTGAACTGCATGTTTAGATATTTTTCTGTTCCTCCCCTAAATGTAGGATGTTGGGGGAAGCTATTAGCTATAGTGTTGAACTGCAGGCACGTTCCATGTAAAGGTTCTGGTTTCCTTGCTTGGTAAGGAATGTTCACTTCCTGCCCTTTATGGCCTCACCTGTGCTTGTATATGGTGTATCGGGGTTCAACCATATACAGGGGTGAGGGTAGATGGCCCTTTTATGACTAGAGATGTTATTAAAATGGTTGTAACCAGGAAGTCACGGATACAGGCTGTCAATAGAAAATTGTACTTAGTAGTCAGTATAATCTTTTAATGATACAAGTTTCCATATATGCTTAGAGGTGTATAATCGATTGTGTAGTGATAGGATGTGTGATCTTTAGCAGGCTGCAAAGGCTTTGTGTGCATTCCAGAGTGTTCTGGCATTCACACCCACATCCTGGGAGCATGGGAAAGGGCATACCTTCTTTTATTGTTTTATGATAGGATAAACGTGTCTATGTCTGTTTTAGGCTAAGTGCCTTTTGTTTAGATGAACTGCTGGACTTCCAGACCAGCAGGTTTAGGGAAGTCTTTATGGGGTCACACTCTGACCCCACACACACACACACCCACTGAACCAATATAAATAAAGACCAGGGCAGTGGCAGAAGCGAGTCTCGGAGCCCTCAATTCCGTGCGAGTGTTCTGTGACTGCCCTTGCTGCAAGTAAAAACTGTGTGTTTCTCCTCTCTGATTTGAAGCTGAAGAAGTGTCTTAGAATACATCTCTTGACGCAGACACACATACACACACGCACATGCCCACACACACATATACACACATGCACGCACATGCTCACATGTGCATACACACACCCAGTGCCTTAGCTTTTACAACACACCATATGGGTTTTACAATGGGGGGTTGTATAACTGTTTTCATTCAATAAAAGGCTGCGAGGGGAGGCTGGAGTCGAAGTTGACTGAGTTTGGGTGCAGAGCGTGCAACTCTGAGATCCCGACTGGGCTTCCCTTGCGAAAGTAAAAACTGATTGAGCTCTGATTGTCTTGCTTTCTTAATGGTGATAAGTCTCTGAGTTAGCGAGGTCTGCGAGACCAGACACTCCATACTGCTAAACAAACTTGAAACCTTTTGCCCTCAAGATTGGAAAATGTCACAAAACAAAAACTGGTTACTTTGTTGAAATAAATGGATTACACGGCGGTCTTTTCCTGTTTCATATGTTGGGCTGTCCCCTCTCTATTTTTGGTAATTCCTCGCCGGTGGAAACCCAAACAAAACGCGCATTAAGAGGCTAATGCCTGTGTCTTAATCTCGCGGCCCATGTCACCTCTACTTGCGGCCCTCATAATGACGTGAAGAAATATTTTTTTTCAATTATTGTTCAAAAAATTATTTAATATGTAGGCAAAAGGCAGAGTGTTACAGGAATAGGCATAAAGAATGTAGCCTCATGGGCAGTGTAGTCCATGCTGCAGGGAGAATGGACTGCCATACAGTACAAGTTGTCATCGAGCAGAAGGAGGAACTGGAAGCATGTAAATATAATAATAACCACTGCAGCCAAAAAGAGTGCCTGACGAGCCCAGTTGTAAGTAAGCTATTAAGACTCAACTGTACACTGTGTTCGTGTTTTCCTCCGAAACAATAAGTTCCGTTGGAGCAGCCTTTCAACGCCTCTCTCTGTCTAAAACTTGACCCAGACAACAAAGTAAAGCTAGTTTTCAGCTACGAGCCCGACACAAACCCGACGTATTAGCCAGAGGTTCTTTTACTACGATTCGGAGCTGCTGACCTGTTTTATATACGCGCGGAATAGTTTTCTATACGAGATCGCTGCAAAAAGTGCAGCCTTACCCAATGTCCACCTACTGTTACTCATTCTGTAATATATGTTTGACTTTTAACACATTCTATATTAATATTTAAAAATCTAGTTGACCTCTACAATGTACACATAAAAAAACGGAAATATATTCATTTTCAAGCTGAGTATAATTAGAATAAAATTAAGTTAGTATTTCCATCTACACATATTATTTCATCATCATGTTAATATAGCACAAGGTTTAGGTAGCTTTGCAGAATAATGGAAAATAATAGAAAAATCATCCACATCATCCATTTCTTTACTTTTCAGAGCCTGTACTTTTTCACTTTTAGTTGAGTAAAGAGTTTGAATCAGTACAATACTAATAGGAACATTTGTATTTCTACTTAAGTACAGAATGTATGTACTTAAACTGGAAAACTCCTATAAAAACAGTGCATTGTTTATTATGCTGTCTTTTTTCTAGATGGTATAAAGTTGGTATGAAGGTGGAATTCAGTCTAAGCCTCATTAGCTAAATTTACTCATGTGATGTTCTTCTGCTTCCCTGGCTGTTCGCTCTATGTCGTTTTGTCCTGATGACACCCAGTTTGTGCTCCAGTGGATGATGAGTCAAACCTTAAATACTGATCTGTATGTGTTGTTTTATGATACACAACAACTTTCACATGTACCAGTTAAAATCCAGAGGTAACAGGGCTTTCTCCATTGTTGCTCTAAAACTCTGGAACAGTCTTCTCTCATTTTGTAAAATCCTCTTCCTCTTTGCAAATCTTCAAATCAAAGACCTACCTATTTTCAAAGGCTTTCAGATTTCTTTGAAACCACATTTATTCTTAGTTATTTTAGTATTTTATCTCATTGGATGATGTATGTATGTGAAAATGTATACATGTATTTATGTCCAGGTATGGTGAATGAGTTGAATAAAGACTTATCCGCTGTTTTGTTTCCCTTAAAGCGCCTTAGAATCCAGTGCGCCTTATGGTCCAAAAACTACGGTACTGATTCAACTTCTTAAGTAAAAGCCAAAAAGTACAGGCTGTAAAATGTACTCAGAGTAAGAAAGTAATCGTTTTTGGAGAACTTTTTGGACATTTATTTTTGTGCAAAGCTAACTGAACGTTATGCTATATTAACAAAATGATATTACTGCATGGTAACAGAAACGTGACCTTATCCTGGTGGAGGGGTTTGTGTGTCCCAGGGATTTGAGGGGTGAGAATTTCTACTGAAAATCGCTTCAGTGGCGTTCAGCCCAACTGGAAATGTCCTTAAGTCTCGACCTTGGGTGATGCAACTCACCAGCCATAGGATGCAGTAAAGATCTCTCTCCCTCTCATCATGAGCTGAGTCTGTTGGGTCCGTGTTGTGATTGTGTCGTTCTGTCAAGGTTGAGCTGTGTGGCAGACGGCGATAATGAAAAGAGGCAACTTTATTGCTGTACAAAACTCAAAAAGTGGATACAAAAAACAAAAAAACAAAACCTAAAGTAGCAAACTAAGAACTGGGAAGCTAGAAGCTAGATACTTTTCAATAAATAAGATGGATGCGTCCTTGAATTGCTAAATCTCAGTGAATTTTCAAATGTTTTTTGTGATGTTTCCTTTTTTATTATTAAATAGTAAATAATAGTAAATAGTATAAATAATATGTAAACAACTTAACAACTCCCAAAGCTTCTAAGTCACGTCAGTGATGGCAAAGCAAAGTGTGCCTGCTCTGCACTGACAGAGGAGTGGCAAGTCCTGTGACCTGGCTTTTTTTGTCTTTGCCAAAACCACAGCATTGCAAACAAGAGCGGAACTTAAAGTAAAGAATCGATCTCACCGGGCTAGTATCAATCCGATACCGATGACGACCAGGTATCGATACAATTGATATTTGGATTGATCCTCCCACCACTACCATTTTTACGTTTATTTTTAACAAATCTCATAATGATGGCATTTTTTAGGGGTGGATTTAAAAAAATTGATTTCCTGATTCAAATCGATTTGAGTTTGAATAAGGCGAGATTTTTACATATAAATCTAATTTGCCAGAAATATCAGAATCTCAGGTTAAAGCTTACGAAATTATTTCAACAACCGCCAAACAGGTAAAACAGCAAATGAGAGTAAACGAATTCTGCAAAAAGATAAAAACACAGAGCGTTTGCGTACGTGCCCTTATCAACCAACGCCACGTACGTGGCTACGCCGTTGGGTGATGAAAGCCAACATCTCATGGATTCTGAAGCTGCAGGTTTTGTCACTCTCTCACCAAAATTCACTGAAAATGCAGGAAGTAAAAGTAAAATACGTAGTTTAGTTCCCACCACTCTTTGAATTTATACAGTATGACTACTCAGATTGTTTTAATTTTTATTTTTGTAGTGTAAAGGTCCAGTTTTGTTTCTTGATCTAAGCCTGAACAGCTACGCGTAGTGTCCAGTAGAGGGCTCTGTCGCTTAGTTAGTGGCAAGCTTCACTTCCAGGTCAGACCGGTTTTGTGGCGCACATTTGCCAGTAGGCAGCTCTGGATGAAGCGTGAAGCAGCGTGATACCGAAATTAACAATCTGCAGCCCCTGGAATGCAGAGCGAGGTACATGTTTTAAGTTGTATTTGATTGCTTAGTTGATATTTTGTTGTATTTTCTGCTTTATTTGAGTTCATATTTGTAATAAGCATCTAAGAAAATGTATTTTGTGTTTCTGTTTAGTTTTCACGGTGCATTGGCGCACCTCAGCACTGTTAGATTCTGAATGAATCTCAAAGTAAAAATTACTGCACCCGTCGAGGCTCTCTCTATTTCTTCCTCTATTTCTTCCGGGGGACTGCTACATGTAGGTTTGCATTTGTTATTGATCCATCTATAAGCCAGTTTCACAAATAAAAAGACTTTGTCTCATTTTTCTCAGGAGGACTTTCCACTCTTCCTCCCCACTCCAGAGAATACCACTTTGTGAACCAGCTGATGAACTGGACCGAAGCTCAGAGTTACTGCAGAGAACACTTCACTGACTTGGTCACCATCTACAACAGCAACATCAACCAACTGCTTGTGACAATGGCACAAAACATTGACTGGGCTTGGATAGGGCTCTATAATGATCGTTACAGCTGGAAGTGGTCCATGGCTTGCCTCCACCAGTGTGTGAATGTGAGAGTGAATGAATAGTGGCATTGTAAAGCGCTTTGGGTGCCTTGAAAAGCTCTATATAAATCCAATCCATTATTATGGAGGAAAAACTTTTTTATGTTGGCAGCACACATGAATTTCTGACCTGGGCTAACGGCCAACCAGACTGTAAAAGCAAAGGAATACTGTGTGGCTCTTCAGGGACAAACACAGATGAATGATAGACCCTGTGGAGATTCTTACCCTTTCCTGTGTTACAATGGTAGGAAAAACATTTGTTACCACTGTTATTACAGTTTTATGTGAGTCATAATTTACCTATTTAAAAGAAAAAATCTCTTTTCAATATTTCACAGCCAGCAGTTCAAGTTACATCTTAGTGATGGAGAGCCGCTCCTGGTCAGCGGCTCAGTCGTACTGCAGGACATACCACACAGACCTGACCAGTATAAGAAGCAAAGAGGAGAAATCCAACATCACGCTCACTTTGAATGGATCAGGGGTTCAGTATGTGTGGATTGGCCTCTACAGGGATCCCTGGGCCTCCTGGTCTGACAACACAACCTCCACATTCACTAACTGGACCAGCTGAAGAAGCAGGATGTGGACGGTGACTGCAAAACTGAAGACTGACTGGACTTCATGTGTGAAGTTAATAACATGCTGTGCTGAGCTGTCTCATCCTTTAAATCATTAAATATTTCAGAGTGTAAAGTGAAACCAATAACCTGTTTGTAGTAACGGTTGTAGTTTGACGGAAATTCTTTTAATCAGAGGTCCATGCACAGTTTTGTAGGTCTCCTTGAAATTTTCTTCATAGGCTTTAGTGTCTTATATTTATGTCTTTCAACACTTTAGACACTGTTTACAGTTTATTGGGATCCATAATTCTTGTTTCATTCTGACAGCAATCTCTGCTGACTTAAACAAAAGGTAAAGAAAATGAAAAATTTAAAGCAAAAAAACTGCTGTAAGAGGTCAGGATGGATACCAAAACACTGTTTATGTCCTGTTTCTGCTTAGACTGTTTCAGACCCATAAGAACCATGAATGGGATCATAAGAGTCCCAATCCATACCTGATTTAAATTGGTATGGTCCATTTTAAAGGGTTGGACTTTTAATACAGACTTGATGTCCTCGTATTGGACACTATTTCAATTGGATTTTTCACTGTTCATCAAATGTTGGCATGTTGAATTTTTCAGAAAGAATCCATTGCTTTCCTCCTGGATTATTTTCTTTAACATGAAACACTGAGATAAACACATCTTCAGTGCCCGTCTCCTCGCCAACCTCTTTCCTCCCAAAGATATGAAAAGCATTAGCTCGGAGTAGGTTAATTAGAGAAGTATAACTGATGTTATTTCATTATTATTCTGTGATTGTTATTATCATTTGCTTTAGCTTTGCTCCTGCTAAATTTCTTTAATAAATATCCTTCAAATAAAGTCTACATTAAATTATGACCACAACAAAAATAGCAGAGCGCACCACTGGATTATTTAGAGGAAACTCATCACCTGTGCTCATATTTGATTTGTCTAGTAGGAAACAGTGAGCAGAGAGATTAGACAAACTTGACAGACTCACAGACACATTGATAGTTTTAGTATTTTAATGCTGTCAGCAAGAAAACTGCAGAATCATTACAGTTGAAGGCTGTTTAAAGGGAAAAAAGTCAAATCTGAACTGATGGTTCCTCATTTGTCAGCTGAAAATGTGTCTGACTGTGAGATGAGCTCATTGGACTTCCTCTCCTTCTCCCTGAGATTCATCTTCTTCAGCCAGCCGTCCTTCAGCAGCACCAACACAGAGGTTACAGTCCACCAGGCCGCTATTCTCCCATCTGCCCTGCACCTGCCCCCTGTTTTCCTAGAGAGACATGACAGCACAGAGATCCATCTTTAGCAACAACAACAACAATAACAATAATAATAATAATAATAATGAAATGTATTTATAAAGCGCCTTTCAAGACACCCAAGAACACTTTACAATAGGAGAAAACACATAATAGAACAATGACAAAATGAAGAACAATAAAACAAAGCACAAGATAAAATTAACAAAAAGTGGGTTTACAGTGAATATGCAGATATGAACAGATGGGTTTTGAGTTGAGGTTTAAACTGGGGGAGAGAATCAATGTTTCTTATATCTGGGGTTAAAGAGTTCCACAGCCTGGGAGCAGAGCAGCTGAAAGCTCTGCTTCACATGGTGGTGAGGGGGAAAGAAGGCACAGCAATATAGAAGAAGAGGATAGAAGTGAGCAGGCAGAAAAGGTAGTGCTAATGAGTTTATCAGACTCTCAGATCGTTATGTAGGAATTTTGGCCTATTGTTCTTTACAGAATTGTTTGAGTTTGCTGAGGTTTGTGTGTTTCTTTAAGCCACCACAACATTTCAGTCAACTTGAGGTCTGGACTTAAAGGACATCATGGACCACAGTGATTCTTACTTCTTACTTAGAAGTACATGTAAAAGTAAAAGTACTCAATTACAATAAGGGTCTTAAATACTCATCTGTCCGATTTAATCAGATTCAATAGAATTTTATTCATACAGCGGCAAATCAACAACTCTAAGACATTCGGTGAGTTTTAATGACACTTGGAGCAGCAGAATACAGCAGGTTACTCAGTCTGAACAAAAGATGGAAATCCAGAAAAGGAAACTCACCCTAAGAACAGGAAAACAGAGATATGAGGAGGACAGCAGGTGGTGAACAGAAACTGGAAGCTAACTAATGAAACGGCTGGCCTTTAAAGTACACAAGGAGCTAATCAGAGAAGAAAACATTGAGAAGGGAAGGCCATCACTAAGGCAGGAGAGGATAAAGACAGGTGGAGCTCGTAGAATAATAGCTGTCTGTGGTGCTGGGAGCTAAATGAGTCCCAGTAATGTGACGTGTATTTAAAGGCTCTGTATGAATCGAGCTCCTTACAGCTCCTTACTAGCTAAAAAGAAAAAGATCAGAAATCAGCTGTTTGTATCACACGCATCACAATTAGCTGACTTCAGTTCACACTAAAACACATTCAGACAACAGACAGAGCTTCAGAAGAAAAACAGCATTCATTTGATCTGTGAAAATAATATGAAGGAGAAACTAAAGAGTAACAATAAAATCCAGCTAAGATCCAAAAACAGAAGCTTTTATCAAAAAGCACATTTGCTGAACTCAAGTCTGTCTGCTCCACCCACCTCTAGCTATACAATTGATGATGTCACAGATTGGCTTACCTGAGCAGGTGAGCTCCAGGACTGAACCAGGAGTAAATGATTCACTGATGATGGTTGGTGACTGTAAACACCCCATCATAGAAAAATAAGAAGGTTCACAGAAAAGTCTGTGAATCCACACAGGTGTGTTTGAGGACTCTCTCTTTTTTACAGAAACATCTGAGCCACAGTCCAGATGTTTGCAAAAAGCAGCTGGTTCCTTCAGGGTCCTGGCCATTGTATGCACTGGTCTCCACTCTCCCAGTTTCATTTCCAGTGTACCTGCACAGTGACTGGCTCCTCCCACTAACCTGATAGGCTCTGAACAGAAAGCAGAGAGTCATCAGTAAAAAATGAAGTGAGTTTGAAGCAAATCGAAGCTGCAGCTGCTCTTCTACCTGAGCAGGTGAGTCCAACAGCTTTGCCTGGTGAGCAGCTGTTTCTAGTAGAGTTTGAGCTCCTACAGTCCAGGAGAGTAGACTCATGGCCTTCACACTGGAACTCTTTGCTCCACACCGGAGCCCCCACATCTCCATAGAGCGCCCCCTGGAGGGCTGAGGGAGGCCCGCAGCCAAGCTCCCTACAAACCACCTCTGCATCCTGTTGGTCAAAATCAGCCTCACACACGGAGGTCCAGCTCTGCTTGGACTGGTTAGACTGGTTGTAGTTGACCTCCAGTCTGCCTGAACACAGACTGGGCCCATTCAGCAGCCTCACAGAGTCTGAAGAGATCAGAGAAGATCCAACAGACAGAGATCAGAGACAGCAGACACGAGAAGAAGAGGTCAGCAAACAACTTTTCACTGATTCAAACTTTCAAAGTGTGAAAATCAGAGTTCATCCAGTAAATCCAAACCAAACACACCCAAAGACAACAGAAAATCAGCTTTAGAAGCAACAAATTATACAACTGAACTGTGACAAATGCGCACAAATATGAAGAAGAACCTAATGACTGAAGAAAAATTCCAGCTAATAGATACCATCAAACAGGTCTTTTACTTGACTCAAGTCTTTCAGTGCTTTTCATGACGCCAACTCAGTTCACCTAAAGTGGAAGAAACCTAAAGCGTAACCAGGTGGTGGGGGGGGGGGGGGGGGGGGGGGGGGGGGGGCAGAGATGTATAAAAATGTGTGTGTGTGTGTGTGTGTGTGTGTGTGTGTTGACTGCAAGATAAAGAGAAAACTGTAAAAACGTTTGTAATCAAAACCTTTGTGATCAAATTACGCCACATATTAAAATGTTATAATAATCTAATATTATAATGTTTCATATTTATCACATTTATTCATTTCACGCAGGAAACAAATTCTTATTTTGAATCTGATACTTGCTGAAAATGCTGAAAATGGCACTGTGAATGTAAACAGTAAGAATAAAAAAAAAAACCCCAACTTATTTTGAGTGCTGTTGATGGTAGGTAGTTATACTTCTGTGACATCTAATAGTGTTAGAGGACTTACTGAACAACCATTTTTGATTTGACAACATTGAGTTAAATGTTTACTCTTTTTAAAAAAAAAAGTGCTCAAACAATTTTTTGATTTTTCATTTCATGATGCTAATGCTAATGTTAGCCTTAATGTTATTAAAATGTATTATGTTCCACCAAATCAACCCACTGGGCCTGCTTTGTTCATCCATTACTGTTAATAAATCACATTAAGTGTTATCAGAGGAGTTAATAGTAGTAAATTTAGCAAAAGATCAAGATTAAACATGTAGACATCATAATTATCACAGCTGGTAAATCAATATTACAAAGTTGCCAAAATTATAATTTTATGTTTTACATTTTTAGATGGATGCTAAACAATTCTGTTGCTTAAAACAGCAGGTTGCTCTGTTCATGAACCAGAAGCCACAATGGTCGAACTTCTCACCCTATCTCTAACAGAGAGGCCAGCCACCCTTCTGAACGAAGCTCATTTCTGCTTGTATCTGCAATCTCGTTCTTTTGGTCACTACCCACAGCTCGTGATCATAGGTGAGGGTAGGGACTAGGGATGGGCACCGGTATCTGGTGCCATCATGGCACCGGTTCTGACATAAACGGTAGTAACCAGACCGAAAAGCAGCGCACATTTCGGTGCTTTATTTCGGTGCTTTTTTTTTTTCTTGAGATGTCGTACACTTTGGATTCTAGCCAATCATTTTACCTTTACAAGGATAGTAGGCGGGCCCAGATATGTACGGTCTTTTAGAGCAGAGCTACAGATTAAAAATGCCCAAGGCGAAGCGGTCAAAAGTCTGGCTGTACTTCACGGCAAAAGATGCAAACTCAGCAGCCTGCAACAAGTGCTTTAAGCCCCACGCCTCTGGTACCACGAGCAAAAAGGAGGAGATCACGTTTAAACGGTTATAACACGGGGTGAGAAATATAAGTCCAGACATGTGTGGTATCGACAGAAACCTCTGAATCTCAGCTAAAATGTCATATAAACCATTTCTACAACCACCAAACTCAACGAAAACAAGCCATGATTAAACGAGCAGTTATGTAAATGCGCACAAGGCGAACCAGAAATTCTTCAGACTTCATGTAACCGGTTAAAGACAGGCTGGTTATCTTCCAGAGCTATCACCAATTCCAAACACCAAGTTTCACCACACTCTGACCAAAATTCACTGAATTAGCCGCAAAAGAAGACCACAAAAACACACAGCGGCGCAAATGCGCTAAGACAGAAATTGGCTTACCGTCCAGATTTCCTCCGTTATTTTCGTCGGTAGCCGGTAGCCATGTGATTATCAGCAGTTACCACGCCTACCTAGCCGCATCAGAGTCGTTTTCCATCTACAACCTCCATTTTAGACCCACCTATAGACACGTGACTGGACAGACGTCACATGTAGTAAATTTGGACACACGTGGGTTTTGGCCTTTGAACGTCTGATTGGTTGAAGTAACGTGAACGTGGCATCGTTACTGTGACTCTATTGGCTCAAACAATTAAAAAGAGGTGTCAATCATGCAAATTGACCAAAAGAAACCAAAGTTACAGCCCCTCAGAGTTTAAAGGGCCAGAGGCCAATTAAGCGCTCCATGGTAGAAAAGGCCCATTACCATGTAAATGTATGGTTAATTCTTCAAAAACGCATAAAAAAAACCAAACATTTTTAGGCATGTTAATAAAATTAATTAATGTCTGCTCTTAAATACCTAAAAAAAATCAACTGGCATGGTGTCCAATTGTGTGCCAGAATTGGACATTTTTGTACAACGTCTGGATATTCATGTATTGACAGCACTGTAATTTTTCACTGTTTCACTTTAAAAACATAAATTTTTGCACAGATGATGTTTATATGTTGTTACGGTTCTTATCATTTTGCAGAAAAAAAGAGACCGCTAAAAATAAAAACATGAGAGGTTTTTGGACGAAGTTTGTGTTCTCCATTCTTTAAGCACTGGTTCGAGCACCATTTAAGCACCGGCACCGTTTCAAAAGTACCGATTTGGCACCGGTATCGGATAAAACCTAAACGATACCCATCCCTAGTAGGGACGTTTCTTAACTTTCTGAAAGTGCATTTTGCCCATTTTTGCAACTTCATCTACAGCTGTTATTTCTCCTGTGCACTAGTGCATGGACTGATGTATAAATGTCTGGAAAAAAATCTTGAAGATTGTTGAATTCTAGGGTATGTTTTGAAGCACTTCCTTCCAGTCATGTATGTGCAGTTTCATGTGTTGGCTGCAGACTGAGCAACGTTTTGTTGGCAGGTTTTAATGTCTGTATTTTGGCAATTAAGTTCTAATTGCCAGATTTGGATCCACACTTCCTTTCCTGATTCTCAGTTTTTCATTTTTTACTTATTACGTCATAGAAACTATGTGATACTGTCCAACAGAATAATAGAACAGAATTGCAGAGCTTCAGAAGTTGCCTTAGACTCTTTTGGTTCGAAATATTTTAATTAATATCCCTGGATTGTAAATACTCCAGGGACTGTTGTCAGTATTTTCACTGCTGCACTACAAACAATAACTGTTAATAATTATTTCAGCAAACTTTAATTGTTACCAAATACAGTCTAAATGAGCGTTTCTGACACTGTGTAACTCAGTTTAACACAGTAACCCAAAGGGTCCATTAGTTAGGACCTGTGGAATTACAGGGATTATTTTACATAACCATCATCTTATCATTGCAGTAATTATCATTTCATCAAAGTGTTTATTGAAGCTGCTGGCATTATGTTATAATTTATATTATAGGGGTTATCATAATTAAATATTAACATGTTTATGACAGGTGCAGTTATAACTACTTTAAAATGATTGAGTTAAATATATATGTATCATAACTCATATGCTGAGTATATTGTTACAGTAAAATAGTACCTGAGCAAAGGCCTGAATGTATTCAGCTTCTTGTTGCATTTGAGTTTGCTTAGTTACAGGTGACGGAAGGATGTCCAGCCCATGGTGACCTCAAAGGCCTTAGATCATCACCATATTCTTAAGAGTATGCCACAAGGAGGAACCTCTATGTTGCAGTTAATTCTTAAAATACATGAATGTTCTGTACATGCAAATTATGTGCTTGTAAACGCAAGAAGGGGCGTTACAATACCCTGATGTTATAAAAGCAATCTAGAGTGTATTTTGGGTAGAGATGTACAACTGTTTTGCAGTTTACACCTCTCCACGCTGCGTGCATTCATTAAAATCAATTGTTTGATTGACCTCTTCTGGACCATCATTGTTTTACTCTCATCCTCAATTTCGGACCCGTAACATTTGGTGCATTGGCCGAGGGTTGAGGGAGAAAAGGTGGAGGTTGAGACTGAGAGGGTCCAAGGTGCTCAAACAGGCAGACACGAGTCAGTGGTCGAAGTGAGTGGACATAAGCCGGCTTATTCAAAGGTAAGGCACTACCTGTTGAATTATTTCCAAACAGTGCTGAATTGGTTCTGACAAAATTGAAAGTCTACTCACTGAAAATTACTGGTGAGAGTCTGTTTTGATTTTGGTGAAAATCTCATGAGAACTGAAGTTGAAGTAATGATAATGTAAGGTTAAGTGACAGTACTGATTAAAGGAAATGCAGTTGGACTGCTAAGGAAAGAGAATTTAAAGTAGTTGGACTACTGAATTTAGGATATAGGTCATTTGAAATCTGTATATGGTCATACAGTTATAATTGAATATAAAGCTGGGCTTGGACATCAATACAGTCGGTTTTGTGGTTTCATAGGATGTCTTTAAAATACAAGTAAATTTCTGTAGAACGGAACTGTGGGAAGTTCTAAGAAAGTGCATTGTTCGGAGGTGACGCTCCCAATTTCCTGGGGACGCTCAGGATTTTCCGTTGGACGGGATAGTCCGATTGGCAATCGTGGACAACTGAGGACGGTCCAAAATAGCTACTGATTGGATCAGTTGACCGTTTGGAACGGTGTTTGCACTTTGTTTGGGTAATAAAGGTTGGACCTTGGGCGTTGGACGCTTTTAAATTTACTTAGGATATTTAGGGATTAGAGCAGATACAGTTTGGAACTGAGACTGTCATTGATTATCAAAAACTTGGAGTTTGTCCCTTGGAGGGTTAATTCAAATTTTGTCTAAATTATGTAGGTTGTGCAATTTAAGGCCTTGTAAATATTATTTAATTTATCAGACGTCTCTATGTTATAATTTCTTTGTTTGTGTATAGGCTTTGCCTGTCACAGGCACTGCAGCCGGCTGGTTATTTTGAGAGTGTGTCTGTGTTTATGTAAATTAGATGCCTGCGACTTATTTAGACTGACATTTCCTGTTTACTAATGAGTAACTAATGACTGACTGCAGAGCCTGGGTTAAGGACGACTTATATTGGTGTTTTAAGGGAAGAATTGCTTTTATTTCTACTTTGTTGGCATTACGGTTGTTAAATACGATGACTACTTTATAATACATGTCTGTCTCATTTTGCATGTGTGCGAGTGGCTTTCAAATGTAGTTTTGTAATGTAACCTGTACACTCCATGGAGGAAACAGACCATGGAGTTTTGGAAGAAGATAGCAGAGAGATGACTGGCTTTACGTTTAGTCTTGTGTTGACTCCAATAACGGATGGTCAGACAGGGCTGGTTGAAACAGAGGTGCGTGTTTGCTGTGAAATAGGGGCCACTGACCATGACTCAAAACACAAAGGCTGTGAGATTAAAATTACTGTGAGTAACGGTTTGACTTTTGATTAGGGAAATAATATGCTTACTTTTGGCTCTATGAAGATATTTGACCTTCAGTGATGTTATGAGAGGTTTCAGTTTTCTTTTTCTTTTTTCTTTTGACTTGCTCTTTCTGATCATGGAAGGCATGTCCAAAATACTCGTATGAAAGCGTATGTTGTGTGATTTTAACTGTGTGAATGCTGTCAGTATTTGATTTGAGTGACTGGGTGATTTGTCTGAGTAAGTGAAAAGGGGAAGTCTGAGAGAGAGAAAGGCAGTGCGTGTGAGACGATTTATGGCGTCTGAAAGAGGTTAGAGCATTTAAAAGGTGTGTATGGAATAAAGGAGTGTGAAATATATTTCTTGTGTGATGAAAAGTAGGATGTGCTAAAGTTTGAAAGTGTTTTTAATTCAAGAAAACAAAAAAAACAAAGGAGTTAGATTAGTTTGAGGAACAGGAAATATTGCTCTATGTACCGGGGCTGCAGCGACAGGAAATAGTGAACAGGAACTGTGCATGCCCATATATGGGAACTGAGTGTGTACAGAAAGAACACAGAGAGAGAGATTTAACTCTAGGCACATGAAGCAAATGAAGCCTTTAAGAAAAAATGAATATAATACTAATTATATGGTTTAGTGTGTCAATACAGGTGGGCGTCTTTCAACATTGCAACCTTGAGTTCAGCAGCAGAAAAGTAGATTAAAAGAATTGGGAGAATAAGCCAGTTTTTGGCTCGAAATTGTGCGGCTGGATCTCTCACTTTGTCCCTGAAGCGGAGAAGAAGTTCAAAGGACAGTCAATCGCCTGATGAAGACCGATAGAACATCGTGGATGTGAAGAAGTAACGGAAGCTAAAAGACAGTGCACGCGAAAGCAGTAACACTGACAACGACTGATGAGTCCAGCAGCATGGAAGAAAGCACGTGATGCAACATGCATGCGGGTGAAGAACAGCGTGATATGTCTGCTTGAAGGCACTGACTGTCATATTTGCCAAGCTTGGAGCAATCTTGGAAGAAAAGACTGAAAAGATGAATGGAGAAGAAAACAGAGCAAATGAAAATAAGACTGAAGGAAGAGGAAATACTGAAAGATCAAAACAGAGAAGAAACAGACTGTGTTTGCTGGAGCTTTGAAGCCCGAACAGGACATTGTGCAGAGAGGACCAGTGAGAGATGAAGCTGGACGAGTTTGACTGCGAGAATATAGGATATAATTGGATTGAAAATTGAAACCTGAACTCATGAATTGTTTAGGGATGTCCACCACAGCATAACAAAGAGGTAAACATTAGAAAAGGTAAGAATAATGAAAGAAATAATTGTCATTACCTTAATGAATAGAAAACACACATACAAATTGTTATATGTGAGATTATTTTTGAAATGAATCAGAAGTGAGATAGTTTGAATCTAGAGCTCAGTGAAAAGATGCATAAATTAACTATGAATACATGAAAATGCAATGAATACATAAGGATGCAATGAAGAAAACAGCTTACACTGCATTTACATGACCACATAACGCAAGGAAGAACACGCTTACATACATGGCATAATTGGTATTTTTGACTAGAAAAAGAGAAATGGGTCGTTTAGGCGTCCGTGATAATAATGAAAATGTCTTAGTTTGTTATTTTCAGGAGTAAAGCAGACCCAGGCCAATTCTCCAGATGCAGGAGTCTGAAGAAATTACAGGTTAACATGAATGGATATGTTAAGGCAAGTTTCTGGTTGAATTGTTTACAGTGTCCAGGAACCTGAGAGCAAGCCCTAACTGCTGGCGGAAGGCCAGGAGGGCTGTGATTTAAGGTGGGAAATTAAAGTTGGGGTTAGTGATTCGGGGACGGAGAAAACTGACTCTTTAACTGGAGAATGGGAAAGTGTCTGTGAGACTGTGAAGCCATATATGCAAAATAGCACACACAAACATACGCAATGAAGATCGGCTTGCTACTTGTATGAGTGATAGAATGGTGTGAATGTTTAATAAAGTGATTAAAGTGTTTATAAGAGTGACTCAGGAGTGCTCTTGCACTGATTGATCAAAGTAAGTGATTAGTATAGAAAGAAAATGAAAATAATCGAATAATGTGATAAAGTTTAAACATGTATTTATTTTGCCAAGTTAAATTGTTGAGATATGGCTGAGTATGGAAAAAGTTTGAGAGCTCGTGTGAATGTGGACAGAGGAGGTTGCTGTGTGTGTGTGATTGAGGCCTTAAAGGAGGGGTAGATTGTTCAGAGGTGCAAATTTGATTAGGAGGTTTATAAATTAGTGTTGACACATTGTTGTAAGATCTTAGGCTGAATCTGAGTATGGTAAAGTGCCTAAAGGGGGATATTGTTGTGTACGAAACGGTGTAGCTTTTGGCGAGGTTTTCAGTGTGTCGAACGGGTGAAATTTCAGATTGTTGAAGATTTTTGAGGTTGTTGTTTTATTTTTAATAGAGGGAGTTTTGATAAACATGGACATGTCTAAAAGGGCCCATAGTTTTTATAACAGTGCACTTAGAAAAAACCTGTCAGGTGATTTTGTTTTGTGTTTTGATGAGCTAATAATCAGCTCTCTTTTTCTCATTTTGTTCTAAGCAGGCCTGCAAAAGAGTGGATAACAGCGCTGACAAAGTAAAAGGATTGCCGCGAGCCAATCCAGTCTAAAAGCAGAAAGAACTATTTTCTTAAAAACAAAGTAAAACAAATAAATGAGTTGATGTTGCTGAGAGTGAAGACTGAATATTTGCGAGATAGTCTCCACTGTCAGCAATACCTGATGTTAATGCGTGTGAGTGAATGTGTGTAAATGGATGGTGACTGGACGGACGAGGCAGACCATAGGTTGGACCGACTGGACACTGACAAAAGACTGGACTAAGGTTAGACACATGATTGATAACTTTTCTGTTTTAAGTTTTCTTTTTTATAATACAGGTTGGATCATAAGTGAGGAAAAACTGAGTATGAAATGTGAAGTTCTGGTTAACACACAGGTTTTTGTTTCTAGGACGTTTCAAGGATGCAGGCTGTGGATGGAGCCAAGAAAGGATTTGACATGATGATTAATTTGATTTCATTCCTTAAATACAGGTTTGAAGGGCCGGAGCATGTATGCCTAATATGATAGGACTAACTTTTTTCTTTTAATTTCCTAAGCTCGAGTGAAGGATTTTGAGTTTGTAACACATGAGATGTGTCACAAAAAGGGGGGTGTTAATATATGCGATTAGCTACATGAAAGGTGCTCTTTTAGGGTTACTAAGCAAATGTCTACGTGACCTTTCTGAGTTCTGAGAATAACTCTGTTAAGTTGACAGGAAACACGTTGGAACAGCCATATAGGGCAAATGTGTTGGAGCTTGTAATTAAATGTGGGACTTGAAAAGAGGAAGAGAAAGTCCAAAGGTGAGGTAGAGAGTAGTGGGTAACAGGCTGAAGGGGACTGCAGAAACTTTAACTGTAGTACAGGACGTGCTTGAGACGATCAGACGAGAGAAGGAGAAGGTCAGGAATAGTTTAAACTAAGATTGAGAAAGTAAATGGGGTGAAAGGGGGTGTAGCTTCAGGGCAGTTCACAGCCCGGCGTAAACGCAAGGTGCTGTCACACAGCTTAAGTCATTTGGTTGATTTATTTTATGACAAAATAATAACAAATGAAGAACAATACAGAATCCAAATCTGAACCAAAGAACAAAATAGTGAAATGTGGATTATTGGGTTTTTCTCTGTATATATGAAGTATTTGTAATGTGTATCTGCTAATGAAGGCTTGTAGAGGCCAGTTTATACTCACAAACAAGTGCTCAGCCAGACTGAAAAACAGGAAGCTTTAGTGCACAAGGCATATTAATAAATATAGACACAAAAAGAGGAACTCCCCATATAAACAACGTTCAAAAATGTGTGAAGTATAAAGTACCGAAATAACACTATATAAGTCACAGTTGATGATTCTAATGTTAGAGAGCTCTTGCAACTGGTGTCTGAGCTGTGCAGAGGTCTCTCTTAAGACAGGTACTTATGTAGGTTAGCATGAGGTTGAGTTAATTTTATACACAATGCATAACTGTGCTTGTTTAGAGTTGATGTTCTATCCAAGAGGGTTTTAAGCTTCACTGGTGAGAGTGTCCAGGTGATACATGTTGAGGGAAGATGAGAACATAGCAGGTGAATTGCATGCACGCTTACAAACACACATGATTTAAATATAGGCCAGGCCAAAGGCCTGGACTTGATGCAGCTTTCAACTTTACAGCTCCTAACTTGCAGGAATGGCGGGGAGTGTAATGAATGAATGCAAAACATGCTTACAGACACAATCATGACAGGGGTTTATTTTACAGGGTAAAGGTGGACCACAGGTTGCTTTGTTTCTGCTTAGCAACTACTGAGGTAAAAGGTGTTAAAGATAAATATGCAATAAGTGAACAGGAAATGTGTGAGGGTGAGCCGGGTGAAACAAAATGTTGTAGAGAATGGAAACTTGTCTAACGGGCATTAACAGTAACCTTGGCATGTTATGTATATGCTTGAGGCCAAAAGAGGCGCAAATCCAGATAGAAAACTTTGAAGTGTGCTTTTTAGCGGAGATTTAGGCTGACATGGGGATGGTGTGCATTTTACTTGGGTTGTGTTTAATAAGACTAAAAGCGTTGCTCACACACATAAAGAGTATTGAGATTAAATAAAGTTAATATAATGGATAGAGCCCAGAACAGGATAATACATAAGTAAAATCAAATGTAATGTTTGATTTCACTTTTATTGGGAAAATAACTAGCCAAGAAATGTGTATTGAATTCTCCACATACTTTGAAACTGCGCAACTCTGAGTGGGCAATGTAATGAAGCAACTGTTACATATTTGCATTAAACTAGCCAACATAGACTCACCACCACATGATGTTGCCCTGCAGCAGGGGCAGAAAATCATTTGCAAACCAGGGATCTTATGTTGATTATCATATTCTTACTTATGTACACACACACACACACACAGAAGGGAAAAATTTCAAAACAAAAAAAAAAAAAAAAAACTTCGCTTAACCTGTCAAGCACAGGAGTAAAATAAAAATCTTTTTGGGCTTTGTTAAAATTTCTTTAGTAAAAGTGTAAAAGGCCAAACCTAGGAAGTTCGGCAAACAGGAAAGTTCCTCGAGTATCAGGAGTTAATAGTCAGGAAACATTTCTCACATTAACGCCTTATATCTGACAAATCATTGACTCATAGATGCAGATAGACATACAAGTGCACATACATCCAGATGTGCATTTAGACATTAAAAGTGTAGAGACATGTACACACAGATTGGCAAACCGGTACAGAGTCTAGCTGAAGAGCTTAACAAAGTAGACGTGGCAGTAGGGTTTGTGATTTGGCCTGATATGATATTGTGAACCAACTTTGAATAATGACAGGAACCTGAGATGAACACAGTAAGTTAGTAAGGTGTAGCAGAGAGAGGTTGTTTGTTTCTATCCCTTACAGGAGAAGATTTCCACTAGAGAGGGACCCAGAAAAGGAGCAGAGACCACTTAAGCATGAAGTGTTTTCAAGTGGGAGCTGGTGTTTTATTGCTGGACCACCTAGAGGACATGAGGTTGTTGTCGGATTAGCTGAGTCAGGGGGCGGCTAGAGAGGGTCAGAGCGAAGGTAGTGGACCTGGGAATGGTGTAGTGACGTCTTTGGAAGACGTCAAGAGAGGGAATTGTGGAATTACAGGGATTATTTTACATAACCATCATCTTATCATTGCAGTAATTATCATTTCATCAAAGTGTTTATTGAAGCTGCTGGCATTATGTTATAATTTATATTATAGGGGTTATCATAATTAAATATTAACATGTTTATGACAGGTGCAGTTATAACTACTTTAAAATGATTGAGTTAAATATATATGTATCATAACTCATATGCTGAGTATATTGTTACAGTAAAATAGTACCTGAGCAAAGGCCTGAATGTATTCAGCTTCTTGTTGCATTTGAGTTTGCCTAGTTACAGGTGACGGAAGGATGTCCAGCCCATGGTGACCTCAAAGGCCTTAGATCATCACCATATTCTTAAGAGTATGCCACAAGGAGGAACCTCTATGTTGCAGTTAATTCTTAAAATACATGAATGTTCTGTACATGCAAATTATGTGCTTGTAAACGCAAGAAGGGGCGTTACAATACCCTGATGTTATAAAAGCAATCTAGAGTGTATTTTGGGTAGAGATGTACAACTGTTTTGCAGTTTACACCTCTCCACGCTGCGTGCATTCATTAAAATCAATTGTTTGATTGACCTCTTCTGGACCATCATTGTTTTACTCTCATCCTCAATTTCGGACCCGTAACAGACCCCATCATGATTTGGGCTCTGCCTCCAGACAGTTAACAATATCTTTACACTCACAAGAAGGGTTTCTCTCCAAGTGGAGACAGCTACTCACTAAAGTGTAAAACTGTACCAGAACATTCAAAGGAGACAATTAGGTGTTAACGATGGCTTCTTTGTGTGCAGCAGAGTTCTGCGCACATGAGTTGTTGAATTTACGTACAAAGAAGTTGATTGTGCCTGTGATTATTTGCTTGCACATTTGTTGTGACATAAACATCATTCCATAGACTCTGCATTATATTAGAGCTCACTGTGTAACTAGGTTCTAATCATATCTTTTGGTCCTTAAACACTAATTTCAAAGTAAGCGTGGTGTCAACAAACTCCATCACCTGCACACAGTCTGTGCTCATATGTGCAGGTATTTATCACAGCACTTTCTAAAAGACTTCCACATCAGATACACCTTTTTCTTCATCACCTCCAGGCACATTTATGGAAATGGAAGATCCTTTGTGAATGTTGAAAGGAAACAATTTCCATGTCAGAGAAGAAAAGAGGACCTGAGGAAGGAGCTGCTGATCGTCTTCTACAGCTGCTCCATTGAAAGTGTGCTGACAACTGTATCTGTGTGTGGTTCTCCAGCAGCACCATGGCACAAAAAAGGCACTTCAGAGGGTAAAAAAATCATTGGACATACAGGATAATAATAATAATAATGTGCAATAAAACATATACTAATTCTATTTATTATGCACTTAGTCCAATGTCTTTTTAATTATTACGTTAAGTTACTGTGTTGTTGTCCTGTTGTGCTGTGTGTAGTGCCAACATGGAACCCATTTTCATTGTACTATTGTAGTAGGTAAAACTGTGCAATGACAATAAAAAGTTAACTCTCATAAGTCAGCATGATGAAAAACACACTGTCTACTCTACCCACCTCCTCATGTAACAAATGATGAAGTGACGTGGTTACCTGAGCATGTGAGATCCACAGTGGAGGAAGAGTTTACTGATATTACATACTCCCTCAGAGGAAATCCACTCCGAACAAAGTCAGTTTGTATCCTCCACACAGGTCTGTCTGAGGACTTCCTATGTTCTATAGCAAGAGCAGAGCCACAGTCCAGCTGTTTACAGGCAACAGCTGCTTCCCTCAGGGCCCAATCATATCCCCCCACTGGTCTCCACTCTCCTATTTTCGCTTCCAGTGTACCTGCACAGCGACTGGCTCCTCCCACTAACCTGATAGGCTCTGAACAGAAAGCAGAGAGTCATAAATAAAAAAATGAAGTGAGTTTGAAGCAAATCGAAGCTGCAGCTGCTCTTCTACCTGAGCAGGTGAGTCCAACAGCTTTTCCTGGTGAGCAGCTGTTTCTAGTAGAGCTTGAGCTCCTACAGTCCAGGAGAGTAGACTCATGGCCTTCACACTGGAACTCTTTGCTCCACACTGGAGCCCCCACGTCTCCATAGAGCGCCCCCTGGAGGGCTGAGGGAGGCCCGCAGCCAAGCTCCCTACAAACCACCTCTGCATCCTGTTGGTCAAAATGATCTTCACACACGGAGGTCCAGCTCTGCTTGGACTGGTTAGACTGGTTGTAGTTGATCTCCAGTCTGCCTGAACACAGACTGGGCCCATTCAGCAGCCTCACAGAGTCTGAGGAGATCAGAGAAGATCCAACAGACAGAGATCAGAGACAGCAGACACGAGAAGAAGAGGTCAGCAAACAACTTTTCACTGATTCAAAGTCTACTCAGCACAACTCCAACATCATTTCATCATTAACATCAGAACACACACATGTTACTGACACACACAGTTCATACTCATATATGTCATCAAATGCAGACAAACTCCAAGACATTCACTGAGCGTTAATGACACTAGGAGCAGCAGAATACAGCAGGTTACCCAATCTGAACAAAAGATGGAAACTTGACAGGGAAACACAGAGATATGAGCAGAGCAGAAAGTAGTGAAGAGACACTGAAAGCTAACTAAGTAAATGACTGGCCTTTCCTGTCTTAAGGCCCTTATATTATCAGAACTCTCCAAAAGACCACTTGCATCCAGACTAGGGCATACTTGTGGCCTTTTTACTCACCATGTGTTTTACACCCCATCTGCATTTAATTATGAGACACCCCAAAAGGTTCATTCTGTTCATCTAGACCAGAGGTATCGAACTCCAGGCCTCGAGGGCCAGTGTCCTGCAGGTTTTAGATATGACCCTGGGTCAACAGACCTGAATCAAATGATTAGTTCATTACCAAGCTCCTGGAGAACTTCAAGACATGTTGAGGAGGTGATTTAGCCATTTCAATCAGCAGTG
The DNA here is from genome assembly GCF_001858045.2 of Oreochromis niloticus. Taxonomy (NCBI): domain Eukaryota; kingdom Metazoa; phylum Chordata; class Actinopteri; order Cichliformes; family Cichlidae; genus Oreochromis; species Oreochromis niloticus. Next base: position 61,393,320 of record NC_031967.2, read on the forward strand.
TTGGATCAAGGACACATCTAAAACCTGCAGGACACCGGCCCTCCAGGCATGGAGTTCAACACTTAGACGTAGCACTTTCAGTGGAAGAAATTTTGTCACTCATCAAACTGACTTCAATCTCAGCTGACGGATGAGACTGATGAAGGCAATTGAGATTAACATACCTGGATGGTTAAGCATGCATCAAGACATAATTATGAGATACTACTGTTCTATCAGAGGTTCTTCTTGTTAACAGGGAGTTTCTCTTTCCCTCTCTCACCAAGCACTTGCTCATAGTTGATTGTCAGATTTTTTGCATTTTCTCTGTATTATTGTAAGGTCTTTACCTACAATATAAAGTGCCTTGAGGTATTTGGCGCTAAATAACTGAAACTAAATTGAAGGGAATTTAAATACACAAGCAGCTAATTAGAGAAAAAAAATCATTGGGCAGGAAAGGCCATCACTAAAGCACGAAAGGTTAGCAATAGATGGAGCTCGGAGGATAATAGTTGTCTGTAGTGCTCAGAGCAAAGTCAGCCATAATTTTATGCATGATATGAATTTAAATTCAGTTTAACTCAGGGAGGTGCAGCCATCTGCTGCAACCAGGTGGAGGTGAAGGGAGGAAGACAGGGCCAAAGACACGCTGTGGAAGAGAGCCAGAGATTAGGAATATTTTCAGAGAACTATTAGGTAATAAGAATGTTTCCTTAGATTTGCCTAAGTATTTTTATAAGGAAAATAAGATTATAAAGGACATGAATGAAGTGGTAAATGAATTCAATTCCTTTTTTGTAAATATTGGCCCTAATTTGGCGAATCTAATTAGAAAACATGATAAGTTGGAACAAAAGGATGATTGGAAAGGTGAAAGCAGAGTAGTTAAGTATATTTTTAGCTGATATCACTGAAAAAGAAATTGTAGCAATTTTAAACAAGACTAAAAATAAGACATCTACTGATTGCGATGGTTTAGATATGGTTATAGTTAAAAAGACATTGGACTGTATAATTACTCCTCTTTGTTATCTTTTCAATCTTTCATTCCACACTGGCGTATTTCCTGACAGAATGAAAGTGGCAAAAGTGATACCTTTGTATAAAAAGGGAGATAAACATAGTTTTAATAATTATAGGCCAGTGTCACTTCTGTCACAGTTTTCTAAAGTACTGGAAAAACTGTTTGTGGAAAGACTTGAGAGCTTTATTGAAAAACATCAATCACTAAGTCAAAATCAATATGGATTTCGGAAAAATAGATCAACGGCATTAGCACGGATGACTACTACTGACGATATTTCATGTGCAACAGATAATAATAAATATACAATAGGAGTATTTATTGACTTAAAAAAAGCTTTTGATACGCTGCAACATTCTATTTTGATTTCTAAGCTTAATACTTATGGGGTGAGAGGAATTGCATTAAATTGGTTAAGTAGTTATTTAGAAAATAGGACCCAGTATGTGCATTATTTAGGCAATTCCTCTGAAAGACTGAAAATTGAATGTGGGGTTCCTCAAGGGTCTGTTTTGGGACCAAAACTTTTTAATTTATATATAAATGATATTTGCGATGTGTCCAAAATGTTAAATTTCGTTTTGTTTGCAGATGATACAAATTTTTATTGTGCTGGGGATAAATTGAAAGAATTGGCTGAATCAATGGTTTCTGAAATGGAAAAACTTAAAAAATGGTTTGATGTAAACAAAATATCTTTGAACTTGACAAAAACGAAATTTATGATTTTTGGAAATCGGGTAAAAGAGGATGAAGTAATTCTGTCCATTGATGGAGTTCCGATTGAGAGAGTTACTGAACTCCGTTTTTTGGGGGTAGTATTGGATGATAAATTAAAATGGAAATCTCATATTGAACATGTTAGAAAAAAGATGGTTAAAAATATTTATATTCTGGGTAATGTCAGAGATATACTAGATTATAAGGCAATGCGTATTTTATATTTCTCATTAATTTTCCCCTATCTCAGTTATTGTGCTGAGGTGTGGGGGAATACATATGCGACTTATATACATCCTCTATATTTGTTACAGAAGAAAGTGGTACGAATGGTTCATAATGTTAAATATAGAGAACATACAAATAAATTGTTTATAAAATCGAAATTGTTGAAATTTGAAGACTTAGTGAAATTACAGACATTATTATTCATGTGCAAGGCAAAAAATAATACATTACTTCTTAAGTTACAAAGTTTGTTTGTATTGTGTTCAGGAAGTGGGGACAGTAGAAGGAAGTTTGACTTTAAGCATAAGTTTGCTAAGACCACACAAAGGCAAATGTGTCCGACAGTCAAAGGCATAAGAATATGGAATTCTCTCGAAGATAATCTTAAGAGTTGTACAAACATGCACCGTTTTAAAATGTGTTACATATTTAAAAGGATAAATCAATATGAAGAACATGAAAGTAATTTGGGCTAAACGTGGAAGAAAAAAAAAGGAAAAAAAATTCTCATTGCCATTTAATGCTGTATATTGCTGATTATTTTGATTTGTTGTTTAGTTTTGCAGTGTTACAAAAAGTTACATGTTAGAGGGTTTTTTGGGGGTTATTGGCGCCCTCTTGTAATAATATTTGGATTGCAGATAGGGGGCAGGTGCTAACAAGAATTTATTCTTCTTCCTGCTCCTTTCCACCCATGGGTGCAGTGTCATATTAAGGGAAGGAGGTTCTGTATGTAGGAAAAGAAAAACTGTTGAACCATGTGTGGAATAAATAAAGAAATGAAATGAAATGAATTAACATGCACAGACAAACAACAACTGTAGCTTTTCAACTATTTTTTTTTACCAGGTTGTGTTATTGTCTGCAAGAAGCGCTGTGGAGTATATTTAAGGACATGTATGAAGTGAGCATGCTTCTTACTCACAGTTCTAATTACATGATGAAAATCCAATTTTATTTATAAAGCACTTTAAAATACCACAGGACCAACATGCTGTACAGAAAGTAAGTTAAAAACAATAGAAAGCAGAACAGAAAGAAGCAAAAATACATAAAAACTCAAAATAATAATGCACAAATATGAAAAGAAACTAAAGAGTTAAGTCAAGCTAAGATGTAGAAACAGGAGTAGTTATCAAACAGAACCTTTGCTGTTTGCTTCACCAACCTCTATCAATCATTAGATGATGTCACAGACTGGTGACATCATCTAATATCACCAGTCTGGCTTACCTGAACAGGTGAGCTCCAGAACCGAAGAAGCGTTCCATGACATTACACATCTTCGCGAATCATAATCAAAAGGTCGACATCCAACTATGACTAGCCACAAAGATTGGGATGACACCTGTCTCTTTCGTAAAGAAACAGCAGAGCCACAGTTCAGGTCTTGACAGAAAGCATCTGCTTCCTTCATTTCAAAGTAGTCCACTACATCTCCACTAGTAGCTCGTCTCCATTCTCCCTGATGCTTCAGCTCCAGTGTGCCTGCACAGCGACTGGCTCCTCCCACCAACCTCACAAACTCTGAATAGAAAGCAGAGAGTTTCAGTAAAGAGGGGAAATTCCTCGTGAAATTTGCTAGTGAGTTTGATTTTGGTACTATTTTTTATTTTTCTGTTTACCTGTTGAATCGTGTTTTACTTCAGCCTGGAGTCCTGAGGAGAAAATGAGAGAAGAACCATCATTTTGTGTTTTTTTTCTCTTGGCTGCGTCACCTGCCTCATCTGCAAATCTCAAAGCCTCTTAACCTTGTCTCAAAACCTCTTGGAAAAGTACAATAATATCAAAAAAAAAAAAAAAAAGAATCTAAATCATACGATTCCCTATGAACAAGCACATGATGACAGTGGGGATGAAAAACTCCCTCTTGGTAGGAAGAAACCTCCGTTGAATAGATAGTATGAAGAGAAAGCTTAATGGGACTCTGATTAAGTACGGTTAAATGAAAGCACATGGGACTAAAGAAGAAAAAAAAACATAACTAGTAGTAGCAGTCTGTAAAGTCTTTTTTAGGGACTTTTTTGGAATAGAGATTCAGTAATGAGGCGATCAATGACTCAAACAGTTATTGATCGCCCCTGTGTTTGCACAGTGGCATCAAAGCAGAATGTTCTCAGCCCCTGATAAGTTATGTGCAGCAGGCCACCAGGTAAAGTGTCATTCTGCAGCGACAGTGCATCAATCAGGGGGGATTTCTTGGATCAGATCAGGAAACCTCCCTGTTTGAAACTCTAAATGTTGAATGACAGCAGCAGGTAAATGTAACCCAGTAATGTCAGTGAAGCAGCTTCAGGATTTTAAAAATACACCAGAAAGACAAAACAGGAATACGATGACCAGTTTAACCATTTCCAAGGCACAGACTCTTCTAGTTTAAAGACTGTAGAATGCATGCTAATGTTATTACTAGATGTGGTGAACTGTTTGTAGGGTTTGGTACTGCAGTTGCACTTTCATTGGTATTTTATTGTTCTTTCAAATCACTTAAACCGCTGCTGTGTCAGCTTGGGGTCGTATTCTTATTGGTTCCTGTTAAATAAACCCACAAACTAAAGTAATTCTGCAGAAAGATGACAACTGTGGCTCTTAAATGATTGCAGTAGAATAGTTAATAAAGTTTTAAAGCATGTGAGGCTGCAAGTCAAAGTGTCTGTAAACAGATTAAAAACTGACTTTTGTTTTTTGACGTCTGAACGATTCTAAATTGAAACTGTTGAAGTGTCACAGTGCAGTTTTTTCTTTCACTGATCCTTTTATATGATGTCTGTGTGTGTCGTGGTGATGTTAGTGTCCTACCTGAGCTCCACAGCATCAGCAGCATCAGCAGCAGCAGGGGATTCATGTCCATGTTGACGGCTCTCTGCTCTGATCATCACATGTACTTTACTTTTATACCTGACACAGGAGGAGGCGGAGCTTCACGCCTCTCTGTCTGGTTTCGATTAATCGGTGTCATCTCACAGACTCTTGGGGACACATTGACCTTTTCCTGTCAGCCATGTTTCCAGTGTGAGCAGTGGATCAGACAGTTTTTATACTGGTGTCCACTCTTAGACCAGTTCTATGGGCTCAAAATGTGGTCATAAATATTTTGTACTTGTAAATCAGGATTTGTATGTGTAAAAGGATTTGTGTGTGGACTTAGCCAAAAAAAACCCCTGCAAGTTACAAGTACGAATTTTGACCCTATTTTTCTTCCTTTCATCTGATTGGTCAATGTCATGTCAATCACAAATGTAACAATCCAATCAGAGAACAGATGGGTTTGGCTGTTGGAGGGGCGCTTTTTTGAACTGCAAGTCCTTGAAGGGTAATACAGTTTGAAGCTGGAGGATCTCTATATAAATATCCGATAGCAGCTAGGTCCGCTAACTTTCAGCAGCTGTTGAAAGGATAAAGTTGTGGTATGTCAGTGGTTAGAAATACCATTATTACTTTAGGATTAGTTTAACACAAAGTCAGGGCTGACTCGGGACCATTGCTGTGAGTCACAGTGCGCAGCATAAAGGTCCTTTCACATCGGACGCAGCATGTGCTGCTAATGCTAACTGCTAACTAAAGGCAAAGGATCCAGAATTTGTTGCGCTGGCTGCTGAGCTCTGTGGGTTTTTGCAGCAGCTCTACCTGTACTAGATGCACCTGCTCCTTGTCGTTTCTATCTCTGACTTTATGTCCTCTACAAGAGTTTCTGTTTATTTTGCTAGTTCTTCAAATGTTCAATAAAAATGTATGCTAATTCATAACGAAGAAAGCTTTGTAGTGAAGACTGTCATTTCCAAAACCCTGCCCCCCCGCCCCGCGGTCCGCAACGCTGTTGAAAAGGCTGTGGAAGTCCCTGTATTAAGCACGTAGGCCTGTGACACAAAAATCACCAAACTCGGACGACCACAGACTGTTTTCCTTCGTGGTGATGAAGGAAAACGCTGGGTTGGCATGTAAAAGGGCATTTATTCCCTTCAAAGACCTGCAGTTCAAAAAAGTGCCCCTCCGACAGCCAAACCCATCTGTTCTCTGATTGGATTGTAACATTTGTGATTGACATGACATTGACCAATCAGATGAAAGGAAGAAAAATAGGGTCAAAATTCGTACTTGTAATTTGCAGTGGGTTTTTTTTGGCTAAGTCCACACACAAATCTTTTTTACACATACAAATCTTTTTTACACACACAAATTCTTTTTACACATACAAATCCTGATTTACAAGTACAAAATATTTATGACCAGATTTTGAGCCCATACAGTTCACTCCCAGTTTGTCTCTGAATACAGGAGTCTGCTGCTGTGACTAGACTGCAGGCCAGAAGCTGCATATCTGGGCTGATCTGACTGGTGTTGGGATTAAATAATTTGCAGTACCTTAATAATGCTATGCTTTTTTTTATTAATAAGTGTTATAAAGTCAGATACTTTAGTATTAAGTGGACACAGCCCTGAAAAATAAAGGCATGAGACCATGTGTCCTTGGGGAGTAGAACGCTGCAGACTCTCACTCATGTTTGCCTGGGAAAATGTAGATAAGAGGGACCATCTCTAGTGGAAAGTTACTGAGACACTTGTTTAGACTAGAATAAGAGAGCTTCTGTAATAAAACTGTCAGGGGCGCACCACCTTTTTGAGATCTGTGGCAGCGTGTCATGCAGGACGCATCTCCCTTCTAGAAGTAATAAAGTGTTAAATGGAGCTGTGTTTTGTCTTCCATCGGATGCCTCTGAGGAATCAAAAGAACTCGGTGTACTGTTGATATTTACACTGGGAGGGGGAAAAAGACCACATATTGATCGATTCACAAATCTGCTGATGAAGCTATATGCGAGGGGTCAAAGGTTATAAAAGGCTTGTTTATTACAAACAGACTACTATTAATTCTTAAAAAAAAAAAAACTGAATACAATAAGGTTACATACCCCTTCAAAATTCCTGGTTTTTGTAATGTTAAAAGTCATTGAAAGCTTTTACCACCTTTAATGTTTTTTACCACCTTTAATGTTAGCTGTAACTTATTAACTTCTATTACAAAACAAATCTTTTAGGGGGGAGAAAATTTCTTAAAAAGCACGCCATGCAGAAGAGATGCCTTTGTGATCTGATAGATTTGGAGTGTTTTGCAAGGAAGAGTGGGCAAATATTGCCATGTCAAGGTGTGCTGTGCTGTTAGACCACAACCCAACAAGACTGAATGCTGCGATTAAATCAAAAACTGTGTGAACAAAGTATTAGTTTCAAGCTGTGTGCACTTACGCAACTCGCTTAGTGCACCTTTTTTATTTTTTATATTTTTACCCTTACAGATTGGTTTGTTTTTTAATTGACTGTACATGTTATAACTTACATTAAAGGTGGGACAAGTTCTTTTTTATTCCTTGTATGTGTGACTTTGACAAATATAAATGTAAATGTACGTACAAATGTGTTGAAAAAGGCATAAAAGCACATTTTAGTTATCACTTTGAGCAGTTTTTGCTTCTCATTAGCAAAGTTTGATAAATGTGTGCTGGGGCACTTAACTACAAAATGTTGACAACGTATTGGATTTGCATATGATGTGCTTTGATACATTATGCGTTTCTATTTTGTGAAACATCCAGCAAAAAACATTGCTATACAAAGTTTGTGTTGAATGAAAATATTCGGTAGTTTTGTCCATGATGAACAGGTTAGTCTGCAGTAATGTGCTGAATTAAAGTCTTTGACTGGTGCACAGTGGCTGTGCTTTCATACTCAGTGTGAAGTTACATTGAGTGTACTGGAGATAAATTTGCATTTAAGCTGATGATGCTTAGATTTATTCAAAGAATTTCAACTTTGTGCCAACTGTCAGTGGCACTTTATGACCAAATTTACAGTTTTGTTCTGTAAACCATGGCGTTTCAATAAGTGGACGGTCTTTTCAAGTTGCACTGCAGCCAGTCTCCCAGCAGATTCAGAATGGAGAAAACTCTCCTTGATGGTTCAATTATAAAAGGAACTAAGTCCAAATGAAATCTGCTCTTGTTTCGTAACACCCTTCATCTCATCTGCCACGATGCTGAAATATTCACAATTTTTTACATTCATAACAGACCATTTCTGCCAAACAACCAGACCCTCATTCTGAAATAGAAGGAAAACCTTATTAGCTGGATCACCTTCACCTGTTCCTCCAACCTCCCTGTCACTGGCCCACCTCCCCTGCAGCTGAGCCATTGACCACACCTCCGCAGCAATATGCTAACATTATTTTATTATTGCATTAATATAGAACAAGGTTAATTTAGCTTTGCACAACAGCTGGTAGAAACGTCCTCCAGAGACTTACGTTTTATTCAGAGTACATTTCAGAGCCTGTATTTTTATGGCTGATGTATTGAGGGCAAATGTCATCTGATGGCGATGATAACAGAGGTTGCTTCACACTAGTCATGCTCTTAACTGTCCTCCTCCTCTGCTCAGCGCACGCTCGCGCACACACACACACACACACACAATTTAGCTGTGTAGGAACATGCAGATAAGAGCAGCATGGCAAATGTTTACTACACAAACATGTAGAAGTCGGTCATGGAAAATAAGTATTGATTTTTAAACAACTGGACTTAAATAACAATAATTAATAGAAATTATAGTGGAGTATATTGCCTAATAAGTGTCTACACTTTTTGCCGCTTTTGTGGACTCTGAAATATTGAACTCCAGCTGTGAAAGCATTGAGGAGCTTTCGACATCCTTCACTCAACCTGTACTGATATTTTGGACTATCGCTCCACTCAGGACTGTGCACGATAAGCTATTATCATAGCCATGGTTGAATAAACATAAGCGCACCCTAAAACGTGATTGCAAAGACGAGATGGAAAAAGGACAGGCTGAATGTTTCTTTACAGATTTTTAGGACCTGTCTCTCTGCCAAAAGGCTGTAAAAACTGCAAAGACACAATTTGCCTCAAACCTAGTGTCAACAAATAGTCACAGGCCACAGGTACTTTTTAATGTTTGTAATCGTATTCCACAGTTCGTAAGTCCAGGTGATAATGTTGGAGCTGTACCTTCACCTGTACCTGTACCTAGCATATGTGATGACTTTTTGGTATTTTTTACCAGCAAAGTTTTATCTATTAGGTCTTATGCCTTGTAGCCCACTGCCTCCTATGTGCTCAGCTGTCTAAGAGCAATTTGAGTCTGTCTCCCTGAACGAATTGTCTGTTGCACAGTTCGTCACCTAAGATCCTCACACTGCCCCTCAGATTGTCTTCTAGTGATGTGTGGGTCGCGAACGAAACGGCTCTCAGAGCCGGATCTTTGACGTGAACGACGCGAGCCGGCTCCTTATCGCGAACTGTGGGGTTTTTTTTCTTTCTCTCACCCTCTCTCTCTTGCCCTTTTTCGCTTCACTCCGCATGTGAGGCTTGTGCTTTGCGCTGGGATGAGGGGGGAGGGGCGGTAGTTACACTCACAGTAGCACAGGAACAAGAGAGAGAAAGAGAGCCAGGGACAACAACGTCACATTAAAAAGGTATAGTAATCATCCACAACTATTTTCAGTTGCAGATGATAAAGGATTCAGAAAGTTTATTCATGCAGGCCCATATGACAGAGAATGTGCATCTTTTAGGAATTTTAGGAATTTAGGAATATATCGGCACCTGTTGCTTTGGCATGCTCCTAGCAGCGTTTTCCTTCATTTCTGCATTTACATGTGGATGGGATTATTTTTTAAAACGAAAACGGAAAATCTCTGTTTTCAAAAATACCCGAGTACGTGTGGACGTAGCCTTAGGAGCACGTAAAAATTCCAAAACATGTACAAAAGACAACAGAAGTGCTCCAGAATGCTCGGCGCAGTGTTGAGCTTTGTTACCTAGAGGCTACACAAGCCAGCAAGTACCAACGACTGGTGTGTGGTAGTAACAGGTAAATGAACTTTTTTTTTTTAATTATTTGAATATATATGAGTGCTTGTATAAATACACAAACAATACACATATGCTTTCAATTGTGTAATTTAAGTGATCTAGGTAGCTCTGTTTTGGAAGTTCAGTTAACGCTAGAAATGTGTTTTGGAGTTTGTACGTGTCTCTAGGGGCCACTGTATATATTATATTATATATACTTTATTGTCATCTCCGCTACATACAGTACAGTATATAGAGAGACGAGACGACGAGGCTCCAGTTACAGCAGTGCAAGTAAACAAACAATAAATATAAGAAGAGTAAGAAAATAAATATACACTTTAGGACTCGGGGTAAAGGGATCAATAATAATTTAAAATGTATATTTTATATTTTGTTGATTTAAAGTCTCACACACAACCCGTTTTTAAAGTTTAAAAAAAGAGAAAAGAGGAGGAGTGTAGCGACTTCCACAGTCGCTAGAAGCCGGGGACTGAGCCTGCCTATTTGCCTGACACGCTGTCAACTTTAAGCAATAATGCGAGAGGTGGAATTGCTTGCTTGTTTATTAAAATGCTTGAAAAGTTTACAGAGCAATGTGATCGGCTCGCGATTCAAACTCTTAAAACATCACAGGCTCTAATGCAACAAGGGGAAACTCGTTGACTGCGGTCAACAAAAACTACAGCTACCCAGCCCTGCTCTCTGTCAAAATCAAACCAGTGAAAGACAGACTAACAACGCCCTCTTAATGTCACCGCTACCACCCACGTGACTCCTGTTACACATCACCATAGCAACCAAACAAATGAAAACCCAGTGATCATTAAAATTCAATACATTTAATTATGGCTCCTACAAGGAGAAACAAGCAAAAGATACAGGTAAGCAGATGTGTCATTGGATAATGGCAGGTCATGTATCCTAAAACATTAAGAATACTTTCTTAAGTGGGTTACAGCTCCTCCAAGAAGAAATGGTAAAAATAATTACAGTAACAGACTAAACTCCAAACAATATATTCAATAATATAATATTAATATAATAGTAATTAGTCAGTGTCAATTGTTGATTTATCCTGTTCTCATTGTATGACGAATTATGATGTCTGTTTAGTAGCCGTTTGTATACTATATTTTCTCTGTCTTCATATGCATGTGTGTGTGTGTGTGTGTGGGGGGGGGGGGGGGGGGGGGGGGGGGGCGCCAGAGGGAGTGTTCGCCCAGGGCGCCAAATAGGCTAGGACCGCCACTGGTGTCAGCTATTTTAAAATTGGGAAAAAAGAAAAAAACAAAAACAAAACAAGTAAAGTTACAAACTGCTTTACAGCACCCTTTAATGGAAAATTCTCATTTACCAAGTTGGAATGTTAAACAGCCATTAAAAGAAACTAACTGAATCCATGCTTCACCATAAGCATTACCTTGTGAAGAACAACAAAAAGGCCCTGCCCAATCAATCTGTGGTCTTTTGTAGAAAGCAATCATCTCTAGGCTCTGGGATTCGATCTTGTCGAATGTCAATGATAGCTGTGATTGTGGAGTTCTCCTCCTTTTCCTTTAAGAGATGCCTTTTAAACAAAACTGCAGCATCTTGGGGATCACTGGCCTTTTTCCACTGTTCTACTAAAAGATAAAGTACATTGTATGCAAAAATAACATTTTGCACTGTAAACCCAGTAAGGCAAAAAATTAAGGCCCAGCACACTTTCTGGTAAGCAAGTCAATTTGGAAATTTAAATATACTCTGACATTTGGTATGAAAAGTACCTTCCTTATTGTTGGCTGGGATGTTCATATCAGCAGCAAAATTGAGAAGTGTGTCTCTGACTTCATGTGCTGTGTGATGCAGGTCATCCACTTCACTTTACCCAAGGTGGTGCAAAAGAAAAAAAAGATCAGTGTTTATACATATATACACTGATCTATCTATCTAGATACAGGAATACTGTCGATAAAAGACAAGGTTACCTAAACAGTGCACTCTAAAGAAGCAAAAGTATATTGTCAAAAAATGCCAGGATGAACACTGATAAAAGCTCATCCATGTGGTCAACATGATCATAGAAGTACAAAATGTATGTGTGGACAATTAGTTTGTTCCAGTAAACCATAAATTAAAGCTTACCTGCGCCGCAGAAGCGCCGTCGCTGTCCTCCATCTTCAAACTGTGTTACCCTTCCAAAGCAACCATAAGCAACACCCCCCCCCAACAGCCAAACCCATCTGTTCTCTGATTGGATTGTTTAATTTGTGATTGACATGACATTAGACCAATCAGCTTAAAGGTAGAAAAATGGGGTCAAAATCCGTACTTGTAACTTGAAACTTGAGTGCAGAGTTTCACAGGCACACACAAATCCTTTTTACACATACAAATCTTTTTTACGCACACACAAATCCTTTTTACACATACAAATTCCGATTTACAAATACAAAACTGATTTACAAGTACAAAATATTTATGACTACAATTTGAGCCCATAGGAGTGAAGCAGAAAAAACGTGCGAGAGAGAGGGTGAGAGAAAGAAAAAAACCCCTCGGCTCCCGATAAGGAGCCGGCTCGCATCATTCACTTCAAAGAGTCGGGAGCCGTTTCACTCGCTCGCGACACATCACTACCTGATATATTGTAGTACCCGTGGAGTCAGTGCATACACGGCGAACCAGTTTCGCAGTTATGAATGTCTGGAGGCGCACATCCAATTCACCAATGGTTGGGTACAAGATTTGGCTATTTTTAGACTCCACGTTGTGAATATGCCGTCATTCAAACAAAGGTAATGCTGGGCATACACTGTGTATTTTTTCAGTCATGTTATTCAGCTTCTGCTCAAACTGCACGATTGACTCGAAGGGGTTATAAGTTCGTAGGTCACGATGCAGGGTCTCACACTATACATTTCGTTGCTCTGATGCGACCTGTGTGCTCACAGTGTGCGTCCATAAAATGAAGGTTATAACAGAAAATCTGTCCCTCGCTCGCTCCCCCTCTGTGTCTTTCACTCACACAGACACGCACACCACCACCATCAACTTTGCTCTGCTAAATTGCAGCAGTGTAAATCCAACTATTTTCACAGTTGTTGTGGTCGTGATAATTTTGTGAGGCCACATCGAAAAGGCTTGGATGAGCTTTCCAAAGTTCTACAAGTTGTGCCTCCATCGCTTGTGTCCAGATCACACGCTTTTTCACCGACATTCATGTGTTTGCGCGTGCGCAGTGTGAGCAGCTGCGGTGACACCCTCACAACGGTTGTGAGGATTTCAAACAGGTTTGAAAGCAGCTGCAGCAGCAGCTTCATCATCCTCGCCCGCAGCAGCAGCCTCAACATCCTCATCATCGCCTGCTGCATCAGTTTCAGCTTCGCCTGGCCCGGCCTCTGCATCAGCTCCAGCCCCGCCTGGTCCGGCTTCAGCAGCAGCTTCAGCCTCATCCTTCTCCTCATCCTTGCCTGGTTCTGCTGCTGGCACGCCACCATCCGGTCCGTGTTTGGCGCCTCAACACCTCCGGCTATTTTCTAGGCAGCTGGCTGATCACCATCGCTATCGTGGACGCCCTCCTGAACGGGGTTGTCGCTGCTTCTGCCTCCCGCATGGCCGGCCTCCGGACTTCTGTTGCCGCCACCGCCTTCCGCGTGGACGGCCTCCTGAACTGTTTGCGCGCTACCACTGCCTTCTTCACAGCCAGCCTCCCGAACTGTCTCATCCTGGCCTTCTGTGCTATCGGCCCCCAGGCCGGCCGCTGCTCCCCTATGTATGTTATGGACAGTGTTGGGAAGGTTACTTTTAAAATGTATTCCACTACTTAATACTGAATACATGCCCCAAAATGTATTCTGTAACGTATTCCGTTACGTTACTCAATGAGAGTAACGTATTCTGAATACTTTGGATTACTTAATATATTATCATGCTGTTTACAACTACGTGAATGTACTATTGCTGTGATTTATTACTGATACTGAAGGTCCGCGGCTCCGAACCGTAGTAAAGGGACCTCTGGCTAATACGTCGGGTTCCGTGTCGGGCTGGTAGCCGAAAACTAGCTTTACTTTGTTGTGTGGGTCAACTTTGCTTGCGGAAGACAGAGAGAGGCGTTGAAAGGCTGCTCCAACGGAACTTATTTTTTCCGGAGGAAAACACGAACACAGTGTACAGTTGAGTCTTAATAGCTTACTTACAAATGGGCTCGTCAGGCACTCTTCTTGGCTGCTGTGGTTATTATTATATTTACATGCTTCCAGCTCCCGTTTTTGCTCCGTGACAGCTCGGACTTTTCCTTTCTCTCCCTCCCTCGCTCACAGACACATAACGTGTATGGCAGTCCATTCTCCCTGTATGCCTGTAGCATTCTGCCTTTTAGCTTAGCACAACAACAACAACAAAAAAGCGCTCTCTCACCCAGGAAACACGCAGAGAGAGAGCGCGTCACCCTGTAACCATGGAAACCGTAACGCTGCCGCCTGGAACAGCAGAACACAGCTGTCAAACAAACCCAAATAATCCTGACCCGCGACATTATGAAACAGGGAAGTACCGCCGTGTAATCCATTTATTTCAACAAAGTAACTGTATTCTGAATACCACCTTTTTAAACGGTAACTGTAACGGAATACAGTTACTCATATTTTGTATTCTAAATACGTAACGGCGGTACATGTATTCCGTTACTCCCCAACACTGGTTATGGACATTTTGTTTGGGACTCTGGGGCCTCCATTTTGGTCCTGGACCCTCCGTCCTGGACCCCCCACCGCCCTCCTGGGTCTGGTGGTGTTTTTTGGGGCTGTCGGGAGCCAGCCCTTGAGGGGGGGTACTGTCATGGTCCTGGGTCGTTGACCCAGTGTTTTGAGTTTATTGTTGTTATTATTATTATTATCATTATTGTTTGTGTTTTGGGGTTTGAATGCTGGGTTTCTGGGTTGGTACTCCCTCTGTTGGTCCCTGGTGTTAGTGTTCCCCTGTCTCGTCAGGCTAATCAGGTCCAGCTGTGTCTCCCACCTGTGTGTGATTTCCCAGTCTCCCTCTGTGTATTTATAATGTGTGTCTGCCTGTGTTCCTTGTCGCGTCGTCTGTGTTCATCCTCTGTATTACCCTGTGTTTCTGCGTTGCTCCGTGAACCTCTCTGTGTCTCCACTATGTGCTCTCCCTGCAGTTCTCCTCTCGTGTTTCAGGTTTGCCATTCTATAGTTTAGTTTTCCCAGTTTAGTTTATCCTCAGCTCTGTTTTGCCTTCCCCACTTTGTGTTCTGTCTTCTGTAATAAATCACCCTGCTTCTCAAGTAAGTGCTGCATTCGAGTCCTCCTTCTCCACACGCAGCAGCCGTGACAGCCTCGTTTTACTCTCATATTATTATGCAAGGTCTTTTACAGAAATACACTGTACAAGGACTTGGCTGGTGACCCACTTCACATCTCCTTGCTAAACACTGGAAAATCATGCAAAGATTTTTGATGTAACAGTTTGACCTCTAACAGCAACCATGGGCATCAGTGATGAGATCGGTGAGTGTGCTCTCTTACCAGCAGCCCAAATTACCCACAAAATCTGTAAACATTTACCAAGATCCTCCTCTTTACCCACCACTACCACAGAGTGTGTGCATGTCTGCAGTGAGGATGAACTCTTACACCTTGAAAAGCTTAATGGTCACAGAGGACATGGCAAATAAGATTGAGACAGCAACAGGAGAACCAGGACCAGGAGTGGCATCATCTCCATAGGCCAAGGATCACATCTTCATGTTTCAGAGGTTTGTTATGTGACGGGTCAAACTGTGCAGAGAGAATCCTCAACGAGACAGACTGCAGACATGAGCACAGGGACAGACATAGAGTTTAACGCAGTTGGAGAAAACTGCAAATTGAAGAACTTTAAATACAGGCTTCATGGCCTTGTTGTCCACCCTGACGCTCCCTGGCTTGGTGCCTCACCAGATAGGCTGATCTTTGATCCTTCTGCACAGCCACCGTTTGGACTGATTGAGATAAAGTGGCATTATGTGAGAAATTATGTTCACTGCAGATACCTTCAACTGCAGCATGGTACCCTGTCTCTCTGTTAAAGTCACTCGTACCGACTATGTTGATACAAAGTTAACAGCAGCATCAGAGAGAGCATGGACTGGTGTTACTTTCACGTTCACACGTTGAGGCACTTCTCTCTTACAAAGAATTTGACTTTTACTGTGTGGTCTTAAAAAGTAACAGGTTATTTAAAGATGCCAAGTATGTTGGTCACTCGACTAGATGAGCAATCTGTGCAAGTGAACTGTGCAACTTCACTGACAGTGAAATTCTTAGCCAAAGCTTTAACCAGGGGTTTGTTTTGATAATGCTTAGGAAGCAGACGTGTGCACTGCCAGCACCGGTCAGAGGGATAATGGTGTCAAATATTTTATTCGCCTTGATGCTTCTAATTGCTCGCTCCACATGTATCATTAGACGTGCAATCTTCTAAGTGAATAGTGTGTGGTGATAAATCTACCATTCCATTCAGGGTAGTGGGGGATTACTGTGAGAACATTTTGTCCCAGTGTTCAGACGTGGGTGTCAGAACACTGGAAACACACTTGGAATCATGGTTCCAATCAACTTATGAGAAATGCATATCCCAATTGCATTGAGTAAGGTGCATCAAATTCATGATGTGTTGTTTTGGGGGTTTTTTTTATCCTTTTTTTGTTGTTGTTTTTTTTTAGAAAATAAATGTGTTGGTATAGTTTTTCTGCCAATTTTTACAGTTAAGCAACAAGTAGTTTTGAGGTAACTTCAGCTTGTTCTGTTTTTTTTTTTCCAGTTTGTGTCATAACTGTCATCAATGTCTACTAAGTTATGACATTTTTAATTAGATTATAATATTTCTTGCTAGTAGTATTTGTGATATAGTAGTATTATGTTTCTGCTAGGTCACACTGTTTTCCAAAGTTGTTACTTTTGTGCTAAATTATTATATTTTTGCTTAGGTTATTACCTTTCTGCTAAATTATAGTATTTCTGTTACAATGTTATACTGTTACACTATTGTATACTAAATTATACTTCTTTCAAGTTGTTATGTTTGTGCTAAATATTAACATTTCAGCTGACAATTACAATACTTCTGTTATATTATGCTATTTCTGCTAAGTTACAATATTTCTGACAAGTTGCATTTCAGCTAAGTTTTTACATTTTTGCAAAGTTGTTATGCTTCTGCAAAATGATTAAAAGTTCAAATACTTTTCGAATACTAACTTCAGCTTCTTCAGCTGTTTTCAGCAGACAGCTTCAGCTTTACAGCATTTACTTTTATTTATTTATTTATTTATTTATTGCTTTCTTCACAGTCAAGGATCTTAGGAACCGACGGTCTGATCTGAACACGTTCAAGGCATTTGCAAGAAGAAATGATCAAATAATCAATTAAACCATCATTAGACAAAAATACAATTCCCTTTGTGTAACCTTGCTTATGTTTATTTAAGCCTTTAGCACATCATTTACAGGATTTATGTTTTTATAGAAACAGCTCACTTGAACACAAATACCACCATATTCAGTTGTGGCAGTTGCACCACATCCAGAAGTACATGTTGAGTGTTTTTTAGTCTTTATATCAATGAAATGCATACAATTGTTGGTCAATATCTCAGAAATACTTGTCAACATGTCATATATAAAAATTATAATTTTGAAAATCATTTGTTATATTTTGTTCACTCACTATATCTCTAACGAGCTTGGAAAGAAAAGCATGTGGACTTCTGTGAGATTCTTGAAGACATTTCAGCTCTCATCCAAGAAGTTTGTTTGGTCTCACAACTGAAGAAGATTCATTGGAGAGTTTCTACAGACAAAAACATTGATGTGCCATGGGCTCCCCAGTGTCACCCATCGTGGCCAAACTTTACATGGAGAAAGTGGAAAGTAAGGGTTTTGGCCACTGGTACAGAAGCAGATGATTTTGGTAACCTTGTCTATGTTTCTCTAAGTCCTGGGCATTTCATTTGCAAAATGTATGTTTCCATAGGTAAAGCGCTATACAAATACTGGCCGTTTTTTGTATGGTCACATAACCAAAAGTACCATGATATTTGGTTTTGGCTCTGACTACACTTCCAAAATTACATGTTGGTTTACTTGTCAGGAAAAGTCTTAAATCATAAGTTTTATCTAAATGCCTTTGACTGTAGGTCAATATATCATATAAAGTTAAACACTGGCTCACTCACATAGGATATCAAAGCTGACATATACAGTATTCTACACAACCTTAGAACATAAACAAACAAATTGCTTAGATACCTTTCATTACATGTATTATTTCTCCTCACACACTAACTCATATTCAATGTATGTTACCATAAATTCTACTGGAATCCGCTCCCTTCATGTGTCCTCATTTGACAGTAAAATATATGAAGATATCAAACAAAGTTTTGCTTAAAAGTCAGCTTCAGTTACCAGATAATAACAGAGGCTTTCAGGTAAGTTACCCGTCATTAACCTTTCTATTAATCTGACTTAAACATTTTAAAATATTGACACTATCCTGTTTTGGCTGTCCGTTTTTTTAAAAGACGTTCTTTTGCTAGAAGAAATGATCAAATAAATGATCAAATAATCAATTGAATGATCATTAGGGAAAAATTGTCACAAAAATGGATGAATAAACTCAATGCATGATAAAACATATGGTCCACTGACCTACCTCCAGCTCATAACACACACTTAAGCCTTAGTGGACCAACATATAGGACTGTCACTGAGGAAACATTACTAGTGTAAGTTGTTAGGTTTATATTGTGGATTGTCATCTATGCTTAGAAATATATACTCATATATGCTTAGAGTTTTATAATCGATTGCATATTGATAGGATGTCTGATCTTTAGCAGTCTGCAAACACTCTGTGTGCCACATGCATATTAAGGTCATGAGAGAGGTCATACCTTCTCTTTCTGATTTATACTATAGGAGGACACCTACTCTGTATCTGTTTAAGTATAAGTGCCTTTTATTTAGGTGGACCGCTGGACTCCTGGCACCAGCAGGTCTGGGGAGTCTTCACAGGGTCACATCTTGACACCCCCCCCCCCCCCCCCCCCCCCACACACACACACACACACATAACTACAGGACACACAGACAAGGTACTCTTTGTTCACATGTATACCTATGTAAGACGTCATATGTTAATGACCTTATGCATATTCATGTAACCTCAATGAAGAACAGTGTTACGGGGGAAGCTGGCTGAGACTGACTGGGGTTCGAGCAGAAGGAACAGCGCTTGTCACAGTTCTCTCCCTCGTGCACGAGTAACGCAAAGAACTTGGGTGACTTGCATCTTGCTTTTAACGTTGTAGTAGACGGAATTTTGAGCTCCTCTGAAAACTGCACTTCTCTTCATTAATCTGAGAGAAAGCTTCAAAAAGAAATAAAAGCTACATCATTAAAGTTTCTAATGTGCAATAAGATCCAGATGTGTGTCTGGAATGGAGTTTCACTCTTCCTCAGCCAGTCTAAGCTCACCAATAGATGAGCAGTACCTGGTTTCCACCCAACATAACATCTAAAATTTAAGTCAAACAGTTCAATCTTGGTGTCATCAGACTAGATATTATTGCTCATCACAGTCTGAGAGTCTTCTCACTGCTTTTTGTCAAGCTTCAAACTCATATTCAATGCATGTTCCCATAAACTCATAAACTTTACTGGAATCCGCTCCCTTCATGTGTTCTCATTTGACAGTAAAATATATGAAGATATCAAACACAGTTTTCCTTAAAAGTCTGCTTCAGTTACCAGATGACAAGAGAAGCTGTCAGGTAAGTTACCTGACATTAACCTTTCTATTAATCTGACTTAAACATTTAAAAATATAGACACATCATGTTTTGGCTGTCCGTTTTTTTAAAGACATGATAGAGTTTAATAAATATTGCAAATAATTACTTTAGACGTGTGCACTAAACTATAAACTAAACAACTTATTATACTAGGGATAATAATTCTGATACACTAATAATTATGATGACTGTATGATTACAGAGAAGCCAAGAATGGAAAAAACCTGTTCATTGATCATCCTGCTGCTCTCAGGTCAGTAATTGTAATATCTTAAACATTAATAATAACTATAAATACACTGAGACAGACAGTATATTTAAAGCAGTATATTTTAAATGCAAGTTCATTTTTTATCATATTTATATTTTGATTAAGTAAAAACTTGTTGTATTCATTTCTATGATAACATATAAAAATAAATAGTTTTTCATGTTTTGACTGCTATAGCACAGTCATTCCCAAACTTTGGGGATGAAATTTTGTTTTTTCTCCTTCTACTTCTTTTTCTTCTCATTTTTATTTTTACTGTGATTAACCACAATGTTTACCTAGTCTCAGTCAACCCAGATAAAATAGAGTTGTGTCAGGATGGGCACCTGACATCAAGTCTTTGTCAGATCTAATGTAGATAAGAAGGAAATTTCCATACCAAATTTGGATGTAAGAAGAGGAATAGGAATTACTAAGGTCACAAAAGCCAAAGTGTGAATAGCTTCCATCTCATGTAAACTGATCTTAGCTGGAGCTGGAGAGTCAGGAGAAGGTATAGGATGGCTTAATATTGTTTCCACTGTACCCCCAAGATTTTGTATCTGTTCATAGTTACTTCATTTTGCTTTCAAAGGACTCATTAAGCTTAATCATGTTTCCCCAAAACAAAGCGCCTTGGCTAGTAAAAGCTTTCTGTATCGGTCAGCGTCTGCTGAGTTTATGTTCTGTCACAGTTTACACAAAGGACGCAGTTTGCAGGATGCACTGAAGAAAGATTTGAATTGATTGTAGGTTTAAATGAGTAGGAATTAGTTTAAATTAGAGATCTCATGACACCACTTTATGTCCAAGACCGATATCATAAATTTGGATATCTGCCGATACCAATATGAATCTGATATCGTGTATTTTATAATCAATAAAACTGTTTTTTTTTATCTTGCTGTATTTTATATGAGTTTTAAAAAACAAAACACTAACACTATTCTGTTAAACCTTTATGCAAAAAATACCCATGAACCCAAAATATTTCATAGTTCAGCAATAAAACTTAAACCTGCACCATCCTCCCTATTCTGGTATTTTAAAGAGTACCTAGCAGAAATATTAAACAACCTGACTAATACGGTTGTCAACTCCCAGCAAAAGAAAATAAGGAACCACCCCTCCCCTGTGATGCTTAAGTGACGTAATCAACTTTAATTTAATACACATGTAAAACAAATAAGATAAGATGACAGATAAGATGACCTTTATTAGTCCCACAGGTGGGAAATTTATTTTGTTACAGCAAAAGTGCGAAGTTATGTAGCAGAAATTAGAAAACACTGGAATGCAATAAAATACAATAAAATAAAATAAAATACTATACTATATACAATAAAATACTATATACAATAGAATAAAATAGAAATACAAATACTATATACAACTGAGTAGGAAAATACAAAAATACAACTTCGTCAGAAGAAGAATTGCACATATAGCAGTCTTATTGCACATGTGTGGGTTTGTGTGTTTGATCAGTTAAAGTCTTTGTTGTGGAGTCTGACAGCAGTGGGGAGGAAAGACCTGCGAAATCTCTCCGTCCCACACCGTGGGTGCCGCAGTCTCCCACTGAAGGAGCTGCTCAGTGCTGTCACAGTCTCCTGCATGGGGTGGGAGATGTTGTCCAACAGGGATGACAGCTTAGCCACCATTCTCCTGTCACTCACCACCTCCACTGGGTCCAGAGGGCATCCTAGAACAGAGCTTGCCCTTCGGATCAGCCTGTTCAGTCTCTTCCTGTCCCCAGCAGAGATGCTGCCTCCCCAGCAGACCACACCGTAAAAGATGGCTGAGGCCACCACAGAGTCATAGAAGGTCTTCAGGAGTGGGCCCTCTACTCCAAACGACCTGAGTCTCCGCAGCAGGTACAGCCTGCTCTGCCCTTTCCTGTAGAGGGCGTCTGAGTTATGAGTCCAGTCCAGTTTGTTGTTCAGATGAACACCAAGGTACCTGTAGCTGTCCACAGCCTCAATGTCCATACCTTGGATGTTCAGTGGTTGCAGTGGAGGATGTTTGTGCCTGCGGAAGTCTACCACCAGCTCCTTGGTTTTACTGGCGTTGATCTGGAGGTAGTTCAGCTGGCACCAGTCCACAAAGTCTTGAGTCAGTCCTCTGTACTCCTTGTTGTCCCCATCAGTGATGAGGCCGACTATTGCAGAGTCATCAGAGACCTTCTGCAGGAAGCACTGGGTGGAGTTGTGGGAGAAGTCTGCAGTGTAGATGGTGAAGAGGAACGGAGCTAGAACCGTTCCCTGTGGGGCCCCCGTACTGCAGACGACCCTGTCCGACACACAGCCCTGAGTCCTCACATACTGTGGTCGGTCGGTGAGGTAGTCCAGAATCCAGGTAGTGAGGTGATGGTCCACTCCTGAGTTCTCCAGCTTGTCCTTCAGGACCGAGGGAAGAATAGTGTTGAAGGCACTGGAGAAATCAAAGAACGTGATTCTCACAGTGCTCCCAGCGGTCTCCAGGTGCGCGAGGGAGCGATGTAGGAGGTGAATGACGGCATCATCCGCTCCAATGCCAGGCTGGTAGGCAAACTGAAGTGGGTCCAGTGATGAGCTCACAAGGCGCTGAAGCTGAGCCAGGACCAGCCGCTCCAGGGTCTTCATCAGGTGGGATGTCAGAGCCACCAGCCTGTAGCTGTTGAGGTCCTTGGGGCGTGAAGTCTTTGGCACTGGAACAACACAGGAGGTTTTCCAGAGCTGTGGGACTCTCCCCAGCCTCAGGCTCAGGTTGAAGAGGTGCTCGATCACCCCACACAGTTGGTCCGCGCAGGACCTCACGACCCTCGAGCTGATGCCATCTGGACCCGCTGCCTTCTTGGCTTTAATCCTCCTCAGTTCCCTCCTAACTTGGGTGGTCGAGAGAGACAGGCTGGAGCCTTGTGTTGATGAGATGATGAGAGATGAGATAGCCTTTATTTGTCAGTTGCAGGTCTTTTGCCCATAACCGAGATGACAGACCTTGCCGACCGTACATACATTACACAACATCACATTGGGGAGACAGGTCAGGCTAGGTAGCGAGGAAAAAACATCGAAATGTGTAACACAAAAGGATAATACAGGAATGCACAGATATCAACACACCATAGCACAATAAAACACAGACGAGCAACATGGGAAAGAGTTCCAGTGTGTACATCTGATCTGGGACCGCTGCAATCATTCGACTGCGCCTCCAGCTGACCCGATGTCCACATCAGAGGGGAGGTAAGCGTTGGAGGTGGCGTTGGATTCGGGGTAGGGAGGGTGATGCGTCGGTGAGTGCTTATCAGTATCAGTATATGTAAGTGTGTGCGTGTCCAGAGTTCAGCTGAGACAGTGTCCTTCGCCCTGCCAGGCTAAGTAAACAGTCTTCCAGCCAACCCAGG